>NC_139518.1:5805527-6155527 GCF_947247035.1 Vipera ursinii
GTTCCAACCTTCCTGAATGGATTATTACCTCTGCATTTCTAAAAGCTGGTTTCTGCTGAGTTTCTGCTTGGGGCTATTAAGATAAACTGGGCTTGCTTTTCTGCCTTTAAGATCCTTTGGGGACATATATTTTGCCTATTTAATATTCCCCAAAATATTAATTTCTCTGGCTTATTCCTACACATGTGAATCCAGTTGGTCTAATTTATTAAATCAATTAGCCATAGGTTACCATAATTACAAAGGCTCCTGGAGAGAATGAGAAAATAAGAGAATTTTATATTAGCTTTAAAATAATCTATCTACTTCTAACAGGATTCTTTTCTGGAAGAATTTGGAAACAGCTTTTCTGGAGGACTTTTGGGACCTGACACCATGTAAAGTTTTCCATGTTTCAATGTGCTTCCAATGTTTTTCTTTGGTTTTTAAGTGCTGTCTATTACTGCAAACTGCTGAGAGTCTTCTTTAGTTGCAGTAGGAAATGAATAAATAAACAACCTTTCCTTTTCCATTTCTATTAGATGCTTATTATGTTCCCACGAATAATGACCTATCTCCCGGGCCCTCACAAGGATCTCTTGGCTTCAGTAGAGGTGATCAATTCCTTTGCAAAGCAGGAAGTAGAGAAACACAAGGAATCAAGGTGTCTGCATGAGCCACAAGATTTCATTGATCACTATCTTCTTCAGATGGAGAAGGTATGGGTTTATTGTAGTTCAATACATGGGCAAGGAATTATTACATTCCTGGCTATAAGTAAAGAAGAAAAGATACTGGTATTGTTTTCCTTGGAGTTATTTCTTTTTCATTCAAGTCCCATTTTGAATTTTGCCCGTTCTAACTTCTGATTGCTTCTAAATAAGGACTATATTGTACCTCTGCAATATTAGACTCTTGTTGTTATATATATATGTATATAGGAGATGTTCACAGAGATGGCCACTGACACCACCAGGTGGCAGGGTGCCCTGTCAGGATTGGCAGGGCAGTCTTTGGCAGGAAATCCGAACAATGGGATTGGTTCCAAGTATACCTGGCTAGGTATATAAGAGGGGCAGTTGCCCCTTTTTTGCCAAGTCTGTGCTACATCAATAAAGAATGTTATGCTGAACCCTGTTGTCCTGCGTCGTCCATCTTGGCCATGTGGTCCAGAGCCCATGATCTAACAGTGGCAACAAAGGTGGGATGCTGTTTCAATCAGAGCTGAAGTCACTCTGAAGTGGGAAAGGCAGGAAAAAATTTCTGAGACCTTCCTAATGAAGCAGCATTCTAGGACCAGTGCAACATGGCTAAATTTGGAGCAACCAGTGAATTTCGTTTCAACATCGACGAGCCAGAGAGTTGGGGAGTGCATCTGGGAGAAGTCGAAGGGTTCCTGATGATCAACAAGATCACAGAAGATAAAATGAAAGCAGCGGCGGTTTTGTGCCTAAGCAGTCAGGATGTGTATGATGTGGCCGTGGGTCTGTGCTCACTGACGCCCCTTGAAAACGTTTCTTATGCTGATTTAAAAAAGAAGTTGGAGGAGAATTTCATGCCAGGGAGAGCTCCAATCTATTGGCGGCATAAATTCATCCAGCGCAGCCAGCATCTGGGTGAGCCAACCTCACAATTCGTCTCAGCGCTGAGACAGGCTGCTCGCCAGTGTAAATTTCCTGATCTTGAAGACAGGATCAGGGATTGAGTGGTGTTTGGACTGAGAGACCAGCAATGCCGACAAAGGATCCTCGCAAACCACCAATGAATCTGTGGGAGGTTTTAGACAAGGTGATGGCTTACGAAGCAGCCAATGACTCTGGCAAACACACACACTGCAATAACAGCAGCTCAGGAGCGACCATACGTCATGAGTGTGCTTCAAGCAGCGGAAGCAGCAACCTGGACAAAGAGACAGAGGTAGATGCGGTACAGCATAGACTCAGAAAGCATCCACCATGGCAGGACAACCACGGGGGCCAGTGGAGACAATCATCAGCCAACAAGAGCACAGTGTGCAGCTGCAGTTGCAAGGAACTGAGGGGAGCCAACTCATCCAACCATAAATGTGCCAGCCGTGGGGGAAACCATTTGCGAGCGACCTGCCAGTTCAGATCCATAAAGTGTCATTCCTGCAGCAAGACAGGGCACATTGCAGCTGTCTGCTGGAATCAGAGCAGAGACAGCCTGAATGAATTACAAGCTATGGCATCGGAGCTTGAAGGTACTGTTCTCCCTCGGCACAAACCCCGGCACAATCCCTCAGTCCCTGGAAAGAGCAGACGGACCGTGTCTCACATGGAAGTCCATCAGCTGCTCAAACCAAAAATAACAATACAGGTCCATCTGCAAGGGGTACCTTGCACAATGGAGCTGGACTCCAGCTCTGCAGTCTCAGTAATCTCCTCTGAGACATTTAAAAGAATTTGCGATCGGAGTAAGCAGAGGGTTCCTTTAAAGCTCACCAGTTTACAGCTGTCAGATTTTCAGCACACCCCTATTAAAATCAGGGGAAAGGCCACCGTGTCTGTGGGGTTTAAGGACTTTCAGGATCCCTTAGATATTTTGCTGACCAATGGGCGGAGAACTAGTTTAGTAGGGCTGGATTGGTTTGATGCCCTGGGCATTTGGTTGGGGGGAGTGAATAGCATCAGCACAAACGTCTTGAATCCGTTTGTAATTAATTTACAGACATATTCGATGACAGGCTGGGGGAGTACACAGGCCCTCCCATTAAATTTAAACTAAACCCGAACATTCCACCGGTTCGTATCAAGCCCCGAAGAGTCCCATTCGTGCTCAAACATAAGATTGAGAGTGAACTGGAGAAACTGGTGGAACAGGGAGTGTTAGAACCGGTGGACGGGGGAGACTGGGAAACTCCAATTGTGACTCCGTTAAAGGCAAATGGAGAAATTAGAATATGTGCTGGTTATAAGGCTACGGTAAATTGAGCCTTAAATCCGCACACTTACCCGGTTCCGTCAGTCTGGCAAGTTCTCGCCGCTGTCCAAGGTGGTGCGCTCTTTGCAAAACTTGATTTGGCGCAAGCATATCAGCAGCTGTTAGTGAATAAGGAAGCAGCTGACACTCAAACAATAGTGACACATAGAGGAGCTTTCCGAGTTAACTTGTTACAGTTTGGTATCTCAGTAGCTCCTGGGATTTTTCAGGAAGTGATGGAGAGGACTCTGAAGGGCATTCCTGGTGTATGTCCCTATTTTGACGATGTCCTCATCATTGGGGAATCTGAGGAGATCTTGGCTGACAGGCTGCAAGCTGTTTTAAGCAGATTTCACTCTGCTGGGCTTAAACTTAAAAAAAGTAAGTGCAGCATTGGTGTGGCATCCACTGAGTTCTTAGGGTTCAGGATTGATGCCAAGGGTATTCACCCCCACTGACTCTAAGGTGAAAGCAATTAAGTTGGCTCCAACCCCAACAAATAAGGCTGAATTGCAAGCTTTTCTGGGGTTACTTAACTTCTATCATACGTTTTTACCCCACAAAGCAGCAATTGCAGAACCTTTACACAGGCTGTTAGATAAGAAAACTCCATGGATCTGGACCAAGGACCACGAACAGAGTTTTACAAATCTTAAACACCTGTTAAATAGTGACTCAACCACCACACATTTTATAGAAAATAAGCCTATCTGCATCGCGTGTGATGCATCCCCTTATGGGGTGGGCACTGTATTAAGTCATATAGAGGAAAATGGGGAGCAAAGGCCTATTGCATACTACTCCTGAACTCTGTCAAAAGCAGAAAGGAATTATGCACAAATTGACAAGGAAGCACTGGCAATTGTGTCAGGTGTAAAAAAATTCCATGATTACCTGTATGGCAGGGAGTCCACCATTTTTACAGATCACAAACCATTGTTGGGGTTGTTCATAACTGACAAACAAACACCACAAATTCTTTCCCCAAGAATGCTTAGGTGGTCCATTTTTCTATCCGCCTCTGCTTGCAAACTAGTCCATAAACCGGGAAAGGACATGGGCCATGCAGATGCATTAAGCAGATTGCCAATGATGAGCAATGACCCTGATCCAGCACCAGCAGAGCAGATCCTACTCATCCAAGATCTTCCAGATTGTCCTCTACAGGTGAAGGATATTGCTGCTGGCACCACAGCAGACAAGGTACTGAGCAGGGTCAGCTCATGGGTAGCATCTGGGTGGCAGGACAAGAGCCCGGGGTCAGAATTCCAGGCATATTTTATGAGGAGGCACGAGTTGTCTTCTCATAAAAGATGTTTGCTGTGGGGTAGTGGAGTTATTATTCCAGAGAAATTTAGGGAAAGGGTCTTACAATCATTACACGAGGGGCATCCTGGCATAGTAAGGACAAAGGCACTAGCTAGGAGCTACTTATGGTGGCCTGGTCTTGACAAAGCCATAGAGGAGCAGGCAGCGGGGTGCTACACATGTCAGAGATCAAGGCCAGAACAGCCACAAGCTCCCATTCACAAATGGGAAGCGACTCACACCCCATGGTCTAGGTTACACATTGATTACACTGGGCCTTTTCAGGGACAATCGTTCCTGGTAGTGGTTTATTTATTTATTTATTTATTTAGATTTATATACCGCCCTTTCCCGAAGGACTCAGGGCGGTTTACAGGATATTTAAAAGAAAATCAATACAAAAGTTAAAACAAATTAAAAAATATTAAATGAAACCCTGAGAGAAAATAAAAACCCAGTTAAAATTAAAATTAAAAATTCTCAGCCTGGGCCAGAGAGCTCGAAGAGCCAGGTCTTCAGGTCCCGGCGCAATGAATGGAGGTCGGGGGCAGTCCTAAGCTCTGCGGGAAGCTGGTTCCAAAGGGCAAGCATGCCCACTGAGAAGGCCCTACCCCTGGGTGTCACCCGCCGGCAATCTTTAACCGCCGGCACCCTGAGAAGACCCTCCCTGTGGGATCGCACTGAACAAAGGGAGCTTGATGCTGGCAGCAGGTGTTCCCTCAAATATCCTGGACCCTCGCCATTTAGGGCTTTATAGGTCATCACCAGCACCTTGACAGTCACTCTAAATGGCTAGAAGTAGTCCCAGTCGCTAGCATGACCACTGCAAAGACAATTCAAGTGCTTCGGGGACTATTTGCCACTCATGGGTTGCCTGATGTCTTGGTCTCTGATAATGGCCCACAATTCACTTCTGCTGATTTCCAGGCATTTACCAGAGCCAACTCAATTAGACACGTCACGTCAGAGCCTTTTCACCTGTTGACTAAGGGTTTGACAGAACAAATGGTGAGGACAACCAAGGACGTATTGAGGCGCATCATCAGTGGAGATTGGCATCATTGGTTAGCTCAGTTTCTTTTGACGCAACATACCACTCCATGTACTGCTACGGGCAAGAGCCCTGCTGAGTTGCGTTAGGGACGGCGACTCATTACTAAGTTGGATAGACTACACCCAGACAGAGTGGCAGCTCAAGAGGAGCAACCAGACACCACCAGAGAATTGCACATTGGTGAAAAGGTTTGGGCCCGGAACTATGGTCTAGGGCCTATCTGGATTCAGGGGGTGGTAGTGGGCAAAACTGGGCCTGTATTTTACATTGTAGAGGTGGAGGAGGGTCGCGAGATGAGAAGATACATTGACCAGTTGAGGAAGAGACAACCTGAAAAGCCACAAAATGTGTTTCCAGAGCAACATCTGGCTGGTAATCAGGACCCTGATGGCATCCCAAGGGATGACTACATTGCAGACCCAGATGCCCTTGCTGATCCGGGTGACCAGAATGTGGGGCAATCAGTGAAACGGTCAGCAAGGATCCATAGGCCACCGGCGTATCTTAAGGACTATGTAAGGTCTTGAGGCTAGGGTATTATAAAAAAAAATCAAGCTCCACACTGCAGGGTTTTATTCCATTAGTTGTTTATTGTTTCCATTACTATTGGGTTTTTTGTATGGGGGAAGGGGTGTTATGTATATATGTATATAGGAGATGTTCACAGAGATGGCCACTGACACCACCAGGTGGCAGGGTGCCCTGTCAGGATTGGCAGGGCAGTCTTTGGTGGGAAATCTGGACAATGGGATTGGTTCCAAGTATACCTGGCTAGGTATATAAGAGGGGCAGTTGCCCCTTTGTTTGCCAAGTCTGTGCTATATAAATAAAGAATGTTATGCTGAACCCTGCTGTCCTGCGTCATCCATCTTGGCCATGAGGTCCAGAGCCCATGATCTAACACTTGTTATACATGGGAGGTTCCTTGGGGAAGTTAGAAATGTTTCTGTTTGTTATCCTGTAATGTTTGCCTACCACTCCTTTCCCCTTTTTATAAAGAAGTTCCATTAAGAAGAAAAAGAGTTAACAAGGTAAGGTCTTTTGATTGAGTTATACTTAAACGAATACTTATACAGAAATGGTTGGAAAAGCTCAGATATTTTCACAGATTTGATCACAAGTAAAAATGTAGAAGAGTTGAAACAAGGAATAAAGGTCCTCCTCTCCACTGTTTTCAGAAAAAAGATTGATTTTTGTAGAACAACTTTTATCAATTTGAAGTTAAGTTGCCCTTGATCACTTTATTTACAATTTGATAGCATCAGTCTTGAGTGTACTAATGGTTCAAGGGTGGTTCAATTCTTCAGTTCATCTTTCACTGTCTATCATGCTATTGTCAGTACATAGTAGCATCCATGGGTGTTATAATTATAGGTTTCTGGTTACAGTGTCCACACTAATTATAAAGAGCGATGGTGAGCGATTGGCCCATTTGTGGTTGGGAAAGGAATAAGTCATGTGGTACTTGCTCAAACACTTCTCTATCTCAGTGATTGTCATATCTCTGGTGTTTTGTTTCATAAGATGCTTCTCAATCAATAGGCAGGTGGACTGGATTGTCTCATTTGTCCCATATTTCTTCATGACATTACACTGGTTTGGTGAAAGGTTATTGAGGTCTCACAAGAATCCAGTACAGGTACTTTCTGATGTACAACCAGGCCCCAAATTTCTATTGCTAAGCAAGGCAGTAAATTCTACCCCCTTTTATAACCTTCCTTGCTACATTTGTTAAGTGAATCATGGGATCGTTAAGTGAATCTGGCTTCTCCATTGACTTTGCTTGTCAGAAGCCAGCTAGGAAGGTTACGAATGGTGATCACATGACCCCGGGACAGTGCAACTGTCATTAATACATGCCCATTTCCAGGCCCTTGAATTTTGTTCACGTAAGTTCTTTTTGCAAATAAAGCAAAATAGTAGATTCCAGTGAGAATAGGAACTTTTTGGGTCCCAAATTCCAAACAGAAGACAGATATCCAATTGTGGTAAGTTAATCTTTTCAAAGCTTTGTTTCCCCTGAGTAAGCAGGAGCCGTCATTTTAGAGGGTGTGGTAATGGACTTCCCTTCCCTCTCTCCTCAGAAGGGGATAGATTTTCAAAATGCTTTTAACAGGAAAGGTACTTGGGGTAGAGAGAAGGTAAAATCTCACCCAATTTTCCCACGTTGCTTTCAAGGTGCTTGGTAGTAAGTTTGGCCTCGGATGTCAGCAGCTTGATGATGGGCCATAAATGGCCGATCTTTTCCCCATCAGATCAAACAGCTGCCCTGGATCAAACAGGAGGTCTGTCAACCTTCCGGAGTCACTCAGGTGCCTCTTCATCCTCATTGCCACTACAAGGAGACTTCAAAACCTCTTCAGGGTCCACCGGCAGGAGAAAACTTGCCGGTGGAAGGAGCGATCTCCCCAAAAGTCCACCAGCACCACGATCGCAAACCGGAAGCCTGTATATGTTTACTCTCATGACTTGCTACATAGAGGAAAAAAAACTAAAGAAAACTTGCATAGAATACATTGTAATTTTAATTTTCCATTTTAAACATCAGAGCAGGAATGACCCAAACTCTACCTACAATGAAGACAACCTGGTTCAGTGTATTTTTGATTTTTTTGGTGCTGGGACAGAGACAACTTTCACTACTCTGATGTGGGCATTGCTCCTCTTGACTAATCATCCTGACATCCAAGGTGAGAAATCAGAGCTGTGGGAACAAGGGCCAGTCTCAGGTTCTATAATATACAGAAATTATTTTAAATTCTAAGCCAGGGGTGTCAAACTGCCAGCCGGTGGGCCGGATGAGTCGCAACGAAACTGTGCCCACTCCATTGCCGGCAATGGAGAATAAGCTCTGATAACTCATGCGACATCACGTGACGTCGTGAGTTTGACATGTCTGTTCTAAGCTATTGAATGAGGTACTGAATCTATTCTTCATAACAATAGGCTTGTATTTTCATCCTGCCAACCAGGGAAGACCCCTCACCACAGATTTGGGTGGAGGGCTGGGGAATCAATCTAGGGCCATTGCCTGCAGCACTGAGGGACACAACTAGGACAACAGACTGTTCATTATCATAAATTGTTGGAAGTACTAAGATGTTAAAAGTATTAACTAGTATCATCATGATGCCTGGGGAATGTTCTTTTAGGGATTCCTTTCATGTCCCCTAAATAAGCCCACCAAAGTGGTACCTATTTATCTATTCATGTTTGCAAGCTTTCACACTGCTAGATCACCAGGAGCTGCAACAAATGTCAGGAGCTCACCCAATAACAAAGGAGCCCTCAGGTCTCAAATGAGGTCTTGCAGATTGTCAGCTGAAAATTCTAACCATGTGAGCCACCATGCTCCAATGAAACTGGTGGGAAGTAGAGAGGTGGCCTTGAGTCTGACCCAGTGCCAGTCTGAAAGGGTTGAAGGGCTGGAAGCCATGCCAAAGAATTTGTGCTGAGGGTGGAAGGCTGGTGGAGGTATAGGGAAGAGCCAGCTTGGAGCTGGAGCTGGAGACAGCCCCAAAGGATGTCACACTGGAATGGAAAGGAAGCAAGAACTGGCCCAGAGAATCAACAGGGGCCTTTGCAGTGAAGTATGTGACCCAGATCAGAGATGGAAAGGAGGAGTACAAATCCCAGAGATCAGAGATGGATTTGGAGCCTTCTGGTGTTCAACACCAAGTTATGGAAGCAAACTTTGGAATTCCAACACATGTAGAGCCCAGAAGCTGGATTCCCATTGGCACTAAGAGCTACAGTGAAAATGCCACACATTGGGTGAGTCTGTACGACTGGCAGAATGGCAGGTCTGCCAGCACAGCAGGAGGTCAGGTTTAGGGGTCGAAGAGCATCTCGTAGGGTTTAGGAAAAGCAATTCAAATAGTGATTGGTAGGAATATAAATAGGTGCTGGGGGCAAGCCCCAGAAGCAGCTTAAGTGTTCATGGCCATCATGCCAGCTTTCTCAGTTAGCCATGGCCCAACCCAGGAAAGTGGACACCCTTGAAGATATGATCTTATTGTCAAAACAGTGACAATGAGATCTGCTCTGGGAGTTATCATTATTCCCTCTGTCATGGTCAGACTACACAGTGGTATCCTTGAGACTTTCCAGCACTGCCTCCTCTGCAGGGAGGCTGGAACTATTCACATATTCCCTTCTTGATGACTGATGGACCATTCAGATTCCAGAAGGAACTGTGGGATTGTCCTGGGGGATCTGCTGCATGGCCCTTTCAAAGCTCTGGCCACAGCCTGGAATCAGAAAACAGCTGGAGCCATGGACAGGATTGTACCCTTGTGCCCTCTCTTGGCCCATCACTTCTGACAGTCCAGTGGGTTATGGAGGAGTTGAGGATGTTGAAAATGGCCAAGAGACAAATGCCACTGGAGGAATACAAAAATGCTTATGACTGGAAATGGATCAGAGTTGCCATTAAGTCCTTACCTCATGGTGCTAAGAGTGACAAAATGCCACATCACTGCAGAGGGGATGTTCACAGCACCATTTAAGGAGGCCTTGATTTGACTCTTCCTTAAGTCACCTTCACTGAACAACACCTATCTTGACAATTTCTGTCCAGTTTGCCATCTCCCCTTTTTAGTGAAGGGAAAGTAGTGGTAAAAATGGCTGCACTGTTGGTCCAGAGGGTCTTGGATGAAATGGATATCTGGACCCCTTTCAGCCATGTTGAGGCCTGCTTATGGGACAGAGACAGCATTAATCATACTTGTGGATGATCTCTTGAGGGAGGGGGAGGGGGATAACATGTTCATCATTGCTCCTCTTTTCTTGCAATGCCTGGACACATTGGGTGTCTGCATGGGGGAAAACAGGCTTCAGCTTCACCCTGGTAGAATGTAGTATAATAGAATTGGAAGGAATGTTCCTCAAGCAGAAGACCTATACTATTCCAGGCAAGTGGCTGTCCAATCTCTTCTCAAAAGCCTCCAGTGATGGAGCACCTACAACTTCAAAAGTCAAGTTGTTCCAATCGCTGATTACTCTTATCGTTAGGAAATTTCTTCATAGTTCTAGGTTGCTTCTATCCTTGGTTAATATCCAATCATTGTTTCTTGTCTTGCCTTTTGGTCCTTTGAAAAATAGTTTGACCCCACTCATCTTTAAAGACACCCCTCAAATATTGGAACAATGCTGTCATGTCACCCCTACACCTTCTTTTGGTAAGATGGATTCACTGTGGGTTGAAAGAGACTCAAGGATTTAGGGGTTTATCATCTTTAGTTATGAGTGGACTGCATGTTGCCAGATAGATCCTGTGTGCAATTTGTGGTTCTTCCAGACTCATGACTCCAACTGAAAGAGCAGGTGGCATCAAGGCTAGGACACCCATTGTGTAATTTCATGTTATTTGCCAATTGTATGCTTTCATGAATTGTGAGGATCCATGCAGGGTCTCTCATGCCATTGTAATCTCTCAGTTGGATTCCTGCAATGTGCTCTACTTGGGCTACCCTTGAAGAGTATTTGTAAGCTATAGTTGGTAGCAAATCCAGTGGTGCAGCTACTTCCAGAGATCTCTTGGGTGGCACATATAACACCACTGTTACATGAGCTGCGCTGGTTGCTAGTTTGGTTCTGGGTCCAGTTCAAGGTGAATTTAAAGCCTTTTATGGAGTGGGTGTAGGGCAGGACTCTGCAACATATCTTGGTTAGTGGCCCAGTTGGAAAGGGAGGGGCAGATACCTTTATGCCTGCATGCACACACATGCAAATTTGGCTGTGCACGCATGTGCACAAATGGGGCCACAAGCATTAGCACTCCGCAAATGGGGTGGTGACGCCGGCGCAAGGCTCATGGTGAGGATCACACTGGCAAGATGTTCACAGCAATGCCAGTGCTGGTGCAAAAGGGGTGAGCATGCACTCACACTCTTCTCCTCCTGAAGGTGAGGTCTACCCATACCCTGCGGGTGTTCAGGAAGAGTCTTAAAACCTGGCTCTGCCAATTGCCCAGGGGACCTGATAGAGGAGCGCTACTTTGGGAGTGACTGGCAGGGTAGAGAGAAGATCCCCACTCCTCTTGTTTTTTAGTTTATTTAATCCTCCTTATTTTAATTGTTCTTTATTATCTTTTTTGTTTTGTTTTTTTATTATATTGTAAGCTTCCCCTTCCGAGTCATTGTAACCGTGAGATGGGTAGCATATACATTTAATGACTTTAAAAAATAATAAAAATAAATAAACAAATGAGTGCTGTGCAAAAATTTGATCCACATTATTTTCAAGAGAATTATAGAACTTTCTTTAAACAAAATCAGATTTTCAAACTGCTTTGGGATTGAATATTTAAGAAAGTAAAAGTGTAGTTTTGTCTTTCTTAGAAGAATATCTATGTGTGCACAATTATTGGGCAACTATTAGTGAGCAGAATTATCAGGTGACTAAATGAAATGAGATGATTTTGAGTGCATCTTCAACCTGAAAAAGTCCAACTAGCTCATCTTTAATAATACCAGCTCATACCAGTACCCCACCTCCACCTTTCTGGCGTCTGAATCAAAGTGGAGCTCTGTGCGCATTACTGATCCAGCCATGGGGCCATCCATCTGCTCCATCAAGAGTCATTCACATCTCATCAGTCCATAAAACCTTTGAAAAAACTGTCTTCAGAGATTTCTTGGCCCAATCTTGCCATTTTATCTTACGTGTCTTGTTCAGTGGTGGTCGGTTTCAGCCTTCCTTACCTTGGCCACATCTCTGAGCATGGAGCACCTTGTACTTCAAGGTACCCCAGGTAGGTTGCAAATCTGGAATATGTCAGCATTGGAGGATAGTGGGTTCCTGGGTAGCTTCACGTTTGATTCTTCTCATATCTTTGGCAGTTAACGTGTGTCTCTTTTTCTCAACAAATTTCTTACGACCCTGTTGAGCATTTCCAACAAAACATTTGATGGTTCTGTGGCAATTTCAAGAGTGCTGCATCCCTCCAAAAGACCTTTTACAATATTTGACTTTTTAAGAGTCAATTGAATGTCTTTTCTGCCTGAGGAAAACAAGCTGCCTAATAATTATGTAGACCTTGATAAAGGGTGTTGATCTCCTTAGCCAAACCCTCCCTCGTTACACAAATACACATCACCTGATATCCACTAAGCATTCAGATTTATAAACCTTGGAGGTGGAAAATATACACATAAAAATGATGATACGGTCAAAATACTCACTTGCCTAATAATTATGCACACAGTTTAGACTGAAAAAGATTCCACGGAATATTTAAACTGAATCAACAGCTTGCATGAATATTCTGAACCTGTTTGGACTGGATATGATCAGAGCCCAGGAAATGCATTTTCAATCTGCTCTCCTTCATAATATTTTTTTAAAGGATGGGATTACATTTAATACCCTAAAGGCTATTCTATGTCCTAAAGTTCGGTTAAGGATTAGAATTTGGAAACGAGTAAATGAAACATAATAATGAAAATAAAACTTCTATTTCTATTGTTTTTTCTAGAGAAAGCCCAGAAGGAGATTGAAGAAGCCTTTAGTTCTTCGGCCTCAATTTCCTATCAGGATCAGAAGAAGCTGCCCTACACCAATGCCGTGATTCATGAAATGCAGCGTTTCAAAAATGTCTTGCTACTTGGGGTCCCCAGGCAAAGTACAAAGGATGTTATGATGAAGGGTTACCACATTCCAAAGGTGAGAAATACTAAGAAGAGCCACTGCTCTCAGAAACTGCTTTGGAAATGAATAAATATGGGACTATCAAGACAAGCTAAAACCAAACATTTCATCAATATTGTTTGAATATTTTTGCAGGGGACCATGATTTTGCCAGATCTGCGCTCTGTTCTTCTTGACCCTGAACAATGGGAGACACCTGAAGAATTCAACCCAAATCACTTTTTAGATAAGGATGGGAAGTTCATTAAACGAGAAGAGTTTCTGCCCTTCGGAATAGGTACGTCCATGAGCCCAAAGCAGTTTATCACTTATAGATTCCGACCACCCCTATCACTCTGTTATTCTGAGTAGAAAATCCATGAATCTCTATTCCTTCTACTTTCAAAACCATGAGAGTCGGAAATTCCTCTTAGGCTACAAAGTTTAAACTACAATGAAACACTAATTATATTTAGATAGTAATCAGTAGAGCTTTGCACAATTATCTCTGTTATTTGGGAGAGAATTATTAGCTAAATCCAAAGAAAGCAAACCTACTTTTAGCTTTCTAATGATGGATCTGCATCGCAGAGTTTTCATCCTAGATGCATTAAGCTCCGTCTTTTTAATGGCTGCAGAGCTCCCCCTACAACGGTGTTTTCATCCTGTCTGGTACTGCTTGTACACCAATGAATCTCTCTCTATTGCTGGTGCTGATAACAAAGGGCATAAAAGGCAAAGCTTCAGTTATGATAGAGACAAAAAAATATTGTTGTCCCCCAAAACTCAGGTCCTCTTACCTAAACATACAGCCCCAATGAACCACACCAGCCAGGTGGAAAGGAAAAAAACCCTTTTATATGTAAATAAAAGATCTATCAAGAAGCAAATTCCAAATGGGCACACCTCTGCTTGGTGTGGACCCCCTTTTATGCAATTTTGAAAAGCATACATTGCCATGATGCCAATCATGGAAATACATATCATGATAAAATAATCACTAAAAGCAGCATACATCTTGCTTCCATCTTCAGGGTCATAGTAAGACAGTTTTAATTAATCAATATGTCATCCACCTTATAATAAAATGAGTTTGGGTTGCATAGTTCAGCTAAAGCTTGAACTGCCCACAGCCAGCTGTTCGAGACTGACCGGCTCAAGATTGACTCAGCCTTCCATCCTTCTGAGGTCAGTAAAATGAGAACCCTGATTGTTGGGGGCAATATGCTGACAATGTAATTGCTCAGAAGAATGTGGTAAAGCCCTGTGGAGTGGTATATAACTATAACCGCTATTATAATTGCTATTGCTAAAGGTTACATGTTAAAGGTTACAAGGTAGTCTAAGACTTTATCAGTATCACCAATAGTGTTCCTCCTTACTATAAACCTTCCTATGCAATTTGGTACCAAGGTCCTGCCCATCACATTTATGGTCAGGGATTCCTGAGCAAGAAAAAGATGTTGTTTTTGTTGTCGCTGTTAGCTGTGAAGTCGTATCGGACCCATTGCGACCACATGGACAACGTTCCTCCAGGCCTTCCTGTCCTTTACCATCTTCTGGAGTTCACTTAAGCTCATGCCTACTGCTTCAGTGACTCCATCCAGCCACGTTATTCTCCATTGTCCCCTTCTTCTCTTGCCCTTAATCTTTCCCAGCATTAGGCTCCTCCCCAGTGAGTCGTTTCTTCTCAATAGGTGGCCAAAGTATTTGAGTTTCAAATTCAGGATCTGGCGTTCTAAAGAGTAGTCAGGGTTGATCTCCCCTAGGACTGACCGGTTTGAACTCCTTGCAGTCCAAGGGACTCGCAGGAGTCTTCTCCAGCACCATAGTTCAAAGGCCTCAATTCTTTGGTGCTCAGCCATTCTTATGGTCCAACTTTCACAGCCATACATTACAACTGGGAAAACCATAGCCTTGACTATACGCACTTTTGTTGACAGGGTGATATCTCTGCTTTTTAGTGTGCTGTCTAGATTTCCCATGGCTTTCCTCCCCAGGAGCAAGCGTCTTTTAATTTCTTGACTACAGTCCCCATAGGAGGTGATCTTGGAGCCAAGGAAAATAAAATCTGTCACTACCTCCATTTCTTCCCCATCTATTTGCCAGGAATTGAGAGGGCCAGATGCCATGATCTTGGTTTTCTTAATGTTAAGTTTCAACCCAACTTTTGCACTCTCCTTCTTCACCCGCAACATGAGGCTCTTTAGTTCCTCTTCACTTTCTGCCATTTGAGTGGTATCATCTGCATATCTTAGGTTGTTGATATTTCTTCCGGCAATCTTAATTCCAACTTTTGATTCATCTAGCTTCTCCGTCTTTGGTTGTAGAGCACATAGTTAATCTGATTTCTGTCTTGACTGTCTGGTGATGTCCATGTGTAGAGCCGTCTCTTGGGTTGTTGGAAAAGAGTGTTTGCTATGACCATCGTATTCTGTTGACAAAATTCTGACAGCCTGTGCCCTGCTTCATTTTGTACTCCAAGGCCAAACTTGTCTATTATTCCAGTTACCTTTTGGCTTCCTACTTTAGCATTCCAATCCTCCATGATAATAAGGACATCATTTTTTGGTGTTAGTTCTATAAGGTGCTGTAGGCCTTCATAGAACCAGTCAATTTTAGCCTCTTCAGCACTGGTGGTTGGGGCATAGACTTGGACTATTGCGATATTGAATGGTTTGCCTTGGATTCGAACTGAGATCATTCTGTCATTTTGGGGATTGTATCCCAGTATTGCTTTTCCTACTCTTTTATTGACTATGAAGGCTACATCATTTCTTCTGTGGGATTCTTGCCCACAGTAGTATACCTGATGGTCATCTGAATTAAATTTACCCATTCCTGTCTATTTTAGTTTGCTGATACCTAAGATGTCGATGTTCAGTCTTGTCATCTCTTGTTTGGAAGAAATAGATGGTCTGCTCAAATTGGCATTATTTCTGTTTAGCAATACCAAGCACTTACCACTTAGACTTATATACCACTTCATAGTGCTTTTATAACCCTCTCTAAGTGGTTTACAGAATCAGCATATTGCCCCAAACAATCTGGGTCCTTGTTTTACCGACCTCGGAAGAATGGAAGGATGAGTTAATCTTGAGCCAGTCATTATCTACGGGAGCACCTACTGCCAGCGTCAACACCCCTCCGTCCTGTGCGCTCCCACAGAGAAGGCCTCCTCAGGGTGCCACCGGTCAGAGAATGCCGACTGGTGGCCCCCAGTGGGAGAGCATTCTCGGTGGGTGCACCAACCCTTTGGAACTGCTTGCCTGCCGAAATCCGGATGGCCCCCGACCTTCGCACCTTCCGGCGTGACTTAAAAACCTACCTATTCCAGCAAGCCGGCCTGGCCTGATAGATTTTTGGGGGTTTCATTTGTTTTACTATTGCTTTACTGTATACTTACCTTGCTCTGTACACCGCCCCGAGTCCTTCGCGAGAAGGGCGGTATATAAAAACAAACAAACAAACAAACAAACAAATAAATAAATAAATAAATAAATAAATAAATAAATAAATAAATAAATAATCAAACTCCTGGCAGTGACCTGAGTTAGCTTCAGTACTGCATTCTAACCACTGACCCACCAGGGCTCATAAACCTCTTTAACAAAGCAGTTTGACCAATGGCTAACCACATCAATAGACTCAAAGCATTATCCCCCAAAGCTGTTCCTGTGTACTAAATAATGTGCTAACTAAAAAGCAATACTAGAAGATAGGAAGATTCAATCTTCTTTCATATTCCCTTGCTGATGGGATAAATTCTAGAGAATTGATTATTATCCCCTTCATGCATGCTCTTATATCTACAGGTGAACGCATCTGTTTGGGAGAGCAGCTGGCAAGAATTGAGATCTTCACCTTTGTGACCAGCCTGTTGAGGGCCTTCAGCTTCCGGTTGCCTGAAGGAGTGAAAGAACTCAATGAAGCCCCTATTGTAAATGTGGCAATGCATCCACACCCTTACAAACTGTGTGCTATTCCCACAAAGGCTTAAAACTAAATAGCATAAAAGGCATTAAATTATTACAGAGTAACTATTCAGTATGATAAATGTTTCCTATGTACCTATTGACTTAATATTGTGTTTTGCTTCTATTTACTCAATACTGAAACTTCTTCAACCTATTGCTGGGTTCACACAACATACCTAACAAGGTCAACCAATGACTAGGTTTGAAAAATGTGCTAACTATGCTTATCATGCTTTATCTTTCTTTCCTTTTAGGTGCCAATAAAACATATTACTTTCCATTTATCTTTCATATCTTTTTCATTTTTACTAAATTTCGGCTATGGACCATGTTCCCTACTCTGTGCAAACCTCATAGATAGACCAAAAGGTTGAAGGGTTGAAATGATGCTAAGAGAACTAACAGGCAAAGAAAGAGCGTAGCTCCCATCCACAACCCAGGGCAGAGCATCCACTAGAGCAACCAATCCATTTTTCATTACACACTTAGAGCTGAACCTAGACTGGATCTAATTCTGTGCTTCATCTGAAGCCCTCTACAGCCTAATCACTTTCTCTATAACCTTCCCCAAATATTTTTGCCATTACAGGTACTTCTCAACTTACAACAGTTCACTGAATGACCTTTCAACGTTACAACTGCCCTGAGAAATGAACTATGACCACTTTTTAAAGTTACAACCTTTGCAGCATCCCCATGATCCTGTGATCAAAATTCAGAAGCTTGGCAAATGGTTCATGTTTATGACCACTGCTGTGTCCCAAAATCATGTGATCACTGTTTGCAATCTTCTGATGGGCAAAATCAATGGGGAAACTAAATTCGCTTTCATCCGGGTCACTAACTTATCAATTGCAGTGATTTATTTAACAAGCAAGGCAAGAAAAGTTGTAAAATGGGTCAAAACCAAGGAGCCTTGGTGGAGCAGTGGGCTAATACCTCCTTAAGTAACACCAGCTGCCTGCAATTACTGCAGGTTCGAGTCCCACCAGGCTCAAGGTTGACTCAGCCTTCTATCCTTCCGAGGCAGGTAAAATGAGGACCCAGATTGTTGGGGGCAATAAGCTGACTTTGTAACAATGATGCTTGGGGGGCCCCGAAAGCCCTAATAAGCAGGCATATACATAGAATGAAGGCTATTGCTAAGCACATTGATTTGTGCTTAGATTGTAAGCCATCCTGAGTCTTCGGAGAAGGGCGGGATAGAAATGGTATTAAAAAAAACTCACTTAACAAATGTCTCACTTAACAACAAAAACTTTGCGATCACTTGTGACCATAAGTTGAGGATTATTTGTATTGCACCAGTTCTGCCAGTTTCTGACAATTCCTCTCCCAGAATTCTTATTCAAAATCTTCCTCTGAATCAATGCAAAGAAAGAGGCCCCTTGGGCTTAATCCTGCCTGGTCCCTTTGCTATCCCTGTATTATGGAGACTGAGTAAATTCCCAACAGAAGGGCCTGCTAGGCTTGTGGGACATTTCCTCAAGTGCCTCCTGGAAACCAGTTGGATCTGAATGACACAATCGAAACACAGAGCTGAGTCCTAGCAGCGAGCTTCCTGGTATATGGAGAGTGATCTCACCACAAGTGAGATCTTCAGATCACACGTTAGCTAAGAAACAAACTAGAGCAAGAGTGTATTGCTCTCAATGTGAGTATTGCAATAACTTCTTGCTTTTGTCTTGGTGACCCTGAATTTCTGAGCCACTCAGACCCTGCACTAATGGCCTAGACTAGAGATTGACATTTTAGAATATAATAAGCCTGGATGAGTTTACCAACGTCAGGGCAATGAGCTCAAAGGCCTGGACAGTGAGGAAGGCAGTATGTCAGCAGTACTCACAGCTTATATTTGATTCCTTATGCAGGGCCCCCTAGAAAGCTACCTATGGAACGAAGCATCTTGATACTATCAAGTTCTCCCAGAGGATCATTTTCACTTTTCTTCCTCTTCCTTGGAGTCGGGGCTGGTATAAGAGCTGAAATCCTGTCTGGAGAATCTCAGACAGTGGTATACCTCGTGTCCATGAACGTTCCAAATTATTTTGGAACAATTTAGAATTTATATTCATAAGGTTCAACAGTCAACTACACATTATTTCTACTTTGCCTGGGAGCCCCAGCTAGAAAGACATATTTTACAACTGCCTTTCATGAATCACAAGCATTGGTGTAGGGGAACTTTCCCTCATCCTGATAGGAAATTGCCCCTGAGAAGCCAAACATGTCTTCAATCAATTTCTACATTTTCTCTAGAAAAAATGATGGAAATAGAAGCTTCATTTTATTCATTCAAGCCTGTTGCCCCTGTTAGAGATTAAACTTGGTTTGGGTGACAATATTATATAATGGAGTAAAAGCACCTTTAAGGAGTTAAACGGCCTAAGGGTGTGGCTGTAATTATTCCACATAAAAGAGAGTTAGATGTTACACATAGTTGCTCTTGCTCTTGTATATGTGTTTGATGTTAGTGTTTGGATACCTCTTGTTCTCTTGTTTGCTAACCTGATATTTATTCTCTCAAGAATCAACTGCTTGCTACAGTGTATATTGTTTTTGATATTGGTAAGCAGCTTTTGTATTTTGATACTATGTTTTTATGGACTGACTTTTATGTGCATGATACTGGATTGATATTTGGACTATTTCTTACTGTGTTTCTTTTTGTTGTCTGAGTAAAAATAAGTTATAAAACTCATGTTAGTGCATTACTGTTTGCCTAAAAGTCCCAGTACAACTTCCACTGTGTATTACTAATACTCTGTTAAACAAACCATTTTTTCAACAACATATCCTAACAATGGTTATGGGCCCAGATCCAGTGTGGTGCTGAGGACAGGCACAGTATTGTATTTATATTTCCTAACTAAGTTTACAAATTCAGACAATGGCACAAGGACTATTCAATCCATTCTGCATTACACGGCTTAATGGGTCAAACTACGTATCCTGGTCTACACAATGTAGTTTGCTATTACAAAATCAAGGTCTTTGGAAAATAGTCCATAATCCTCCTGATGTAACTGCCTGGGATCCAACTAATGAAGAAGATAACAAGAAGATTGTAGACTTCAATAAAGACAATGATAAGGCTTTATCTATCATTGGGCTAACATTAGGAGACCAACAGCTAGTCCATGTGCGTGGAGAAGAATCTGCTGCTAAATGTTGGGCTAAGTTGAAAAAGATTTTTGTTCGGGACAGTGTTGGTGCTCATATAAATCTTACCAGAAAGCTATTTAGAGCTAGACTGGAAAAGAATGGCGATATGTTAGCTCACCTTAACTTTATAAAAGCAACTTTGTTGGAACTGCAAGAAAAAGAACTTATTTTCTCAGAGCTTCACCAGGTTTACATCATTTTATCATCATTGGTTGAGAGCTACGATGCCTTTGTATCGTCCTTGGAGGTTTTGTCCAAAGAAGACCTAACTGTTTCTTCAATAACTGGAAGGTTGTTGGAAGAGTCAAGATGTCGTATGGAGAGAAAACAGTTGAGAGAGCCATTGCAACAAGAAATAAAGAAGACTGAATCTGCTTATATTTTAAGGAAATGCTTTAATTGTGGGTTAAAGGGACATATTGCTAAGTTTTGTCAGAATAGTAATTGTCAGAGAAAGGAAAGCCATAGAAAGAATAAAAAGCTGATTAATGTAGCTGTAGCTAATAGAACTACTAATAACCACAATTGGTGGGTGGTAGATAGTGGAGCTACACACTGTATTTCAAAAATAAAAAGGGATTTTGATAATATAAGGTCTAGTAAAAAATATATTTCTATGGCTAATGGCTGGAGAGTCAAGGTCTCTGGAGAGGGTAAGGTTTACTGTTCATTTTTAAAACAAAATTTGGAAATGCTATATGTTCCCAGATGTGATTATAATCTATTATCAGTTAAGGCATTATTGGAAGCAGGTTTTAAAGTTACTTTCCAAGGGGAGGAATGTCTTATTCAAAAGGATGAAGTGAATTTAATAGCTAAGATGAAAGACGGTTTGTTTGTAATTAGCAATGATCCTATAATAATGGCTACTACTTGTACAAATCAAAAACCACATGATGAATGTATTCATTTATTACATAGAAGATTGGGTCATGTGAATTTTAATACACTAAAAAGAACTGTAGCTTTGTCTAATGGGTTTAAGTTAAAGGCTTGTAAGAAATATCTACAGTGTAACGTATGTGGTAGAGAAAAGAGCAGGGCAGCACCAGCTAATAGGTTAGATGGATTTAAAACCACAACTCCATTAGAACTGGTATTTATGGATTTGATAGGTCCTATGAAACCCAGTTTAGGGGGTGCTTGCTACATATTAAATATTCTAGACCATTATAGCAGATATGGGTTCTGTTATCTCCTTACGTCAAAAACTGAAACTATACAAGCAATATCTAATTGGCTCAAGTTTGTACAAAGGAAAACTCAGTTAAATGTAAAAACCATAATAACAGACAATGGAACTGAGTTTGTTAATAAACAGTTCAATGAGCTGTTAGTTTCAGAGGGAATAGAGCATAGACGTACAGCTCCTTATAGACCTCAGCATAACGCATTTGTTGAACGGAGGGGCCAAACATTGCAAGCTATGATTAGATCTATGATTGAAGATTCTGGTTTACCTGATAGCTTATGGGGAGAAGCAGCAAAATGTGCTAATCATATTTTAAACAATGTGGTTAGTTCAGCTACAGGTAAAATTCCTTATACCTTATGGTATAAGAGAAAACCAAATCTTAGTTATATTCACACATTTGGGACACCTGCTTGGGTACATATTCCAAGTTCAATAAGAAATAAAGGAGAACATAGAGCTAAACAATTATTTTTTGTTGGCTATGAGTTAAACCATAAGTCTTATCGGTTCTGGGAGAAAGGTACTAAAAACATTTATTGTAGTTCTAGCGCTGTTTTTCAAGAACAGTCAGGTTGGGAAAGGGTAGAAGATATTGTATACAGTATATTCCTCAACAAGTTTTAACTAACTCTTCAAATGAAAGTGATAAAGAAGAGGAGGAACCTGCTAGAGAGATCAAACAAGAACCACTGATAGTGGAGACAGGGGAGGAAGAAGATAATAATGTAAATGTACCTATAAGTCCAATAATTCTCAGAAGGTCTAACAGGGAAAGACGACAGCCTGATCGTTTTGAGGCAGGTTTAATTTGTCAAATAGACATTGAACCTTCTAATGTTGAAGAAATAAAAATGTATCCTGAGAATGAAAGAAAGAATTGGAAAGTAGCTATGGATAAAGAAATAAAATCTTTGCAAGATCTTAATGTCTATCAAGAGGTTAAAATACCTAAAACAGAAAAGTTAATTGGATGTAAATGGGTTTTTAAACTGAAAGAAAGTGTTACAGGAGAGGTAATACATAAAGCAAGATTAGTTGCTCAAGGATTTGCACAGAATAATAGTGATTATGATGTAGTATTTTCCCCAACTTTAAGAGCTTCCACTCTTAGGGCTGCTTTAGTTTGGGCAGCAAATAAGAATTATAGTATAAAACATGTAGATATTGAAACTGCTTATTTGCATGCAACATTAAACCATGATATATATATGAAAGTTCCATCAGGAATAGAAAGTAAGGTAGGGTACTGTTGGAAACTGAATAAGAGTTTGTATGGTTTAAAACAGTCAGGTTATGAGTGGAATAGATGTTTAGTAAAAGAGTTAAATAGTTTGGGATTTAAAGCTAGTATTGCAGATCCTTGTTTATTTATAAAACAGCAAAATAGTGAATTATCATTGTTATTATTATTCACTGATGATATTGCTATTATAGCAAAAGATGAAACAGAAACTGAAAGAATAATTTCAGGGTTAAAAAGAAAATTTAGAGTAAAAGATCTAGGAGCTATTAGTCATTATCTAGGGCTGGATATTGTCAGGACTAGTAAAGGATTTAAACTGTCTCAAGCTAAGAAAATTAATGGTTTGCTGAAACGTTATAATATGGAAAACTGTAAACCAGTAAAAACACCTATGGTTCAAGGTTTTGAGAGTTCAGCAGATAACAGCAATGTCTTTGATAAAAAGATATATCAATCATTAATAGGCAGCTTGATGTATTTATGTAACTGGTCAAGACCTGACATAGCATTTACAGTTAATCATTTAGCTAGATATTGTGAGAATCCTACAACCAGATGTTGGCAAGGTGTGAAAAGAGTTTTAAGATATTTGAAGCACACCATACATTATTCTCTATATCTAGAGCCAACAAAGGAATTGGAACTAAAAGCATTTGCAGATGCTAGTTTTGCATCTGATACTGTAACCAGGAAATCCACTTCAGGATTGGTTGTATTATTGGGAAACGCTTTAGTAGGATGGAGGTCTAACAGACAGAAGCATATAAGCTTATCAACAACTGAATCTGAATTTTCTTGTTTATCTTTATTATGTACTGAGCTATTGGTATGGAAACAATTATTGTTTGATATGGGTTTACATTGTAATGAACCAATAAAAGTGTATGAAGACAATCAAGCAGCTATAAAATTAGCAACTAATGCTGCAGTGAAAACTAGATCAAAACATACGGATCTACGGTATCTAAATGTCAGACAATGTGTTAAAGATAATTTGATTAAACTGGAATATTGTGCAACTGAAGATAATATTGCTGACCAGTTTACTAAAGCTCAGGGTGCTATAAAGCATAAATCTGTTTGTGATATGTGTAATTTGAGATTGTAATAATATATGTATAATATGCCACCCAAAAAGGGGAGATTGTTAGAGATTAAACTTGGTTTGGGTGACAATATTATATAATGGAGTAAAAGCACCTTTAAGGAGTTAAACGGCCTAAGGGTGTGGCTGTAATTATTCCACATAAAAGAGAGTTAGATGTTACACATAGTTGCTCTTGCTCTTGTATATGTGTTTGATGTTAGTGTTTGGATACCTCTTGTTCTCTTGTTTGCTAACCTGATATTTATTCTCTCAAGAATCAACTGCTTGCTACAGTGTATATTGTTTTTGATATTGGTAAGCAGCTTTTGTATTTTGATACTATGTTTTTATGGACTGACTTTTTTTTTTTTTTTATTGAAAAGTTTTATAAAATACAATTTTCCTTTAAAAAAACCCCCCTTCCCCCTCCCTCCTCCCCTCCCTACCTCCCCCCTATCTCCCCCCCTCCCCCTCCCCCTCCTCCCTCCCCTACCTCCCCCCCTCCACTTCCCCTCCTCCCCCCTCCCCCCCCCCCCCGACTTCCCAGAGCAAAATACAAGGTATATATCTAAAAGGCAATCATAAACAATCATATACTAACAATTATAAACTCTAAAATCCATCACTCTCTAGCTTGTATATAGTAAACCAATCCTTAATAATACTAAATATATATAAAAAACTAAAATAAAAGAGAACTAGCATCATTCCCATCTATGTTCTTCCACAATTCACTATTACCTTAACATATTCTCATTTGGACATTAATAAATAGTTCTTACACAAATTAACCCACATTAACCCACAAAACTTTCTTCCTCTTCCTCTGTAGTAAGTTGTCCATTAATTCCAAATTAAAAAAAAAAAATCTATTACCATACATAGCATCCCAAAACTTTTTTTTTTTTTTTTTTAAAAAAACACAACTACCACTTAACTATAAATATTTTGTGGAAGTTCCATAGATTTCTACTGGTCTTATTTTTTTTTCTTTTTTGAGCGTTTTAAGGCAGCACGCGTCACCCTCTGTTCTCTAAGATCATCCAAAAGAGTTGCAGCTTGAACTCCTCCTGTACCCTTCTCGTCTATCTGTGCATCTTCATCCTCTTGATGTTCTCCTTCTCCAGATCCCTCTGCAGCTTCCAGAAGTGTTGATGGGGTTACTTTCAAAACATTATTATAAAAATCATGAGCTTGCTTCACATTACTCAAACAGTACCTTTTGCCATCATACATGAAGCTCAACCCAGCTGGGATCTCCCATCTGAACCTTATATCTCTTTGCTTGAGCTCTTGCACAAGAAATATAAAATCCTTCCTTCTCTTTAAAATCTTTGGAGGAATTTCTTTTAAAACCAAAACTTGTTGACCAGCAATCACAACTTTGGTATCGTAGGCAGCTTGTATAACTTCATCTCTAATTTCCCTTTTTACAAAATAAACCACCACATCTCTAGGCAACTTTCTCTGTTTAGCAATCCACGAATTCACACGAAACACTTTGTCCATACCTTGTTTTAATTCAGATGCTGGATGGTTCAATACTCCCTCAAAAGCCTCAGAAACCAGCTGCTTTAAATCTTCCTTAATATTCTCTTTTAGGCCTCTAATTCTCACAGCAAACTGCATCTGGTAAAATTGGGCCAAGCTCTGTTCACTGTCGATTTTGTCTTTTAAATCTTCAATTTCCAATACTTTTGCTTCTAATAAAGCATTCTTTTGAATCAAGTCTTGCACTTGATCATCCAGCACCTCCACACATTTAGCAACTTTTTGCACTGAGGACAAAATGTCTACCTTCATTTCTCTAAGTTTCTGTTCCATCCTTTCTTCCATTCTCTGCTCCAATTTCTCCAATTTCTCCTCCATCTGTAGAAATTTAACACCCATTGACTCCAAAATTAACTGGGTATGTTTTTCAAGATCCTTCGATGTCAATACATCAGGAGAATGCAACGCCTGCAGCAATGATTGTTGTTGCACCGGAGAATTTCCAGCACTCCGAAAAGTTCTAGGGGGAGGTTTAGCCGCCATCTTTTACTTACAATTGTGACGCACTTTCACTTTAAGTTTTAAGCAAAGTCCATCAAGCTTGAGAGTAAAATAAAATCTTCTTCATCTCTTCATCTTTCCCTCTTGTACTGCTCTGCCTGCTCTTTCCCTTTCATAGTCTCTCCTTCAAGCAGGGATGGTCGCAGACGCCTGGCTCTGCTCCATTAGCAGAGACGCTGGTCAGCTGGGAGCAGCCCAGGCTACGGGGGAGTTCAATCCTTCAGCCGCCCAAGCTCCAATCTCAGGCGGCCCCGGAGAACTCAACCCCCACCTGGGGGCTCACCCCCTCCTCTTCTCCCGAGGAGGGGGCTTCAGATTCGCCCGAACAGCTGATCGACGCTGTTTCGGGCGAAAAAAACACCAGCTGAGCCGCGGGCAGCCCGGGAAGGCTCCCTCCGTCGCCGCGGAGCCACCGGAAGTCCCTTTATGGACTGACTTTTATGTGCATGATACTGGATTGATATTTGGACTATTTCTTACTGTGTTTCTTTTTGTTGTCTGAGTAAAAATAAGTTATAAAACTCATGTTAGTGCATTACTGTTTGCCTAAAAGTCCCAGTACAACTTCCACTGTGTATTACTAATACTCTGTTAAACAAACCATTTTTTCAACAACATATCCTAACAGCCCCCAATGTTCTTCAGAGGATCTGGCCTTCTCCTTCAAGTTATTGCCAGCTTCTGAACTCCAACTCCAGATTTGCAGCCCCAGTTGGACCTCCAGTGCCAGTTGCCATTTCATTGACCTTTATGCTGCTACTTGCACCAGACCACCTTACAGAGGGCTCTAAATCCATCTCCAGTCTCTGAGCACTGCACTGCTCCCTCTGGCTTCTGATCCCTGATCTGGGCCATGGATTCACTTGCGAGGCCCCTGTTGGCTCTCTAGGCCAGTTCTTGCTTCCAGTCGCTGCCAGCTTGTCTTCCTTCTGGGCTGCAGCTCGGAGTCCAAGCTGGCTCTTCACTGTGCCTCCACCAGCCTTTCGCCCTCAGCACACACACTCCACCTTGGCCTCCAGGGATGAAACCCCTTAGAATGGCACTGAGGCTCAGCTCTCCACCTTCTACCAGGCCTCTATTGTGCTGCCCCACTCATGCACACACGCTCACAATGGAAAGTTCAAAGTTTTTTATTCAAAACCCTCAACAGTTTCAGCATTAAACCAAATGAGAAGCTGGCCAGGTTACCAAACTCAACACAAGATGAATTCTTGACAAGATTCAATGCAAGAAATACCAAACAAAGTCCAAAGCCAGTCCTAAATCAATACACAAAGCCAGAGATCAAGATGCAAAGAACAGGAACACAAGAAACTGGCCATGCTGTTCCAGAAACACCCATTACTTTGACAAGATTAAATGGGCAGCACCGGTACAGCTGCTTTTGATGGGCGAGATTACTTCCTTGCAAGTAACCTGGCCAACTAGCATTGCACCCGTTCCTCTCTCTCATGCTCAACCTTGGATCGGGAGGAGGTGTGGACTCCACCTCATCTTCACTGACTGCTGGCATTTGCTCAAGGATTCAAAGAATATTTATTTATTTAGCATATGGCAGGCTCTCTGTATGTACATTATTTGCTTGCCTTTAATTCTGCTAAGTTCACACTCCTCCTTGATTCCTATGTAGAATCAAGAATCTACACAGGCAAATTATTATGAAGGGTAGATTTCAAATATTTTTTGTGTTTTTAGAACCTGAGAGTGACCCTTGTTCCACTAGGCAAGTCTATCTCATCTTGGCTATTGGGATGATTGGTCAAGAGGTCCAAGCTTGTGTCTGTTCCAGCAGAAAAAAGTCAAAAACACACTGGGCCAGGTTCTCTTCATTGTAGCTAGAGTTAGAGTCACTCCTGCTCTGATGTTTAAAATGGAAAATAAAAATTATGACAAATTCTATCCACCTTCTCTGTAGTTATTTTTGCTTCTCTATCTCGTCTATAGAATAAATACATCCCTGGGGATTATATAGGAATACCAATGCAGGAGAGTAATAATTAAAGTTGTAAGGTAAAGGTAAAGGTTCCCCCACACATGCGTGCTAGTCGTTTCCGACTCTAGGGGCCGGTGCTCATCTCCGTTTCAAAGCCGAAGAGCTTTGAAGATTCTACAAGATGCCAGGGAAAGAGGAGGACTCAAGGCGCCGAATTTGAAATTGTACTATGATGCGGTTGCCTTGACCTGGATTAATGATTGGCTTAATTTAACAAGAGAATACTTTATCTTGAGGGATGGGATTTGGTATATGGATGGCATGCATATTTGCTTTACGATAAGAAGGTGGACAGGGCTTTTAAATCCCATATTCTTAGAAGTGCTTTATTGCGTGTCTGGAAAAAGTATTATTATAAGTTAAATTATAAAATACCGATTTGGGGAATTCCTGGACACGCGATAGAGGGCGTATCTATGGGAGTGAGTATGGATATGGTTTCTTATAAGGAATTACTTAGATTGTGAGGGAATGATTGGCAACTTAAACCATTAGAGGAGTTAAGACAAGAAAACATAAGTTACTCTTGGTTTCAATATACCCAATTGAAAGCTAGGTGGAGGTCAGATCAAAAGGTTGGCATCACAATTACAGATCAAAATTTAGTAAAGCAAATTAGAGATTTAAATTGTGCACATATAAAGAGGATATATAATGCTTTAATTGAATTGGATTCGGAAACGGAACTGGTTAAAGACTGCATGATAAAGTGGGCACAAAATATTCAGGAACCAATTTCGTTGGACACCTGGGAGATAATTTGGGTCAGAAATGTTAAATTTAAGAGAAATTTTTTATAAAATGTTTTATAGATGGCATCTGGATCCCAAGAAGTTGTCCAACATGTATCCTAATTTACAGTCTAAATGTTGGAGGTGTGGTAGTTTAGAAGCTACCTATTTTCACATGTGGTGGACTTGTAGAAATATAAAAGCTTTTTGGATTAAAATTTGGTGGAACATTCAAAAGATTTTTAAGAGAAAGATAAAGTTTTCTCCGCAATTGTTTCTATTGGGTATTGTTGTAGATTGTGATGTTAAAGAAACTAACTTGATGTTGAATATGATAACAGCAGCACGGTTACTGGTGGGACAATATTGGAAGAAGGATAGTTTGCCCACTATAGAAGAATGGGTGTTTAAAGTTTCGAATCTTGCAGAAATGTCTAAGATTTCTGCTTATTTGAAAGATCATTCACAGGAAAGATATATTTCAGTTTGGAGGAGATGGATAAATTATATTCAGAACAAATATGGCACTAAAAAGTTCCATTTAGCTTATGAGTAGATTTTAGTGGGATATTGTTATTGGCACGTTGTTTGTAGTTATATTAAAGGGGAGTTAAAGCACATTATGAATTTGGTTAATTGTATATTATGCATAATTTTTATTTAGAATATGATTATTGCAACTATAATCCTGTATTTAGCTCTGGGAAGTGGGGGAGGGAAGTGGGCAGGTTTGGGGTGGGAGGGATTTGGGGATATATTGTAAAATTTTGTTTTTATAAAACTCTTTAATAAAAAAATAAAAAAAGCCAAAGAGCCAGCGCTTGTCCGAGGACGTCTCCGTGGTCATGTGGCCGGCATGACTAGCACGGAACGCTGTTACCTTCCCACCGTAGTGGTCCCTATTTTTCTACTTGCATTTTTACGTGCTTTCAAACTGCTAGGTGGGCAGAAGCTGGGACGAGTAACAGGCGCTCACTCTGCTACGCGGCACTCGGGATTTGATCCACCAAACCGCCGACCTTCTTAAAGTAGCCAAGATCAAAGACAGGCTCATCTTTTAAAGAACTTTCCTGCATTTTGTTTAAATTTATAGTTGATTTACCTCAGTAAATTTTCGCAGGTGAAATGGTGAAGATTGATTAAGAAGCAACTGTAATTATTTGAAATTACTTTGCACTGGGTCACTTTATTTAAATTTGATATCAGTCTTAAGTGTACCACTGGTCTGGTCACCACATTCAAGATATACAGTCCTCATTCCTAAACCATTAAGGCAGGTTTTCCACCCTCGTATTAATGGTACAAAAGTGCTTCATGTTCTACTATCTACCAAGATACCATCAGCATGTAATACCATCTGTGGGTGTTGTAATTGAAGGATCCTGGTTACAGTGTCCATACTGAGAACAAAGAGCAATGCTGAGAATTGGATCATTTGTGGATGGGAAAGAAATAGGCCATGTGGTGCTTGTTCAAATGCTTTTCAAGCTCAGTGACTGACATATTTCTAGTGGTTTCCTTCTCAAGATGCTTCTCTATCACTAGACAAATGGCCCGTATTGTGTCAGTTGTCCCACAATTCTTCATGAATTTGCACTGGTTTGGTGCAAGGTTAATATTGTCTCACAAAATGCCGTCTCACAAAATCTAGCACAAGTAGTCTTCGACTTGCTACCACAGTTGAGCTGCTTTGCAAAGCAGTTATTAAGTGAATTTTGCCCCATTTTCCTGTATTCAGGAACTGCCAATGTAGTCATGCAAAATGGAATGACCAGTTTTTGTGGGGAATGGATTATGAGTTTAAATCAAAACATCTCTTTTAAAGCTAGAACCATGAATGGCATATGACACCAGTGAGACTAGCGAAAATGTTTAAAAATACTTCTAACAATTGTTGGAAATGCAAACAAGGGCCAGATACTTATTACCACATCTGGTGGACATGCCCTAAAGCAAAAAGGTTTGGGGCTAAAATACACCTATGGTTGGAGAACATGATGAAAAATAAAATAGACTTGAATGAATGAACCTTTATTATCAAAGTACACCATGTATACAATGAGATTGGCTGAGCCTCCCTTCATTCCCCCCCCTCCACAACTCACAGTGAAAAGAAACCCCACCATCTTGTTACACCATGTGAGCTAAGTGCACAACACACTGGCCTCGCAAGTCAATCATACATAAAGTTATTTCCCGTTCAAGAGCCTGACAGCCCATGGATGGAAGCTGTTCTTCAGCCTGTTGGTGCACCTGGCTATACTCCTGTATCTCCTACCCGATGGTAGGAGAGTAAAGAGATACCAACCAGGGTGTGAGTCATCCCTGAGAACTTTCCTCACTCTTCCAAGGCAGTGAGCCCTGGCAAGGTCATCCAATGGTATCAGGGAACAGCCCACAATGTTTTGTGCTGTGCTCACCAGAATTCAAACCAGAATTGTTTTTGTTAGGAATAATGGAACCAAATACAAGAAAGATTGTAGATATTTAATTCTACATGTATTAACAGCAGCAAGAATTGTATTTGCCCAATATTGGAAAAAAGAAAACTTACCAACTGAAGAAGTTCTAATTAAGAAAATTCTAGAGTGTGCAGAAATGGATAGATTGACTTTAGAGATTAAAGAGAAAGAAGACTCTGTGTACTTTAGAACATGGGATATTTTTTACCAATGGCTAGAAAAACGTGTCAGAGAGAAAGGAATGTGATATGTAATCTGGAATATATATTAGTAAGAAGAAGGCTACTGAGTGATTACCGTAATCAACATTGTTTATGATAATTAAATATATTTATCACTGTTAGTTAAATACATGTACCCAGACAATATGCCGTTTGCCAAATATTGAAAATGTTACTTGGGGAAACCCCAACCCCCAACCCCAACCCTAATTCCAACCCGAACCCAAACCTCAGTCCCAATCCTGACCCCATTTTATCCCTAACCCTATAAAAACTAATAAAAAATATATATATAAAAGAAATTTAGGGTCACCAAGACAAAACCAAGAAGTTATCATGATACTCTCTCACCCTGAGACCAACAAACACTTTGGTTTTTTTCTAACTTTTTAGCTAACTTGTGATCTGAAGATCTAAGACATTCACGTCCCTCATGGTGAGATAACTTTCCAGATACCAGGAAGCTCATTGCTACCACCCACCTCTCTATTTAGATCATATCATTCAGAACCAACTGGTTTCCAACAGGCACTTGGGGAAATGTCCCAGAAGCCTGGCAGGCCCTTCTCTGGGGAATCTACTCAGTCTCCAGAATACAGGGATAACAAAGGGACCAGGCAGATTACTCTGAAGAGATCCACTTTGTTTACAATTTGATTCAGAGTAAGAATCATCAAAGAATTCTGGGAGAGGAATTGCCAGAAAAGACAGCTGGAGCAATACCAGCAAAAAATATTTGGGAAGGTTGTAGACAACATGATAAGGCCCCAGAGAGCTTTAGATGAAGCACAGAATTAGATCCAGTCTAGCTTCAGCTCTAAGTGTGGGATGAAAAAATGCATTGGTTGCTCTCCTGGATGTTCTGCCCTGGGATGTGATGGGAGGCATGCTCCTTCCTTGTCTTCAACCCTTCAAGCATGGCATCATTTTGGTTTATCTATGAAGTTTGCCCTGAGTGGGGAACATGTTCCATAGGAGAAATTTAGTAAAAATGAAAAAGATACGAAAAACAAATGGAAAGTACCGTAATATGTTTTATTGGCACCCAAAAGGAAACAAAGATAAAGCATGATAAGCTTAGTTAGCACATTTTTCAAACATAGTCTTTGGTTGACCTTGTTAGGTATGTTGTGTGAACCCAGCAACAGCTTGAAGACCTTTCAGTATTGAGTATGTAGAAGGAAAACACAATATTAAGTGAATAGGTACATAGGAAACATTCATCATACTGATGACCTATTCTGTAATAATTTTATGCTTTTTATGGTGCTTAATTTTAAGTCTTTCTGGAAATAGCACACAGTTTGTAAGGGTGTGGAAGCATTGTCATTTTTACAATAGGTGCTTCATTCAGTTCTTTCACTCCTTCAGGCAACTGGAAGCTGAAGGCCCTCAACTGGTTGGTCACAAAGATGAAGATTTCAATTCTCGCCAGCTGCTTTCCCACACATGCGCGTTTACCTGTAGATGATAAAAGCATGCAAAAAGGAGATAATAATCAGTACTCCAGAATATATCCTATTAGCAAGGAAATGTGAAAGAAGATTTGTAACAGATGAAGCACATTTCCTTTTTGAATGTTCCTATCTTCTAGTATTGCTTATTACTGGATTGTCATTTAGTAGATAGGAACAGCTTTTCGGGATAATGCTTTGAATTTGTTGGTGTGGTTAGCCATTGGTCAAACTGCTTTCTTAAAGCAATTTATTAGCTGTGGTAGCACAGACTTCAGAACAACTCAGAGATGGGGGGTGACAGGAATCTATAAGTGATATACTGCTTTGGGCTCATGGACATACCTATTCCGAAGGGCAGAAATGCTTCTCGTTCAATGAACTTTCCATCCTTATCTAAAAAGTGATTTGGGTTGAATTCTTCAGGTGTCTCCCATTGTTCAGGGTCAAGAAGAACAGAACGCAGGCCTGGCAAAATCATGGTGCCCTGCAAACAAAGAGATGATTAAACAGAGCAGTTGTCTTTATAGATCCACATTTGTTGATTTCCAAAGCAGTTTCTGAGAGCAGTGGCTGTTCTTAGCATTTCTCACCTTTGGAATGTAGTAACTGTTCATCTTCATATCCTTTGTACTTTGCCTGGGAGCCCCAACAAACACGACACTTTTTAAACGCTGCATTTCATGAATCATGGCATTGGTGTAGGGCAGCTTATTCCGATCCTGATAGGAAATTGAGGCCGAGGAACGAAAGGCATCTTCAATCTCTTTCTGCACTTTCTCTAAAAAAAAATGATAGAAAAAGAAGGTTCATTTTCAATATTGTGTTTCCTTTATTTGTTTCCAAATTTTAATCCTTAACAGAACTTTAGGACATAGAATAGCCTTTAGGGCATTAAATGTAACCCCATCCTTTTTGAAAAAATATTATGAGGGAGAGCAGATTGAATATGTGTTTCCTGGGCTCTGATCATATCCAATCGAAAAAGGTTCAGAATATTGGTGCAAACTTTTCAATCAAGTTCAAATATTCCACTGAATCTTCTTTAATCTAGTCCGTCTCCAGAATTCAATTCCAAACCAATTTGGCAATTTGCTTCAGTTTAAAAGAAAGATCTATAATTTTCTTGAAAATCATGTGGATCAAATTTTTGCAAGGCACTCTTTCTTTATTTTTATTATTTTTAATTGATTAAATTTATACGCCACCCATCTCACCGTTATAGTGACTCTGGAGGGGAGGCTTACAATATGATAAAAAGGTAAAAAAGATAATACAGAACAATTGAAATAAAGAGGATTAAATAAAGTGAAAATTCAGAGGATGGGTAACATGGAGGTGGATATCTTCTCTCAATCCTGTCAGTTACTCCCAAAGTAGCAGTCCTCTATCAGGTCCCCTGGGCAATTGGCAGAGCCAAGTTTTAAGACTTTTTCCTGAAGATCTGCATGGTAAGGGTGGACCTTACCTCCAGGAGGAGAATATTCTAGACAGTGGGGGCCACAGCAGAATAACCTCTTCTCCTGAACACAGCCAGCTGAAATTCTTTAGGACTCAGTATCTGAACAAGGCTTCTTCTGCTGGAGAAACTGGAATGGGCTTTTAAAAATTTATATCCTTAAGTTGCAGAGGTACCGTAGTTTCCACACTGGTTTCTAGCTTCTTTAGTTTGGCTCAGAAAAACCACTTTCCTCTCCTCACCCTCTTAAAGTCACAGAGCTTCAGAAACGACAATAGTTCCACAAAAAGGAAACGACAAGTTGCAACTAGGGGAAGCCTCTCTTGGCAAGAAAGGTAAATATATAGAAATGTTAGTGTCTAAGAACCGGTGGCATCCTTTATTGTCTATTTAAATGGCTGGTTCTTCCATAGAGAACTTGCATGGTCGCCATGCCCCAGCCAGGGACTCACGCGATTACTTCTTCCAGAAACAATGTGAGAGCATTCAGCTACTCAGGGGAGCAAAGGAGTTGATTTCCAAAGCTTCCCCTTTCTCAGGGAAGTTTCTTCAGGCTTAGAAGCCATTCTAAGCCTAAAACTGTGGAGAATCTGTATGAGATCTAAAGAAGTCTCCTATCTGCCAGAAGCCCCTTCTAGTGGAAATCATAAAGTCTATACTGGTGATTGACTTTGTGGGATCTCTTTTGTTCCTTTGCTTTTAAAACAAAGGACTGTTTAAATGGGGCTTAAAGTTTGCTGTGAGAAGAGAGTGCAACAGCTCCAATTTTAACCGCTTTTGATTGGCCTAGAGCAGACATGTCAAACACAAGGCCCGGGGGCCAGATCCAGCCCGCGAAGTGGTTTCATGTGGCCCACGAAGCCATCCTGGAAACAGTGAGGGAACGGCCCCCATTGCCTTGGCCTTGGCCCAGAGACCCTCCTTCTGCCAGAAACCCTCAGATCTGTCCCACTCCTGCCCAGGCCCCCCATAGGCACCCTTGATGCGAACGATGTAGAGCTGGCCACGCCCACCCAGTAGGCCATACGCACTCTAGCCACACCCACCCAGTAGGCCACACCCACCCTGGCCACGCCCACCCGGCCCCTTGAGGGCAACCGCAATGCTGATGCGGCCCTCCATGAAATTGAGTTTGACAGCCCTGGCCTAGAGTAGAGTCTGGGTCTCTAAGTAAAGATACAACTTTTTTTCCCCCTCTTAAGGCTTCTTTCTTGACAGGAACATTGTTTGACCACAGGAGGGAGCAAAACGACTGTGATATTGTTAACTTCTACTTTTTTTTCCTAGCTTTCCAAACACACTGGACTTACAATTTTAAAGCATTTAACTTCAAATTTTAAGCTTTGTTTACATGTCAAAAAATGGCAAGCAGAAAGAATGGAGAAAACAGAGAGAATATCAGGAGATTTAGAATTCTTAAAGCAATATTTGGATGAATACACAACTAAAACACATGAGGTAATCAAGGCCATGGGAAAAAGCATCAAAGCCAAATTTGATGCGCTTGCAAAAGAATTGCCTGGAGCAATCCAACATTTGACTGGAGATATCAAGAAGGTGGAAGTTAGAGCTGACTTTATGGAACATAAATTTCTTTTCCACCTAAAAGAACTTTTGCCCTGGCTTTAGACCTTCATAGTTGAAAGGCTCCTTTTTTCGGAGCCACTACAGGGATTTTTTTTTAACAGGGTCCGTAAGATTATCTGGGACACTACTCATCCTCTTCACGACCTGTTTTCCTTGTTACCTTCTGGGAGGAGGTTTTGTGGTATCCGTAGCAGAACATCCAGATTCAATCATAGTTTCATTCCATACAGCATTAACCTTGTGAACTCTCAGGATTTCTCCTTCCGTTATATATTCAAGATGGACAGTATTTAATACTTTATTGTTATGTATATGTAGGGGTGTGGGTCTATACATATATTGTTTATAGTATGTTTTGGGTGTGTCATGTATGTGTGTCACTTTCAGAGCGGGCAACGGAATTTCATTTTTGATGTGTGCCGTTGTGCCCACAAGATATTTGCTAAGGTCTTGGCCAATAGACTGATGAGGGTTCTGCAACAGGTGATTCATGGGGATCAAACTGGGTTTATTAGTGGTAGGCAAATGAAAAATAATGTGAGGCATATAGTTGATGTGTTAGAGTTTTTGGAAAGGAACAACCAGATCGCTGCGGTGCTAATTTTTTTAGATGCTGAAAAAGCTTTTGATCAATTGAATTGGAAATTTTTGTTGAAAGTTTTAGATAAAATGGATTTTGGGGAAAATTTTTTACAACCGATTAGGGCATTATATCAAAAACAAACTGCCCGAATTATAGTTAATAATAGCTTGACAGAAGCATGTAATATTGAGAAGGGCACAAAGCAAGGGTGTCCGTTATCGCCCTTGTTATTTGTGTTAACATTAGAGATATTATTGGTTAAAATTCGGAATTCGGAAAAAATTAAGGGGATACAAATTGGAGATCAGGACTACAGATTGAGAGCATTCGCAGACGATCTGGTTGTTACAGTGACCCAGCCAGAGAACTCTGTTGTGGACCTGATGGAGATAATAACACAATATGGGAAGGTTTCTGGATTTAAAGTTAATATACAGAAAACCAAAATTTTGGCCAGAAATATGACAGCTTCGCAAAAGGCTCTCTTAGAAGGATTAACTGGATTTGAGATTGTTAAAAGGGTTAAATATTTGGGGGTGATTTTGTCGCCCTCTAATACAAAGCTATATAAAAATAATTATGAAAAACTATGGGGGAAAATTCAAAAAGAATTGGAGAGTTGGGAAAAATTGCAATTGTCTTTGTTGGGACGGATTGCAACAGTAAAAATGAATGTCCTGCCTAAATTTTTATTTTTATTTCAAATGATACCGATTCTTAAAAAAGATTCTAACTTGGAGGAATGGCAGCGAGGTATCAATAAATTTGTCTGGGCAGGGAAAAAGCCACGAGTTAAACTTAAGATTATGCAGGATACTCGTGAGAGAGGTGGCCTTAAATTGCCTAATTTTAAATTATATTATGAAGCTGCTGCATTAGTAGGAATAAGTGATTGGATTAATTTGACGCAAGGGAGGTTATTAAATCTTGAGGGCCATGATTTGTTGTTTGGCTGGCATGCATATTTGTTGTATGATAAGAAGGTAGACAACGTGTTTAGGGTGCATATTTTAAGACAGGCATTGTTGAGAGTTTGGAAGAAGTATAGACATAAGTTAAGTTGCAAGATACCATTGTGGGCAATTCCAAAACACGCAATAGAAAATATACATGCTGGCTTTAAACATGATGTGACTACGTACAAGGAGATCCTCAGTTTGGAAAGAAATGTTTGGTGTTTGAAATCATATAGCCTCTTGCGAGAAGAGAAGGTTGTTCAAAATTGGTTTCAATATACTCAGTTACGGGCCAGGTGGAAAGAAGACCAGAAAAATGGATTTACAATGTCTGATGAAAATTTGATAAAGCAAATTAGAAATCAGGGACCAGCACATATCAAACGGATATATCTTGCATTGATAGAGATTGACTCAGAAACAGAGCTTGTTAAGGATTGTATGATAAAATGGGCCCAAAATATCCAGGAAGTTATCACAATGGACACATGGGAAAAGATTTGGGTCAGGAACGTAAAATTTACTCAAGCTCAAAATTTAAGAGAGAACTTTTATAAAATGTTTTATAGATGGCATTTAGATCCTAAAAAGCTTGCAAGTATGTATCCGAATTATCAGCCTAAATGTTGGAGGTGCGGTGATGAAGATGCAACATATTTTCACATATGGTGGACATGTAACAAGGTTAAGGCTTTTTGGATAAAAGTCTGGTGGAATATGCAGAAGATTTTTAAACAGAGGATAAAGTTTTGTCCGCAGCTTTTTTTGTTGGGAATAATTACAGATGCTACAGTTGTGGACACCAAGTTGATGTTGAATTTAATTACGGCAGCAAGACTCTTGATAGGTCAGTATTGGAAGAAAGAGGAACTGCCGACCATAGAAGAGTGGACTTTAAAGGTTTCCGACCTGGCAGAGATGGCGAAGATTTCGGCCTATTTGAAAGATCATTCGCAAGAACGCTATATTATGGAATGGAGAAAATGGATTGAGTTTATCCAGAACAAGTATAGGGTTAAGAAGTTTCATGTAGCATTTGAATAAGTCTTCTTTCGTTTTTTTCTTTTTTTTTCTTATTTTAGTTTTTTTTATATATATTTAATATTACTAAGGCTTGTTTTATCCTATATAAGCTAGAGAGTGATGGATTTTAGAGTTTATAGTTGTTAGTATATGATTGTTTATGATTGCTTTATATATATATACCTTGTATTTAGCTCTGGGAAGTCGGGGGGGAGGGGGGAGGGGGGGAGGTAGGGGGGGAGGAGGGAGGGGGAAGGGGGGATTTTTTTAAAGGAAAATTATATCTTAAAACTTTTCAATAAAAAAAAGTTAAAAGAATTAAATAATCATGCCCAATATAATACAATGATTAAAACTATGTTAAAATTAGATCCAACCCTAAACTATGTTAAAATTAGATCCAACCCTAAATCCAAGCAGAATTCACAACACAGAACAAGAAATCAGAGAGTTGTTTCCAAGATGAGTAAGGGCACACAAAACTCCAAGCATTCAGCATTTGTTCCCGACAAATGCCCCTCTCCACAGTGTCTCCTCAAGTCTCAGTCTCCAGGTGTGCCTTGTGGAGAGGGGCAGAAGACGGAGCTCGCCTTCCAGCATCCACAGCAGCCATGACGGCAAACTGGAAGTCCTATTTCTATGGCCGGTCTTTTGTCCACCGGTTTGGAGGGCTGCCCCAGATCGAGCAGAAGGGTTACTGCCCTCCTGCAGTCAAGCAACGATACCCTTATTGCTTGTCGCCCCCTACAGGGCAACTCTCGACCCTTTCCTGGGTCCCCCAGCAGAGCGAAACCAAACGCGGACACCTTCCAGCAGCCACAGCGGCCGTGATGGCAAACTGGAAGTCCTAAAAAGGAGCATTTTAGTGGTGGGTTGTTATGTATCCCATTCTGTCAATCATCAGCTGATGTGAGATCTAGGGAACCTGACATTTTTAAGTATACACACCGATTGGTGATTTTGCTTTTCCTTGAAGACTATTTGCCAAAGCAGCATCCCTGGTCGATGCAATTCTCTACCATACTGTCTTCCCTTAGAGGAAACATTGCAAAAATTTCCTTGTGAAATTACCAAACTTTTGTGAATTTTCTTCTGGAGTGGGGTTTAGTTACCCAGCAGTCCCTTTGGTAAAACCATGGCATCAGGGGAAATGCAATTGTTGTTTTTAATGGTGCAAGATCAACCTTTCTTCATCTTTTAAAATTGCCAGATTGTCTTCCTTCTGGTTGCTCTTCTGTTGAAAATCCTCATTTAAGTCAAAGTGTATCAGAGATTTTTGTAAATTGCTATCATTGTTCATGCAGCCCTTTTTTGGGGGGTGAGATGTTGCCACTAATTCAGTCAGAGGTTCTGCTGCTGTATGAGTTGTTAACAATGCCCATTGTAAATACATTAATTTCATCTAGCTCACTATTTGGCGGGGCTTCAAATAAATGAATGAGCTGCTTTTAGAAATTTATTGGAAACCTTTTTGTCACCACATGACTTGAGTCAAGGCCAAACTCTCAAGGCTCTTTGTGGTAAACAACTTATCAATCCCAAAGCCTAGAGGGAGATCTTCAGCTTATTTAGAAGGATGAAAAAGTGACCATATTTTATTATCCTGAAACACATCTAGTGGGAATATTTCTGTACCCAGAAAAGATTTTATTTTAAGCAGCATAGTCGGTATTGTAGAGCATTTAAAAGTCAGCACAACTCTTCTACTTTCTCTTTTAGAGGGTAGCCATTCTGCTCCCTTTGGGCCTATTAGAAGAAGCTGACAGCAGAGATGTGGACCTAAGGATAACACAGTCTCTCTTTTTGGTATTCCAAAGACACATGTTAACTCTATAAAGAGATATACGTATGTAGGGCAACCTAGTTTGAAGGATTCGGGTATTCCAAATTTTCCTCTTCCTTTTCTCATCACATAGTGATTGGGGATACTCTTTCCTGTCCTAGTTACAATTGCTGTTGTTTTCTTTTATCTGATGCTTCAGCTTTTCTTCCTGATGGCTGTACTCTGCTGATTGCACATTAATAGCAGTCCATCTTTTGATGCTCTGTCAAATTAGTGTTGGTATGTTATTAACATTAGCCCATTAATTCACATACCTCTGATCACTTACTGTAAATAGGGGATTTTTTAAATGAATGGCAAGGACTGGGGTAGGGGCAAAAGCAGTTAGGGTAAGAAAGAAACATATCGCATATCACCTAGAGTCACTTTGTTAGCAATAGCATTATCACAGAGACTTATGTACCACTTCACAGTACTTTACAGCCCTGTCTAAGCAGTTCACCGAGTCAGCATATTGGCCCCAATAATCTGGGTTCTCATTTTATCAACCTCAGAAGGATGGACGGCTGAGTCAACCTTGAGCCACTCAGGATTGAACTGCTGGCAGTGGGCAGACTCAGCCTACAATACTGTAGTACTCAATACATTGTAACACCATGGCTCTGAATGAGATAATTTATACATTGAGTAAATAAGTAAATTAACAACAAGCAAGGAGGTGATTCAAGGAGAGAACTGGGGGATCCCTATCCTTATGGCCTGGCACCCAATTACCATAAAGATGGTCCTATGAAAGGATAATTATGGAATGACTCTAGGAACCAAGTGAAACATGAGTCATTCTGAGTTTTGCTGTGTTCCCAAGGAGAAAAAAAAAAAAACGCCTGCAGCTGAGGAACAAGGGCAGATGTGAGCTTCAAAAAAACTTCCAAAGATTCAGACTGTGCTCAGAATGAGATACATCATGGCAATCAGTAATATAGTTATAAGGAATAAAAAGAGCAATAACAATATTGGACCATAAAGCAAAACAAAATATCACAAAGGATGGCTAGGTCCTACTCAAGACATGCGGTCTCTATTGGGTTTAATGGTAGTTCAGAGATAGGTAAATTGTCCCTGATAAAACTTTAGCATGTATCATATCAGATGTGCTGATGGGTTAGGCAGCTGATTGATGACATCGGTTTCACATAGGTATTTATAAACACTTGTAGCTTTCTACCTATAATTAGATGCTTGGATTAAGGGCATCTTTCAATCAATAACAGATGTTGCAGAATCTAGTACAACAGCCTTCCTTATCAGCACAATAATTACACTTAGCTTAGTTGCAAAAGGCTGCACAGCACCAGAAATGGTCCTGAACTTTATGAAGCCTTCATGAAGACATTCCCTTATTTCTAAGCAAAATTGAGGTAGTTTTATGATAATGTCCTAAAGCTGGAAATGCAAGGATATATACGAGATATAATCCTGGAGTAGATATTATCTCTTTGGCCCATGAGCTATACTATGATTTTAAAATTATTCTGGCATACTATAATGTTTGGGACAAAATGGATTACACAACCCTTGACTTTAAAAATAATAATCTCTACCTCTGTAATATTTGTGGGACATGGTCAGAGGCAACCTCATTAACCTGAGTTAGTGTGATAATATCTTCTTGACAAAGTTCCATCACGAATGAGGCAGAGCATCAGCATCATGTTGCTATTTGTTTCCCATCAATGGAGTATATAAAACAGGGGGGGAAAGCATCAGACAAAAGGATACAACCATCTTCAGATCCACAAGTGAGGATCAAAGAAAAAAGAGGCTGTAAAAATGATAACTGTAGGGACAATTTTGTTTCTTTTGCTGCTTGCTCTGCTGATTCACAACTTCCTGAGACAACTTTGGACCCGAAGACATTTGCCTCCCGGTTCTTTGGCTCTACCCCTCATTGGGAACTTGTGGGATTATGGATTTTGGCTTCGCGAAGATTATTTTCGGAAGGTATTTCATTCTAAACAATTAACCAAAAATATATAAAATTATTCTCAATTATTTTCTCTGTAGCATAACTGTAGAAAAATGTATTAACCTAGTAAATATTCTTGTGTGATGAGGAATATAATTAATTAAATGATAGTGATGACACTTGATTATTTTCCTCTTCATGTCAGACTATCCAAGCCAAGACCTGCTCATCACCGTTTCACAGAGCAGGATGTGAAATCAATGGGGCTGAGATTTTAGGCAGCAGATTCTACTTCAGTCTTACCAAGAAATGTTTGATAATGGAACCAGTTCTTCAGAGAAGGATGGTTTCTCCTTCATTCTGCCTAAATGAAGCTAGACATTTTATAATGATTTCAAAAGCTCTATGGATCTTTGTTCTAGACTAAAATCTATTTCCGCTATCTGCATGAGTCATGATATTACAAGGAAGTATTTCCTCTTAAAGTTGACTATTGAATGGTAGGATTTTTTCATTTTCCTGCCAACTATCTGCTGATTTTGCTTCCAAAGCTGGTTCTCTAGCAGTGCTGCTCCCTGGATTTGAATGAGAGCACTTAGGAATGAGCCAAGAGAGCTCATGAAGAGGAATTGTGAAGATTCCAGGTCCCCATTGAATGATCAGAAAGTTACCAATCATCCATCGTCCTCTCAGCAGTTCGTTTTCTTAAGCATCCCTGGGTTTTACCTTCACTTTTTGAATCTTTTGTTTTACTCTGTCTTTTATCTTTAAAAGTAGACTGGCTGGCAGAATGCTGATTTGTTTTAACCCCTTGTTGGACTTTAAAAATTCTTTTTTTTTCATTTTCCTTTTGATTTATTTGATTGTTAAGAATAAAGTTTGCTTTTCTGTAATGAAATATAGCATGTTCTTGGATAGTGGAAATACTTTCATTTGATTTACACCTATATTGGACTCTCACCACAGAGTTTTTGCATTTTATTCATTTTGCAAAATATTTGGAGTTTATTTTCTTCTTTTTCTTTTAACTTTCCATCAAAATATCCAGAAAATACTGTATTTTCCCTGCTTCATTATCTACTTCTTACTTTGCTTCAGGATTTTGTGTTACCTGTTTTTTTCCATGTATCATTGCTAAATTACACAAAGCAACAATTTATCAGATTAGAGACCAGCAAATATATCTGATATCTGACAAAAATTTTGATAACATGCAATCCTTAGTTTTTAAAGCCTTTTTAAAAAGTTTGATGAAATGTTAATGGGTTTGGAAAATATTCAGATGCATGTAGCTGTGGATAAATTAAATTCAGAAAAAGAATGTGGTTTTAAAGCAGCAGATTCATTTCTAAGAAATATGGACTGTACAGATTGAGAACTGACTTGAGTTGATTGCATACACCTCCATGAAGTTCAAGTCTGAATTCTTTTACAACAGCAGAAACCTAACTGAGTGGAGAAGTGATAAATTCATTTTCCCTAGGATGATTGAAGGCAATTTGGGGAATGGATTTATCACACTTAACTAGAAAACAATTTCATCAGGACCTTTTTGGGTAAATAGACCAACTTTGGAGATAAAATTGATTATATTTAACCAGACAAATATTGAAAAGATCTAGTATTGAGAAATAAATATTGATATTTAATCTAGGATGAATTACTGTTAAGTCTTGGGATGATTTGGGATAGATAAGATGCCATGGTCCCCTTCATGGTTTACTGCCTTGTTGTGGCAAAGGGGCTTGCGTAATTCAATGAAGCTATGAGCTATGCCGTGCATGGCCACCCAAGACGGAAAGGTCATAGCAGAGAGTTCTGACAAAACGTGATCCACTGGAGAAGGAAATGGCAAACCACTCCAGTATCTTTGCCATGAAAACCCTATGGACAGTACCAAAAGGCAAAACGATATGACGCTGGAAGATGAGCCCCTCAGGTCGGAAGGCGTCCAATATGCTACTAGGGAAGAGCAGAGGGCTAGTACTAGTAGCACCAGAAAGAATGAAGCGACTGGGCCAAAGCCGAAAGGATGCTCAGCTGTGGATATGTCTGGTGGTGAAAGGAAAGTCCAATGCTGTAAAGATTTTTTTCTCCATAGGAACCTGGAATGTAAGATCCATGAATCAAGGAAACCTGGACGTGGTCAAACAAGAGATGACAAGACTGAACATCGACATCTTAGGTATCAGCGAACTAAAATGGACAGGAATGGGTGAATTTAATTCAGATGACCATCAGGTATACTACTGTGGGCAAGAATCCCTCAGAAGAAATGGAGTAGCCTTCATACTCAATAAAAAAGTAGGAAAAGCAATACTGGGATACAATCCTCAAAATGACAGAATGATCTCAGTTTGAATCCAAGGCAAACCATTCAATATCACAGTAGTCCAAGTCTATGCCCCAACCACCGGTGCTGAAGAGGATGAAATTGACCGGTTCTATGAAGCCCTATACAAGGGACGCGGTGGCTCAGTGGGTTAGGACGCTGAGCTTGTCGATCAGAAGGTCGGCAGTTTGGCGGGTCGAATCCCGAGTGCCGCGTAACAGAGTGAGCGCCTGTTACTCGTCCCAGCTTCTGCCCACCGAGCAGTTCGAAAGCATGTAAAAATGCAAGTAGAAAAATAGGGACCACTACGGTGGGAAGGTAACAGCGTTCCGTGCGCCTTTGGCGTCTAGTCATGCCGGCCACATGACCACAGAGACGTCCTCGGACAAACGCTGGCTCTTCGGCTTTGAAACAGAGATGAGCACCGGCCCCTAGAGTCGGAAACGACTAGCACGCATGTGCGGGGGAACCTTTAGCTTTATTTTACCTATGAAGCCCTATAGCACCTTATAGAACTAACACCAAAAAATGATGTCCTTATCATCATGGGGGATTGGAATGCTAAAGTAGGAAGCCAAAAGATAACCGGAATAACAGGCAAGTTTGGCCTTGGAGTACAAAATGAAGCAAGGCACAGGCTGATGGAATTTTATCAAGAGAATACGATGGTCATAGCAAACACTCTTTTCCAACAACCCAAGAGACGGCTCTACACATGGACATCACCAGACGGTCAACACAGAAATAAGATTGACTATATACTCTGCAGCCAAAGATGGAGAAGCTCTATACAGTCAGTAAAAACAAGACCAGGAGCTGACTGTGGCTCAGACCATGAGCTTCTTGTTGCAAAGTTTAGGCTTAAATTAAAGAAAGTAGGGAAAAGCGCTAGGCCAATCAGGTATGAATTAAATCATATCCCTGTTCAATATACAGTAGAGGTGACAAATACATTTAAGGAATTAGATGTGATAGACAGAGTGCCTGAAGAACTATGGACAGAGGTTCGCAACATTGTACAACAGGTAGCAACCAAAACCATCCCAAAGAAAAGGAAATGCAAGAAAGCAAAATGGCTGTCTGAAGAAGCTTTGCAAATAGCTGAGGAAAGGAAGGAAGCGAAAGGCAAGGGAGAAAAAGAAAGATATGCCCAATTAAATGCAGAATTCCAAAGAATAGCTAGAAGAGATAAGAATGCCTTCTTAAATGAACAATGCAAAGAAATAGAAGAAAACAATAGAATAGGGAGGACCAGAGATCTTTTCAAGAAAATTGGAGAGATGAAGGGAATGTTTCATGCAAAAATGGGCATGATAAAGGACCAAACTGGCAGGGACCTAACAGAGGCAGAAGAGATTAAGAGGAGGTGGAAAAATTACACAGAAGAACTATACAAGAATGAGCTTAACGTCCCTGATAATCACAATGAAGTGGTCATGAACCTCGAGCCAGACATCCTAGAATGTGAAGTGAAGTGGGCCTTAGAAAAGCTGAGCAACAACAAAGCTAGTGGAGGTGACAGTATTCCAGCTGAGCTATTCAAAATCTTAAAAGACGATGCAGTAAAAGTGCTACACTCAATTTGCCAGCAAATTTGGAAAACTCAACAGTGGCCACAGGATTGGAAAAGATCAGTTTACATTCCAATTCCAAAGAAAGGCAGTGCCAAAGAATGTTCAAACTATCGCACCATTGCACTCATTTCTCATGCTAGTAAAGTTATGCTTAAAATCCTACAAGCCAGACTCCAGCAGTATGTGGATCGAGAACTACCAGAAGTACAGGCAGGATTTCAAAGAAGCAGAGGAACTAGAGATCAAATTGCTAACATACGCTGGATCATGGAGAAAGCTAGAGAGTTCCAGAAAAACATCTACTTTTGCTTCATTCACTATGCTAAAGCCTTTGATTGTGTGGATCACAACAAACTGTGGCAAGTTCTTAAGGAGATGGGCGTACCAGACCATCTTATTTGTCTTTAGAGAAACCAATATGCGGGCCAAGAAGCAACAGTGAGAACTGGACATGGAACCACTGATTGTTTCAAAATTGGGAAAGGAGTCCGGCAAGGCTGTATACTGCTGCCTTGTCTATTTAACTTATATGCAGAGCACATCATGAGAAAGGCAGGGCTAGATGAATCAAAAGTTGGAATTAAGATTGCCGGAAGAAACATCAACAACCTAAGATATGCAGATGCTACCACTCTAATGGCAGAAAGTGAAGAGGAACTAAAGAGCCTCTTGTTGCGAGTGAAGAAGGAGAGTGCAAAAGTTGGGTTGAAACTTAACATTAAGAAAACCAAGATCATGGCATCTGGCCCTCTCAATTCCTGGCAAATAGATGGGGGAAAAATGGAGGTAGTGACAGATTTTATTTTCCTGGGCTCCAAGATCACTGCAGATGGGGACTGTAGCCAAGAAATTAAAAGACGCTTGCTCCTCGGGAGGAAAGCCATGGCAAATCTAGACAGCACACTAAAAAGCAGAGACATCACCCTGTCATCAAAAGTGCGTATAGTCAAGGTCTTCCCAGTTGCAATGTATGGCAGTGAAAGTTGGACCATAAGAAAGGCTGAGCGCCAAAGAATTGAAGCCTTTGAACTATGGTGCTGGAGAAGACTCCTGCGAGTCCCTTGGACTGCAAGGCGATCAAACCAGTCAGTCCTAGAGGAGATCAACCCTGACTGCTCTTTAGAAGGCCAGATCCTGAAGCTAAAACTCAAATACTTTGGCCACCTAATGAGAAGGAAGGACTCACTGGAGAAGAGCCTAATGCTGGGAAAGATTGAGGGCAATAGAAAAAGGGGATGACAGAGAATGAGGTGGCTGGATGGAGTCACTGAAGCAGTAGGCGTGAGCTTAAATGGACTCCAGAAGATGGTAGAGGACAGGAAGGCCTGGAGGAACATTGTCCATAGGGTCGCGATGGGTCGGACACGAGTTCTCAACTGACAACAACAACAAAGATCCCATGGTAGATTTTCTATGAGTTGATTAAAATAACAATTTCTTAACAGAGGATTTTGGAACTTTAATTTTGCTATTATTATTATTATTATTATTATTATTATTATTATTATTATTATTATTATTATTATTATTATTATTATTATTATTATCTACTTTCTCAATATAATATATAGATGACTGGTTAACAATTTTTAGAAATTTAAAAATTGGGGGGTAGTTTCTCAAGTGGTGGAAAACTAATATTGTAGCAATGAATTAATCTATACAACTGGGGGGGTAATATGTGTACGTGTGTTAGTTTTTCTTTTTAAATGCACTTTTAAAAATGTTTGTTTTCTATTTTTTCTTTGTTTTTTAAATATTTTTGGAGTTTTGTATTTTAACTTTTTCTGTGAATAAAATAAAAATAGAACAAAAAGAAAGAAAGAAAGACAGCCAATCAATTATTTTAACAACTTACCTAATAATTCATATGGATAGTACTACTCTTGTAGCCAATTTTAATTCATGTTTAGTTCAGCAGCCCAAGTCTCTAGAATGTTCTCTCAATATAGCTGGAGTTGGAAAGTTGAGGAGTGGATGGCTGAAAAAAGCAGAAGGCAGAGAGGCTAAGAAAGCCGCTGAAGACCATCCAAATGGTGGTGTTCAAAGGATGTGACTCATAGACAAACTGTGGCTCACATATCTGTCAATCACAGGAGGATTGGGAAGTGAGAAGGCCATCTCTCATCCAAGGCAAGGGGGAATGCAGGAAATAGATGTTTCAAGCAGAAACAAAGAGAAAGGCACAGCCCAGGAAAATAAAGGAAATACAAGCACAGAAGTTTTTGGCAGAAATCTGGGGGTGGAGGGAATAAATTTTCAAAGAGCAGATAATCGCATATGGTGAAAAATCTTAGAAGTGAGGATTTAGGAAAGACTGTAAGTGGCATATTAACTATAAATAATCAATGCTCAATAGACACGTAGATACATAATCAATAGATCACATAGAGATTAACAACATTTATTAATCTCAGCCCAGAAGAGAAAGAGACTGGAGCACTTCTCCACCAGTAATTAGCACTCAGATCAGCATAGATTAACTCCAAGGTCACCTTCAGACCAACAATCAAGTAAGCAATACCCCAATCAAGAAACTGCCACAGAGCCATTAGTAAACAGCCCCACCGAAGAATCCCTAAGACCGCCCCCACCCACCCAGATATGAAAGACATCAGGACATAAAGTGACAGCAAACAGCACTCCTTACTTGCAAGGATGGTGTTACCTAATTAGCATAATTAAATGAAAGAAATGAAAACAAGCAAGATTAGAAAGCACCAAGGACCGCTTAGGAATAATCTGTTTTATTTGATTATAACATTTCTCAACTTTGATTCACTTGGCAGCCTGTAAAACGATATGGAAATATATACTCCATGTGGATTGGACATCGCCTTGTAGTAGTGCTGTCTGGATTCAAAACTGTGAAAGAAGTAATGGACAGCTTCCCAGAGGAATTTTCTGATAGACCAGAGGATGATTTCATGACCGCTTTGGGGAAAAAAAGGGGTAAGTGCAAATAGTAAGGAATTGTATCTAAATAACCACTGTTACCATTTGTAATAATAATAATAATAATAATAATAATAATAATAATAATAATAATAATAATAATAATAATAATAATAATGTTGGAAGGGACTTTGGAGGTCATCTAGTCCAACCCCCTGCTTAGGCAGGAAACCCTATACCATTTCAGGCAAATGGCTGTCCAGTCTCTTCTTAAAAACCTCCAGTGTTGGAGCATTCACAGCTTCTGGAGGCCGGTTGTTCCACTGGTTAATTGTTCTAACTGTCAGGAAGTTTCTCCTTAGTTCTAGGTTGCTTCTCTCCTTGATTAGTTTCCATCTGTTGCTTCTTGTCCTGCCTTCAGGTGCTTTGGAGAATAGCTTGACTCCCTCTTCTTTGGGGCAGCCCCTGAGATACTGGAACACTGCTATTATGTCACCCCTCGTCCTTCTCTTCATTGTACCTCAGAGTAGGACAGTAGTTATCTGACTTAGATTTTTGCATATTGTTTTGTGGTTTACTGAGTTGGATGAGTGCAGGATACTTTGTCACTTTAATATATTATGCAAACTGCATAACTTGGGAGGGAAGGTAAGTAAAGGATAAAGAAAATGATTTAAAGTCAGGAGATAAGGAACAAAAATATTGCTCTAATCCAATTGACGTCAAATTATTACATGTCTCAACTGCTTTTTATCTTGTCCATTACATTCATATATTGACTTAAAGGCATTACTTCTTTTTCACTAAACGTCTACCTCTTTTTTCAGGCTCTCATCATCCCCATTCAACGAAAACCTCCCCAATCTTCCCTTACCTCTTCAGCCCTTTCCTTTGTTTCATATCTTGCCTCTTCCTTCAAATTTTGCCTCTTCCTTCAAATTTTGCCTCTTCCTTCAGACTTGATTTTCACCAATTCTCTCTATATGGCCAACCCACCCAAGGGCACCAATTTCATACTGACTACCCACATACATAACCATGAGCTTTCTATGTGTTGTGTATTAGGTTTTGGGAAACAGCTATTCACATGTTTGAACTCTAACAGTTCTGGCAGGAGTTTTAGTGGCGGGATTGTTAGGTTCAATCTGATTGGCTGTACGAAAGTATATACAGTAAGCTTGCTTGTATGCCCTAACCCCTTAGTACAGATAATGACTGCTAATGAAACATTAGTTTGTTTGTACTCATCTGCCTGGCATCTTCTCTACGCGTCAGAACCCAATACTTAACAGTGGCAACAAAGGTGGGATCCTGCTTCGCCTGAGAGCTGAAGTCACGAGGGGACAGCTTCACGTGCTGGAGGAAAGAGGCATCTTTCCCCCCCCCTCTATTGGCTGGCTAATTCAGCACACTAGCGGCCTCATGCTGAGAACAATCCATCTGAGTTGGCGAAGCAGGATCCAGTTGAGAAGGAAGGAAGATGCCGAAAGTCGGCCAGCCTCGCGAATTCAACATCCACCACCCCGAACAGTGGCCATCGCACCTTGGACAAATAGAAAATTACTTGCGGGCAAATCAGATCACAGAGTATGGCTTGAAAGAGGCGACACTACTCTGCATAAGCGGGCCTGCAACATTCAACGTGGCCGAAAGCTTATTCGCCCCAACACCCATTGAAACCGTCTCATTCGCTGATCTTAAACAAAAGCTGAACACTCACTTCAAGTCCAGAATGTCGGAGATGGCCTGGCAGTTCCGATTTGATCAACGAGTGCAACGCCCTGGGGAAACTGCATCAGAATTCATCATGGCCCTATGCCAGGCCGCTAGACTCTATAGGTTTTCCAACTTAGATGAGCGTCTGCAAGACCAGCTCGTGTGTGGCCTGAGAGACAAGGCGTTGGAACAAAGACTGTTCGCTAGGCCCAACCTAACCCTCCAGAACGCGCAAGACGAAATCATGGCTGACGAAGCAGCCGGCGGTGCCGTCCAGGTGGTTCAGACGTCCAAACACAGTAAGCCGGAAGAAACAATACCACATGAGGCCATTTCTTACAATGAAAACGCAGTTGAAGAGGAAACAGAAGTGGACAAGTTTCAGAAAAAGACAGAGCCGCGAGAACGAGGACGTGAGCACAGAGGGAGCAAGTAGAAGGCCGTTTTCTTCTCGAGGTGTGGGGGTTGCAGTGGCAACCATGCAAGAATGAACTGCAAGTTCCAGTCGGCCATGTGTCGGGCCTGCGGTCGATCGGGGCACATTGCGACAGTTTGCCGAAGTCGTTTCCGAGACAGCCAACACAAACTACAACTACAAATATTCAAGAAAAGGATAAAGTTTTCTCCGCAATTGTTTTTATTGGGTATTATCACAGATACCACCGTTGTAGATATTAAATTGATGTTGAATTTAATTACAGCAGCGAGACTTTTAGCAGCGCAATATTAAGAACCCTATCAAAGGCTGAAAGGAATTATGCTCAGATAGACAAGGAAGCTTTGGCTATTGTTGCTGGGGTCAAAAAATTCCACGATTACCTGTATGGTAGGAATTTCACTGTGTTTACTGACCATAAGCCTCTCTTAGGTTTATTCACAACTGACAAGCAAACCCCTCATATAGTCTCACCAAGGATGCTTAGATGGTCCATATTCTTATCTGCCTATAGCTTTAAAATAATTCACAAACCTGGGAAAGAAATGGGCCATGCTGATGGCCTAAGTAGGCTTCCCTTACAATCTATTGATCCAGATCCAGCCCCTGCTGCCCAAATACTGTCCATTCAAGATTTACCAGAATTTCCCCTTCACGCAGGGGACATAGCAGCTGAAACTGCTTCAGACAAGATTCTGAGCAAAGTTCTATCATGGGTTTTCACAGGGTGGCAAGACAAAAGTCCGGGTCCTGAATTCCAAGCTCATTTTTTAAGAAGGCATGAGTTATCAGCCCACAAAGGGTGTTTACTATGGGGAAATAGGGTTATCATTCCATCTGTCTTAAGCGATAGGGTACTACACTCTCTACATGAGGGACACCCTGGTATAGTGTGAATGAAAGTGTTAGCCAGGAGCTACTTGTGGTAGCCTTTATTAGACAAGGCTGTTGAAGAGCAGGTACATGGGTGTTATATTTGTCAAAGGTCTAGACCCAAGATGCCTCAGGCACCTGTTCACAGATGGGAGCCAACACACACACCCTGGTCCAGGGTCCACATCAATTACGCTGGCCCATTTCAGGGGCAGCTCTTTCTAATTATTGTTGATAGTCATTCAAAATGGCTGGAAGTTGTTCCAGTCTCTAGCATGACCTCAGCCAAAACAATCCAGGTACTCAGGAAACTTTTTGCCACTCATGGGCTTCCTGATGTCATAGTTTCTGATAATGGAAGTCAATTTACCACTGCTGAATTTCAGGCCTTCCTGAGAGCAAACATGATTAGACACGCCACATCTGTGCCCTTCCACCCGTCGTCCAATTGTCAAGCAGAACGGATGGTAAGAACAACCAAAGACTCACTAAAGCACATCATCACAGGTGACTGGCCTCACAGGCTCGCAGACTTTTTACTTTGCCAGCACTCCACACCTTGTACTTCCACGGGGAAAAGCCCTGCGGAGTTGCGCTGGGGCAAACGCCTCATTACCAAACTGGACAGACTGCAACCTGACAGAGTGGCATCCGATGCTGCTCATCCCAAGCCCCCAAGGGGACTACAACCAGGTGACATGGTCTGGGCCAGGAACTATGGACCAGGACACTTGTGGGTTCCAGGGAAGTTGGTTGACAAAACGGGGCCTGTATCTTACACAGTAGGGGTGGAGGGAGGGCATCTAGTGAGATGGCACATAGATCAATTAAGGAAACGATTTCCAGAACAGTCACTAAGCGTAGGTGACAATCCCTCCCATAGCTCTCAAGCTGACACACAAGTTAGCTCCTATTCACCCTACCAGCAATTTCAGCATTCAGTTGAGTTCCAGTCTGAGGAGGATCCAGTGGAGACAGAGGTGCAACAAGAACCCCTGCAACGAGTGGATCAACCCATCATCACGGACCACTGTGCTGATCCTGTTTCAGGATCTGACTCTGGGGTGGGCCTACCAGACACGGCCAGCCAGAGAAATTCTTCGGAGTATCCAACTGAGAGGGACACTGGTTCACAGGGCATGCCAAATGAGTTGGTACACTACAAGGTGAGGGAACCACAGAGACGTTCCTCATGCCCTCATAGGCCACCTGCCTATCTCAAAGATTATGTGGTCAATTAGAGAAAGAAGTATGTAAAGAATTCTAGTTGGAAAGACATGCCTCTTATTTTTTTGGATTTTGTTAATTTATCTGTATATTTCATTTTGTAATGGAACTTACAAGAGAAGTCTACTCATAGACTCATACTGGGTCATTGTGTACCACTTGTCAGTACAGAGATACTGGCAGAGCAGCAGAATGGTCTGTTTGTGATCTTACGGGCAGCAACCATAAGTACACGTCCAAGAAGCTCGCATTGACAAACTTCTACCTTGAGTGGGGTCAATCACTCAGAATTAATGTTGGTGGTTGGGAGTGAGTTTTATAATCTTGAGAAAGGATTATAGAAGAATATACATATAATCTTGAATGGGGTCAATCATTCACTGTATAAAAGTTAAGTGTAAGATGCCAAGTTGCGGTGTTATAAGTATACTGTCTGATCCTTGATAGGGGAAAGGGGTGTTGTGTATTAGGTTTTGGGAAACAGCTATTCACATGTTTGAACTCTAACAGTTCTGGCAGGAGTTTTAGTGGTGGAATTGTTAGGTTCAATCTGATTGGCTGTATGGAAGTATATAAGTTTGCTTGTATGCCCTAACCCCTTAGTACAGATAATGACTGCTAATAAAACATTAGTTTGTTTGTACTCATCTGTCTGGCATCTTCTCTATGCATCGGAACCCAATACTTAACACTATGTATAAGAAATAGGTTTAGTTGAGGATCTGTTCTAAGCTAATAAAATTTCCAAAATTGGAATTAAATCAGCAGCTTTAATTATCGTACCTGAAATCAAGATATCAATTTAAACACTTACATACATTGAATCGGAGCTCCTAAACCTCAGATAGAATGAGAAAGTGGCAACACCGTCCATCATCCATGATCACCCAGACCCATCAACTATTTTTGTTTTCTGATAAATGCAAGGAGGAAACCTGGCCTGGGAAAAGCATTCTAAGCTCTAAGCATATACTCCATGTACATAGAAACATTCCCAGGTGGGAGGGAAAGTGGTTGGAAAGAGAGAGTTTTAGGAGGAGAGGACTACATGTACTTCTTGATTTACAACCATTTGAAGTTTCAATCGACTAAAAACAATGAGTTTGCTTAAGAACCATCTCAAAAGAGATCATAAAATTGGGCATGAGTCACTTAACAACCACGTTGCTTAACAATGGAAATTCTGGTCCTAATTGTGATCATAAGTTGAGGCTATCTGTAATGAAACATGATAGAAGAATGGTCAGGAGAAAACCACCGAAGGCAGACATCAAACTCTAGATCTATTCAGATGGACAAAAGTCCAGGATTGCAATACTCTGCTTTTTAAGGATAATTAGCCCCCCTGTTTAACTCTGGGAGGTGGGAGGGGAAGAAGGTGGTTAGAACTAAACACACATGAAATATATAGAAATCTCCCCTAACTTCTAGACCTGTTTTATTTTTTAACATGAATGTCCTCAGGAATCACTTATCATTCTCTGCTGATGCCCTCAGGTATTATTTTCTCCAATGGCCACATCTGGAGACAGCAGCGACAAATTGGCATCACTTCTCTGCGGAAGCTGGGCCTGGGAAAGAAGAGCATTGAGCATCACATAGAAGACACAGCTCAGACGTTGGTGGAAACATTTAAAAAAATGAAAGGTATGCAATTTGGGGTAATCACTCAAGTGTCTGCAGAATTTTTTTCCATTTGTGTATTTCAAATAAGAACAGACATATTTGATAAAAAAAATTAATTTTTTGAAACAATTTCAGTTCCCAATAATGTTGTTCATTGCATAGAAGTCCTGTTCTTTAATAATTGATTATGAAATATCTTCATTTGCAGGACAGCCATTTGACCCTTCAATTCCAATAATAAATACAGTTTCTAATGTCATATGTGCTTTGAGTTTTGGACATCAGTTTGCTCCTGAAGATGAAAGCTTCCAGAAGCTAATTCAAGTAATTGAATTTATTGTGAAATTCAGTGGTAACTTTTTTCATGTGGTGAGTAATGTTTTCTGTTCAAGAGACAAAACTATTTCCATGAATATTTTCATGTAATCACGAATGGATTTCATGGGGGAAGCCTTGGAAATTGTCTATTGTACTATTATCCCCAGTAGCCAAGACAAGTCTTTGCAGTTTCCTTGTCAAGATTTTGGAAGTGGTTTGCCATTTCCCACTTTCTAGGGCTGAGAGAGAGGGACTGGTCCAGTGTCACCTGAATGCCTTAGTACTTTAGTTGGGACAAATACTCAGAATATCTCAATAAAAGATGGTCCACCACTTCCTGGGTCAGTCTGACATTGAACAGTTCTTTCAATTTTTTCTTAATAGCAAAGCAACGTCTACTTCATTATGATTTAAGCCCATCACTTCCATGAAGAAATTCTTTTGCTGCAGCCACCAGAAAAGCCAATGCCGTCCTAGGCTGCATTAACAGAGGGATAGAATAAAGATCACATGAAGGCTTAGTACTGATTTATAAGGCCTTGATAAGACCACACGTGGAATATTACATTCAGTTTTGGTTGCCATGATATATAAAAGATCTTTAGACTCTGGAAAAAGTGCAAAGAAGATCAAGAAAGGTGATTAGGGGGCAGGAGACTAAAACGTATGAAGAACAACTGCAGGAATTGGGTATATCTAATCTAGTGAAAAGAAGGACTAGTGGTGCCATGGTAGCAGTACAATATCTAAAGGGTTGCCGCAAAGAAGAGGGGGTCAACCTATTCTCCAAAGCCCCTTAAGACAAGACACGAAGCAATGGATGGAAACTAATCAAGGAGTGAACCAAGCTAGAACGAAGGAGAAATTTCCTGACAGGGAGAAGAATTAACCAGTGGAATGGCTTGCCTCCAGATGTTGTGGGTGCTCCACCACTGGAGATTTTAAAGGAGAGATTGGCCAGCCATTGTCTAAAATAATATAGAGTCTGTTGCGTGAACTGGGGGTTAGACTAGAAGACCTCCAAGGTCCCTATTATTCCATTATGAAAAGCTAACAGACCAAAAATTCAACCCATATAGTTAATTCATTGTTTAGCCTGCCATGTGTTGGAAGAAAAGTCTTCATTACGGTCCAGTCCAAGCCGGGAATAAACAAAATGGTGACTGCTTTAGAAAGAAGGTTGTAGTTTATTGAAGAGAAGAGCCAGGCAGAAAGATGGCTCTGGGAAAGATGACCACATGTAGCTGGGAGTGGTGGGTTTTTATACTTTTTGGGGCTTTTGAGGTCATTCCCTGTTCCTGTTTGAGGCTTTGTAATTCCTGTGTCATATACTTTGACCTGAGTCTCAGTGTGTCCTTTTGGTATTCTGATGGTGGGTTGATCCTATTATGTCACCAAAGGTCATGTCTTTTAGAGTTTGGGTTGGATATGTAGATTTTAGGGTTCTTTGTCTTCTTAATCTCATCAGCTTCTAAAATACTGGTTCTAACCTTCCTGAATGGATTATTACCTCTGCATTTCTAAAAGCTGGTTTCTGCTGAGTTTCTGTTTGGGGCTATTAAGATAAACTGGGCTTGCTTTTCTGCCTTTAAGATCCTTTGGGGACATATATCTTGCCTATTTAATATTCCCCAAAATATTTATTTCTCTGGCTTATTCCCACACATGTGAATCCAGTTGGTCTAATTTATTAAATCAATTAGCCATAGGTTACCATAATTACAAAGGCTCCTGGAGAGAATGAGAAAATAAGAGAATTTTATATTAGCTTTAAAATAATCTATCTACTTCTAACACGATTCTTTTCTGGAAGAATTTGGAAACAGCTTTTCTGGAGGACTTTTGGGACCTGTCACCATGTAAAGTTTTCCATGTTTCAATGTGCTTGCAATGTTTTTCTTTGGTTATTAAGTGCTGTCTATTACTGCAAACTGCTGAGAGTCTTCTTTAGTTGCAGTAGGAAATGAATAAATAAACAACCTTTCCTTTTCCATTTCTATTAGATGCTTATGATGTTCCCACGAATAATGACCTATCTCCCGGGCCCTCACAAGGATCTCTTGGCTTCAGTAGAGGTGATCAATTCCTTTGCAAAGGAGGAAGTAGAGAAACACAAGGAATCAAGGTGTCTGCATGAGCCACAAGATTTCATTGATCACTATCTTCTTCAGATGGAGAAGGTATGGGTTTATTGTAGTTCAATACAATAGTTCTAACTTCTGATTGCTTCTAAATAAGGACTATATTGTACCTCTGCAATATTAGACTCTTGTTGTTATGTATATATGTATATAGGAGATGTTCACAGAGATGGCCACTGACACCACCAGGTGGCAGGGTGCCCTGTCAGGATTGGCAGGGCAGTCTTTGGCAGGAAATCCGGACAATGGGATTGGTTCCAAGTATACCTGGCTAGGTATATAAGAGGGGCAGTTGCCCCTTTTTTACCAAGTCTGTGCTACATCAATAAAGAAAGTTATGCTGAACCCTGTTGTCCTGCGTCATCCATCTTGGCCATGCGGTCCAGAGCCCATGATCTAACAGTGGCAACAAAGGTGGGATGCTGTTTCAATCAGAGCTGAAGTCACTCTGAAGTGCGAAAGGCAGAAAAAAAATTCTGAGACCTTCCTAACGAAGCAGCATTCTAGGACCAGTGCAACATGGCTAAATCTGGAGCGACCAGTGAATTTTGTTTCAACATCAATGAGCCAGAGAGATGGGGAGTGCATCTGGGAGAAGTCGAAGGGTTCCTGATGATCAACAAGATCACAAAAGATAAAATGAAAGCAGCGGCGCTTTGTGCCTAAGCGGTCAGGATGTGTATGATGTGGCCGTGGGTCTGTGCTCACTGACGCCCGTTGAAAATGTTTCTTATGCTGATTTTAAAAAGAAGTTGGAGGAGCATTTCATGCCAGGGAGAGCTCCAATCTATTGGCAGCATAAATTCATCCAGCGCAGCCAGCATCTGGGTGAGCCAACCTCACAATTCATCTCAGCGCTGAGACAGGCTGCTCGCCAGTGTAAATTTCCTGATCTTGAAGACAGGATCAGGGATTGAGTGGTGTTTGGACTGAGAGACCAGCAATGCCGACAAAGGATCCTCGCAAAACCACCAATGAATCTGTGGGAGGTTTTAGACAAGGTGATGGCTTACGAAGCAGCCAATGACTCTGGCAAACACACACACTGCAATAACAGCAGCTCAGGAGTGACCATACGTCATGAGTGTGCTTCGAGCAGCGGAAGCAGCAATCTGGACAAAGAGGCAGAGGTAGATGCGGTACAGCATAGACTCAGAAAGCATCCATCGTGGCAGGACAACCACGGGGGCCAGTGGAGACAATCATCAGCCAACAAGAGCACAGTGTGCAGCTGCAGTTGCAAGGAACTGAGGGGAGACAACTCATCCAACCATAAATGTGCCAGCTGTGGGGAAAACCATTTGCGAGCAACCTGCCAGTTCAGATCCATAAAGTGTCATTCCTGCAGCAAGACGGGGCACATTGCAGCTGTCTGCCGGAATCAGAGCAGAGACAGCCTGAATGAATTACAAGCTATGGCATCAGAGCTTGAAGGTACTGTTCTCACTCGGCACAAACCCCGGCACAATCCCTCAGTCCCTGGAAAGAGCAGACAGACCGTGTCTCACATGGCAGTCCATCAGCTGCTCAAACCAAAAATAACAATACAGGTCCATCTGCAAGGGGTACCTTGCACAATGGAGCTGGACTCCAGCTCTGCAGTCTCAGTAATCTCCTCTGAGACATTTAAAAGAATTTGCGATCAGAGTAAGCAGAGGGTTCCTTTAAAGCCCACCAGTTTACAGCTGTCAGATTTTCAGCACACCCCTATTAAAATCAGGGGAAAGGCCACCGTATCTGTGGGGTTTAAGGACTTTCAGGATCCCTTAGATATTTTGCTGACCAATGGGCGGAGAACTAGTTTAGTAGGGTTGGATTGGTTTGATGCCCTGGGCATTTGGTTGGGGGGAGTGAATAGCATCAGCACAAACGTCTTGAATCCGTTTGTAATTAATTTGCAGACGTATTCGATGACAGGCTGGGGGAATACACGGGCCCTCCCATTAAATTTAAACTAAACCCGAACATTCCACCAGTTCGTATCAAGCCCCGAAGAGTCCCATTCGTGCTCAAACATAAGATTGAGAGTGAACTGGAGAAACTGGTGGAACAGGGAGTGTTAGAACCGGTGGATGGGGGAGACTGGGAAACTCCAATTGTGACTCCGTTAAAGGCAAATGGAGAAATTAGAATATGTGCTGGTTATAAGGCTACGGTAAACTGAGCCTTAAATCCGTACACTTAGCCGGTTCCATCAGTCTGGCAGGTTCTCACCGCTGTCCAAGGTGGTGCGCTCTTTGGAAAACTTGATTTGGCGCAAGTATATCAGCAGCTGTCAGTGAATAAGGAAGCAGCTGACGCTCAAACAATAGTGACACATAGAGGAGCTTTCCGAGTTAACCAGTTACAGTTTGGTATCTCAGTAGCTCCTGGGATTTTTCAGGAAGTGATGGAGAGGACTCTGAAGGGCATTCCTGGTGTATGTCCCTATTTTGACGATGTCCTCATCACTGGGGAATCTGAGGAGATCTTTCATGGTGCTTGGTAGTAAGTTTGGCCTCGGCTGTCAGCAGCTTGATGATGGGCCATAAATGGCCGATCTTTTCCCCATCAGATCAAACAGCTGCCCTGGATCAAACAGGAGGTCTGTCACCCTTCCGGAGTCACTTAGGTGCCTCTTCATCCTCATTGCCACTACAAGGAGACTTCAAAACCTCTTCAGGGTCCACCGGCAGGAGAAAACTGGCCGGTGGAAGGAGCGATCTCCCCAAAAGTCCACCAGCACCACGATCGCAAACCGGAAGCCGGTATATGTTTACTCTCATGACTTGCTACATAGAGACAAAAAAAAAAACCTAAAGAAAACTTGCATAGAATACATTGTAATTTTAATTTTCCATTTTAAACATCAGAGCAGGAATGACCCCAACTCTACCTACAATGAAGACAACCTGGTTCAGTGTATTTTTGATTTTTTTGGTGCTGGGACAGAGACAACTTTCGCTACTCTGATGTGGGCATTGCTCCTCTTGACTAATCATCCTGACATCCAAGGTGAGAAATCAGAGCTATGGGAACAAGGGCCAGTCTCAGGTTCTATAATATACAGAAATTATTTTAAATTCTAAGCCAGGGGTGTCAAACTGCCAGCCCGTGGGCTGGATGAGTCGCAATGAAACTGTGCCCACTCCATTGCCGGCAATGGAGAAAAAGCTCCAATAACTCGCGCGACATCACGTGATGTCACGAGTTTGACATGTCTGTTCTAAGCTATTGAATGAGGTACTGAATCTATTCTTCATAACAATAGGCTTATATTTTCATCCTGCCAACCAGGGAAGACCCCTGACCACAGATTTGGGTGGAGGGCTGGGGAATCAATCTAGGGCCATTGTCTGCAGCACTGAGGGACACAACTAGGACAACAGACTGTTCATTATCATAAATTGTTGGAAGTACCAAGATGTTAAAAGTATTAACTATTATCATCATGATGCCTGGGGAATGTTCTTTTAGGGATTCCTTTCATGTCCCCTAAATAAGCCCACCAAAGTGGTACCTATTTATCTATTCATGTTTGCAAGCTTTCACACTGCTAGATCAGCAGGAGCTGCAGCAAATATCAGGAGCTCACCCAACAACAAAGGAGCCCTCAGGTCTCAAACGAGGTCTTGCAGATTGTCAGCTGAAAATTCTAACCATGTGAGCCACCATGCTCCAATGAAACTGGTGGGAAGTAGAGAGGTGGCCTTGAGTCTGACCCAGTGCCAGTCTGAAAGGGTTGAAGGGCTGGAAGCCATGCCAAAGAATTTGAGATAGACAGGATTTTTGCCACTTTTCCCAAGACCCTCTGGACCATGGGTCGCCAACCCGTGGCTCTGGAGCCGCATGTGGCTCTTTGAGCCGTCTCCTGCGGCTCCCAGCCGCCCGGTGCGCGCGCACCTCTTCAAACGGGCAGTGATGCATGCGCACCTCTCCAAATGGAGAGTGGCACCGCCCGTTCCGAGAGGTGCGCGCGCACCTTTCCGAAGGGCGGAGGTGTGCGCGCACCTCTCCAAGCCGCCGCTGTCCCGTCCGGAGACCTGCCGCATTCGTCAAACATGGACGAACATGGCAGCTGTGCAAACGGGATGGTGGCAGTTTGGAGAGTGCGTGGATGATCTCTGGAGGGTGTGGGATGGGGATAACATGTTCATAATTGCTCCTCTTTTCTTGCAATGCCTGGACACATTGGGTGTCTGCATGGGGGAAAACAGGCTTCAGCTTCACCCTGGTAGAATGTAGTATAATAGAATTGGAAGGAATGTTCCTCAAGCAGAAGACCTATACTATTCCAGGCAAGTGACTGTCCAATCTCTTCTGAAAAGCCTCCAGTGATGGAGCACCCACAACTTCAAAAGTCAAGTTGTTCCAATCGCTGATTACTCTTATCGTTAGGAAATTTCTTCATAGTTCTAGGTTGCTTCTATCCTTGGTTAATATCCAATCATTGTTTCTTGTCTTGCCTTTTGGTCCTTTGAAAAATAGTTTGACCCCACTCATCTTTAAAGACACCCCTCAAATATTGGAACAATGCTGTCATGTCACCCCTACACCTTCTTTTGGTAAGATGGATTCACTGTGGGTTGAAAGAGACTCAAGGATTTAGGGGTTTATCATCTTTAGTTATGAGTGGACTGCATGTTGCCAGATAGATCCTGTGTGCAATTTGTGGTTCTTCCAGACTCATGACTCCAACTGAAAGAGCAGGTGGCATCAAGGCTAGGACACCCATTGTGTAATTTCATGTTATTTGCCAATTGTATGCTTTCATGAATTGTGAGGATCCATGCAGGGTCTCTCATGCCATTGTAATCTCTCAGTTGGATTCCTGCAATGTGCTCTACTTGGGCTACCCTTGAAGAGTATTTGTAAGCTATAGTTGGTAGCAAATCCAGTGGTGCAGCTACTTCCAGAGATCTCTTGGGTGGCATATATAACACCACTGTTACATGAGCTGCGCTGGTTGCTAGTTTGGTTCTGGGTCCAGTTCAAGGTGAATTTAAAGCCTTTTATGGAGTGGGTGTAGGGCAGGACTCTGCAACATATCTTGGTTAGTGGCCCAGTTGGAAAGGGAGGGGCAGATACCTTTATTCCTGCATGCACAAACATGCAAATTTGGCTGTGCATGCATGTGCACAAATGGGGCCACAAGCATTAGCATTCCGCAAATGGGGTGGTGACGCCGGCGCAAGGCTCATGGTGAGGATCACACTGGCAAGATGTTCACAGCGATGCCAGTGCTGGTGCAAAAGGGGTGAGCATGCACTCACACTCTTCTCCTCCTGAAGGTGAGGTCTACCCATACCCTGCGGGTGTTCAGGAAGAGTCTTAAAACCTGGCTCTGCCAATTGCCCAGGGGACCTGATAGAGGAGCGCTACTTTGGGAGTGACTGGCAGGGTAGAGAGAAGATCCCTAGTCCTTGTTACCAATCCTCTTGGCTTTTAGTTTATTTAATCCTCCTTATTTTAATTGTTCTGTATTATCTTTTTTCTTTTGTTTTTTTATTATATTGTAAGCTTCCCCTTCCGAGTCACTGTAACCGTGAGATGGGTAGCATATACATTTAATGACTTTAAAAAATAATAAAAATAAATAAACAAATGAGTGCTGTGCAAAAATTTGATCCACATTATTTTCAAGATAATTATAGAACTTTCTTTAAACAAAATCAGATTTTCAAATTGCTTTGGGATTTAATATTTAAGAAAGTAAAAGTGTAGTTTTGTCTTTCTTAGAAGAATATCTATGTGTGCACAGTTATTGGGCAACTATTAGTGAGCAGAATTATCAGGTGACTAAATGAAATGAGATGATTTTGAGTGCATCTTCAACCTGAAAAAGTCCAACTAGCTCATCTTTAATAATACCAGCTCATACCAGTACCCCACCTCCACCTTTCTGGCGTCTGAATCAAAGTGGAGCTCTGTGCGCATTACTGATCCAGCCATGGGGCCATCCATCTGCTCCATCAAGAGTCATTCACAACTCATCAGTCCATAAAACCTTTGAAAAAACTGTCTTCAGAGATTTCTTGGCTCAATCTTGCCATTTTATCTTATGTGTCTTGTTCAGTGGTGGTCGGTTTCAGCCTTCCTTACCTTGGCCACATCTCTGAGCATGGAGCACCTTGTACTTCAAGATACCCCAGGTAGGTTGCAAATATGGAGTTTGTCAGCACTGGAGGATAATAGGTTCCTGGGTAGCTTCATGTTTGATTCTTCTCATATCTTTGGCAGTTAACGTGTGTCTCTTTTTCTCAACAAATTTCTTACGACCCTGTGGAGCATTTCCAACAAAACATTTGATGGTTCTGTGGCAATTTCAAGAGTGCTGCATCCCTCCAAAAGACCTTTTACAAATTTGACTTTTTAAGAGTCAATTGAATGTCTTTTCTGCCTGAGGAAAACAAGCTGCCTAATAATTATGTAGACCTTTATAAAGGGTGTTGATATCCTTAGGCCAAACCCTCCCTCATTACACAAATACACATCACCTGATATTCTTATATCCACTAAGCATTCAGACTGATAAAGCTTGGAGGTGGAAAATATACACATAAAAATGATGATACGGTCAAAATACTCACTTGCCTAATAATTATGCACACAGTTTAGATTGAAAAAGATTCCATGGAATATTTAAACTGAATCAACAGCTAGCATCAATATTCTGAACCTGATATGATCAGAGCCCAGGAAATGCATTTTCAATCTGCTCTCCTTCATAATATTTTTTAAAAAGGATGGGATTACATTTAATACCCTAAAGGCTATTCTATGTCCTAAAGTTCGGTTAAGGATTAGAATTTGGAAACGAGTAAATGAAACATAATAATGAAAATGAAACTTCTATTTCTATTGTTTTTTTTAGAGAAAGCCCGGAAAGAGATTGAAGAAGCCTTTAGTTCTTCGGCCTCAATTTCCTATCAGGATCAGAAGAAGCTGCCCTACACCAATGCCGTGATTCATGAAATGCAGCGTTTCAAAAGTGTCTTGCTACTTGGGGTCCCCAGGCAAAGTACAAAGGATGTTATGGTGAAGGGTTACCACGTTCCAAAGGTGAGAAATGCTAAGAAGAGCCACTGCTCTCAGAAACTGCTTTGGAAATGAATAAATATGGGCCTATCAAGACAAGCTAAAACCAAACATTTCATCAATATTGTTTGAATATTTTTGCAGGGGACCATGATTTTTCCAGATCTGCGCTCCGTTCTTCTTGACCCTGAACAATGGGAGACACCTGAAGAATTCAACCCAAATCATTTTTTAGATAAGGATGGGAAGTTCATTAAACGAGAAGAGTTTCTGCCCTTCGGAATAGGTACGTCCATGAGCCCAAAGCAGTTTATCACTTATAGATTCCGACCACCCCTATCACTCTGTTATTCTGAGTAGAAAATCCACGAATCTCTATTCCTTCTACTTTCAAAACCATGAGAGTCAGAAATTCCTCTTAGGCTACAAAGTTTAAACTACAATGAAACACTAATTATATTTAGATAGTAATCAGTAGAGCTTTGCACAATTATCTCTGTTATTTGGGAGAGAATTATTAGCTAAATCCAAAGAAAGCAAACCTACTTTTAGCTTTCTAATGATGGATCTGCATCGCAGAGTTTTCATCCTAGATGCATTGAGCTCCGTATTTTTAATGGCTGCAGAGCTCCCCCTATAACAGTGTTTTCATCCTGTCTGGTACTGCTTGTACACCAATGAATCTCTCTCTATTGCTGGTGCTGATAACAAAGGGCATAAAAGGCAAAGCTTCAGTTATGATAGAGACAAAAAAATATTGTTGTCCCCCAAAACTCAGGTCCTCTTACCTAAACATACAGCCCCAATGAACCACACCAGCCAGGTGGAAAGGAAAAAAAACCCTTTTATATGTAAATAAAAGATCTATCAAGAAGCAAATTCCAAATGGGCACACCTCTGCTTGGTGTGGACCCCCTTTTATGCAATTTTGAAAAGCATACATTGCCATGATGCCAATCATGGAAATACATATCATGATAAAATAATCACTAAAAGCAGCATACATCTTGCTTCCATCTTCAGGGTCATAGTAAGACAGTTTTAATTAATCAATATGTCATCCACCTTATAATAAAATGAGTTTGGGTTGCTTAGTTCACTTAAAGCTTGAACTGCCCACAGCCAGCTCTTCGATCCTGAGTCAAGATTGACTCAGCCTTCCATCCTTCTGAGGTCAGTAAAATGAGAACCCTGATTGTTGGGGGCAATATGCTGACAATGTAAATCGCTCAGAAGAATGTGGTAAAGCCCTGTGGAGTGGTATATAACTATAACCGCTATTATTATTGCTATTGCTAAAGGTTACATGTTAAAGGTTACAAGGTAGTCTAAGACTTTATCAGTATCACCAATAGTGTTCCTCCTTACTATAAACCTTCCTATGCAATTTGGTACCAAGGTCCTGCCCATCACCTTTATGGTCAGGGATTCCTGAGCAAGAAAAAGATGTTGTTTTTGTTGTCGCTGTTAGTTGTGAAGTCGTATCTGACCCATTGCGACCACATGGACAACGTTCCTCCAGGCCTTCCTGTCCTTTACCATCTTCTGGAGTTCACTTAAGCTCATGCCTACTGCTTCAGTGACTCCATCTAGCCACGTTATTCTCCATTGCCCCCTTCTTCTCTTGCCCTCAATCTTTCCCAGCATTAGGCTCCTCTCCAGTGAGCCCTTCCTTCTCAATAGGTGGCCAAAGTATTTGAGTTTCAAATTCAGGATCTGGCGATCTAAAGAGTAGTCAGGGTTGATCTCCTCTAGGACTGACCGATTTGAACCAGGAGTCTTCTCCAGCACCAGAGTTCAAAGGCCTCAATTCTTTGGTGCTCAGCCATTCTTATGGTCCAACTTTCACAGCCATACATTGCAACTGGGAAAACCATAGCCTTGACTATACGCACTTTTGTTGACAGGGTGATGTCTCTGCTTTTTAGTGTGCTGTCTAGATTTGCCATGGCTTTCCTCCCCAGCAGCAAGCGTCTTTTAATTTCTTGACTACAGTCCCCATAGGAGGTGATCTTGGAGCCAAGGAAAATAAAATCTGTCACTACCTCCATTTCTTCCCCATCTATTTGCCAGGAATTGAGAGGGCCAGATGCCATGATCTTGGTTTTCTTAATGTTAAGTTTCAACCCAACTTTTGCACTCTCCTTCTTCACCCGCAACATGAGGCTCTTTAGTTCCTCTTCACTTTCTGCCATTTGAGTGGTATCATCTGCATATCTTAGGTTGTTGATATTTCTTCCAGCAATCTTAATTCCAACTTTTGATTCATCTAGCTTCTCCGTCTTTGGTTGTAGAGCACATAGTCAATCTGATTTCTGTCTTGACTGTCTGGTGATGTCCATGTGTAGAGCTGTCTCTTGGGTTGTTGGAAAAGAGTGTTTGCTATGACCATCGTATTCTGTTGACAAAATTCTGACAGCCTGTGCCCTGCTTCATTTTGTACTCCAAGGCCAAACTTGTCTGTTATTCCAGTTACCTTTTGGCTTCCTACTTTAGCATTCCAATCCTCCATGATAATAAGGACATCATTTTTTGGTGTTAGTTCTATAAGGTGCTGTAGGCCTTCATAGAACCAGTCAATTTCATCCTCTTCAGCACTGGTGGTTGGGGCATAGACTTGGACTACTGCGATATTGAATGGTTTGCCTTGGATTCGAACTGAGATCATTCTGTCATTTTGGGGATTGTATCCCAGTATTGCTTTTCCTACTCTTTTATTGACTATGAAGGCTACATCATTTCTTCTGTGGGGTTCTTGCCCACAGTAGTATACCTGATGGTCATCTGAATTAAATTTACCCATTCCTGTCTATTTTAGTTTGCTGATTCCTAAGATGTCGATGTTCAGTCTTGTCATCTCTTGTTTGAAAGAAATAGATGGTCTGCTCAAATTGGCATTATTTCTGTTTAGCAATAGCAAGCACTTAGCACTTAGACTTATATACCACTTCATAGTGCTTTTATAGCCCTCTCTAAGTGGTTTACAGAATCAGCATATTGCCCCAAACAATCTGGGTCCTTGTTTTACCGACCTCAGAAGAATGGAAGGATGAGTTAATCTTGAGCCAGTCATAATCAAACTCCTGGCAGTGACCTGAGTTAGCTTCAGTACTGCATTCTAACCACTGCCCCACCAGGGCTCATAAACCTCTTTAACAAAGCAGTTTGACCAATGGCTAACCACATCAATAGACTCAAAGCATTATCCCCCAAAGCTGTTCCTGTGTACTAAATAATGTGCTAACTAAAAAGCAATACTAGAAGATAGGAAGATTCAATCTTCTTTCATGTTTCCTTGCTGATGGGATAAATTCTAGAGAATTGATTATTATCCCCTTCATGCATGCTCTTATATCTACAGGTGAACGCATCTGTTTGGGAGAGCAGCTGGCAAGAATTGAGATCTTCACCTTTGTGACCAGCCTGTTGAGGGCCTTCAGCTTCCGGTTGCCTGAAGGAGTGAAAGAACTCAATGAAGCCCCTATTGTAAATGTGGCAATGCATCCACACCCTTACAAACTGTGTGCTATTCCCACAAAGGCTTAAAACTAAATAGCATAAAAGGCATTAAATTATTACAGAGTAACTATTCAGTATGATAAATGTTTCCTATGTACCTATTGACTTAATATTGTGTTTTGCTTCTATTTACTCAATACTGAAACTTCTTCAACCTATTGCTGGGTTCACACAACATACCTAACAAGGTCAACCAATGACTAGGTTTGAAAAATGTGCTAACTATGCTTATCATGCTTTATCTTTCTTTCCTTTTAGGTGCCAATAAAACATATTACTTTCCATTTATCTTTCATATCTTTTTCATTTTTACTAAATTTCGGCTATGGACCATGTTCCCTACTCTGTGCAAACCTCATAGATAGACCAAAAGGTTGAAGGGTTGAAATGATGCTAAGAGAACTAACAGGCAAAGAAAGAGCGTAGCTCCCATCCACAACCCAGGGCAGAGCATCCACTAGAGCAACCAATCCATTTTTCATTCCACACTTAGAGCTGAACCTAGACTGGATCTAATTCTGTGCTTCATCTGAAGCCCTCTACAGCCTAATCACTTTCTCTATAACCTTCCCCAAATATTTTTGCCATTACAGGTACTTCTCAACTTACAACAGTTCACTGAATGACCTTTCAACGTTACAACTGCCCTGAGAAATGAACTATGACCACTTTTTAAAGTTACAACCTTTGCAGCATCCCCATGATCCTGTGATCAAAATTCAGAAGCTTGGCAAATGGTTCATGTTTATGACCACTGCTGTGTCCCAAAATCATGTGATCACTGTTTGCAATCTTCTGATGGGCAAAATCAATGGGGAAACTAAATTCGCTTTCATCCGGGTCACTAACTTATCAATTGCAGTGATTTATTTAACAAGCAAGGCAAGAAAAGTTGTAAAATGGGTCAAAACCAAGGAGCCTTGGTGGAGCAGTGGGCTAATACCTCCTTAAGTAACACCAGCTGCCTGCAATTACTGCAGGTTCGAGTCCCACCAGCTCAAGGTTGACTCAGCCTTCTATCCTTCCGAGGCAGGTAAAATGAGGACCCAGATTGTTGGGGGCAATAAGCTGACTTTGTAACAATGACGCTTGGGGGGCCCCGAAAGCCCTAATAAGCAGGCATATACATAGAATGAAGGCTATTGCTAAGCACATTGATTTGTGCTTAGATTGTAAGCCATCCTGAGTCTTCGGAGAAGGGCGGGATAGAAATGGTATTAAAAAAAACTCACTTAACAAATGTCTCACTTAACAACAAAAACTTTGCGATCACTTGTGACCATAAGTTGAGGATTATTTGTATTGCACCAGTTCTGCCAGTTTCTGACAATTCCTCTCCCAGAATTCTTATTCAAAATCTTCCTCTGAATCAATGCAAAGAAAGAGGCCCCTTGGGCTTAATCCTGCCTGGTCCCTTTGCTATCCCAGTATTATGGAGACTGAGTAAATTCCCAACAGAAGGGCCTGCTAGGCTTGTGGGACATTTCCTCAAGTGCCTCCTGGAAACCAGTTGGATCTGAATGACACAATCGAAACAGAGAGCTGAGTCCTAGCAGCGAGCTTCCTGGTATATGGAGAGTGATCTCACCACAAGTGAGATCTTCAGATCACACGTTAGCTAAGAAACAAACTAGAGCAAGAGTGTATTGCTCTCAATGTGAGTATTGCAATAACTTCTTGCTTTTGTCTTGGTGACCCTGAATTTCTGAGCCACTCAGACCCTGCACTAATGGCCTAGACTAGAGATTGACATTTTAGAATATAATAAGCCTGGATGAATTTACCAACGTCGGGGCAATGAGCTCAAAGGCCTGGACAGTGAGGAAGGCAGTATGTCAGCAGTACTCACAGCTTATACTTGATTCCTTATGCAGGGCCCCCTAGAAAGCTACCTATGGAACGAAGCATCTTGATACTACCAAGTTCTCCCAGAGGATCATTTTCACTTTTCTTCCTCTTCCTTGGAGTCGGGGCTGGTATAAGAGCTGAAATCCTGTCGGGAGAATCTCAGACAGTGGTATACCTCGTGTCCATGAACGTTCCAAATTATTTTGGAACAATTTAGAATTTATATTCATAAGCTTCAACTGTCAACTACACATTATTTCTACTTTGCCTGGGAGCCCCAGCTAGAAAGACATATTTTACAACTGCCTTTCATGAATCACAAGCATTGGTGTAGGGGAACTTTCCCTCATCCTGATAGGAAATTGCCCCTGAGAAGCCAAACATGTCTTCAATCAATTTCTGTATTTTCTCTAGAAAAAATGATGGAAATAGAAGCTTCATTTTATTCATTCAAGCCTGTTGTCCCCAATGTTCTTCAGGGGATCTGGCCTTCTCCTTCAAGTTATTACCAGCTTCTGAACTCCAACTCCAGATTTGCAGCCCCAGTTGGACCTCCAATGTCAGTTGCCACTTCATTGACCTTTATGCTGCTACTTGCACCAGACCACCTTACAGAGGGCTCTAAATCCATCTCCAGTCTCTGAGCACTGCACTGCTCCCTCTGGCTTCTGATCTCTGATCTGGGCCATGGATTCACTTGCGAGGCCCCTGTTGGCTCTCTAGGCCAGTTCTTGCTTCCAGTCGCTGCCAGCTTGTCTTCCTTCTGGGCTGCAGCTCGGAGTCCAAGATGGCTCTTCACTGTGCCTCCACCAGCCATTCACCCTCAGCACGCACACTCCACCTTGGCCTCCAGGGATGAAACCCCTTAGAATGGCACTGAGGCTCAGCTCTCCACCTTCTACCAGGCCTTTATTGTGCTGCCCCACTCATGCACACACGCTCACAATGGAAAGTTCAAAGTTTTTTATTCAAAACCCTCAACAGTTTCAGCATTAAACCAAATGAGAAGCTGGCCAGGTTACCAAACTCAACACAAGATGATTTTTTTGACAAGATTCAATGGAAGAAATACCAAACAAAGTCCAAAGCCAGTCCTAAATCAATACACAAAGCCAGAGATCAAGATGCAAAGAACAGGAACACAAGAAACTGGCCATGCTGTTCCAGAAACACCCATTACTTTGACAAGATTAAATGGGCAGCACCGGTACAGCTGCTTTTGATGGGCGAGATTACTTCCTTGCAAGTAACCTGGCCAACTAGCATTGCACCCGTTCCTCTCTCTCACGCTCAACCTTGGATCGGGAGGAGGTGTGGACTTCACCTCATCTTCACTGACTACTGGCGTTTGCTCAAGGATTCAAAGAATATTTATCTATTTAGCATATGGCAGGCTCTCTGTATGTACATTCTTTGCTTGCCTTTAATCCTGCTAAGTTCATACTCCTCCTTGATTCCTATGTAGAATCAAGAATCTACACAGGAAAATTATTATGAAGGGTAGATTTCAAATATTTTTTTGTGTTTTTAGAACCTGAGAGTGACTCTTGTTCCACTAGCCAAGTCTATCTCATCTTGGCTATTGGGATGATTGGTCAAGAGGAGCAGAGTATCCAAGCTTGTGTCTGTTCCAGCAGAAAAAAAGTCAGAAACACAATGGGTGTCAGAATCCATTTATATCACATTCATAAATGTATGTTCAACGTATGTTAAATATTGTTCCTCCCCCTGGATTCTGCTATCTTCCGAGGGGGAAGGAGAAGAGGTGTATTCAGCCTACCTGTAGGCTATCTTCAAAGACCATGGACAACATTTTGAACTGGGGACAACAAGGGGGACGGTTAGGGAAGAAGGGATCTGGGCTGTATCTCCATTTGAAACTGAAAGGAAGAAAGCAATAGCAATAAAAAGCATGAGAAGATTACCCTTTCCCACGGAAAAGCCTGACACCTAAGTTTAATTAATGTGAGTCTGACCAAATGGGGTTGAAGGGAGGGGGTTGCAACGGGAATCGTTTATATAGTATCAAAATGTAACACAATGCCAGATCCTGTCTTGTATTCCCACAATTGACTACATCTTAGTAAAATCGCCTTTTTGGACAAGCCTGGTTCGAAGAGTTCATTTCCTAAGATGTGAATTGGGGTGGGTCCTGACACTGGGCCAGGTTCTCTTCATTGTACAGTAGCTAGAGTTAGAGGCACTCCTGCTCTGATGTTTAAAATGGAAAATAAAAATTACGATGCATTCTATCCACCTTCTCTGTAGTTATTTTTGCTTCTCTATCTCGTCTAGACAATGAATACATCCCTGGGGATTATATAGGAATACCAATACAGGAGAGTAATAATTAAAGTGGTAGATTCACACTAATACACTATCTTAAAGTAGCCAAAATCAAAGACAGGCTCAGCTTTTAAAGAACTTTCCTGCATTTTGTTTAAATTTATAGTTGATTTACCTCAGTAAATGTTTGCAGGTGGAATGGTGAAGATTGATTTTTTTTTAAGAAGCAACTTTATTCATTTGAAATTACTTTGCACTGGGTCACTTTATTTAAATTTGATATCAGTCTTAAGTGTACCAGTGGTCTGGTCACCACATTCAAGATATACAGTCCTCATTCCTAAACCATTAAGGCAGGTTTTCCACCCTCCTATTAATGGTACAAAAGTGCTTCATGTTCTACTATCTACCAAGATACCATCAGCATGTAATACCATCTGTGGGTGTTGTAATTGAAGGATCCTGGTTACAGTGTCCATACTGAGAACAAAGAGCAATGCTGAGAATTGGATCATTTGTGGATGGGAAAGAAATAGGCCATGTGGTGCTTGTTCAAATGCTTTTTCAAGCTCAGAGACTGACATATTTCTAGTGGTTTCCTTCTCAAGATGCTTCTCTATCACTAGACAAATGGCCCGTATTGTGTCAGTTGTCCCACAATTCTTCATGAATTTGCACTGGTTTGGTGCAAGGTTAATGTTGTCTCACAAAATGCCGTCTCACAAAATCTAGCACAAGTAGTCTTCGACTTGCTACCACAGTTGAGCTGCTTTGCAAAGCAGTTATTAAGTGAATTTTGCCCCATTTTCCTGTAATCAGGAACTGCCAATGTAGTCATGCAAAATGGAACGACCAGTTTTTGTGGGAAATGGATTATGAGTTTAAATCAAAACATCTCTTTTAAAGCTAGAACCATGAATGGCATATGACACCAGTGAGACTAGCGAAAATGTTTAAAAATACTTCTAACAATTGTTGGAAATGCAAACAAGGGCCAGATACTTATTACCACATCTGGTGGACATGCCCTAAAGCAAAAAGGTTTGGGGCTAAAATACACCTATGGTTGGAGAACATGATGAAAAATAAAATAGACTTGAATGAATGAACCTTTATTATCAAAGTACACCATGTATACAATGAGATTGGCTGAGCCTCCCTTCATTCCCCCCCCTCCACAACTCACAGTGAAAAGAAACCCCACCATCTTGTTACACCATGTGAGCTAAGTGCACAACACACTGGCCTCGCAAGTCATACATAAAGTTATTTCCTGATCAAGAGCCTGACAGCCCATGGATGGAAGCTGTTCTTCAGCCTGTTGGTGCACCTGGCTATACTCCTGTATCTCCTACCCGATGGTAGGAGAGTAAAGAGATACCAACCAGGGTGTGAGTCATCCCTGAGAACTTTCCTCACTCTTCCAAAGCAGTGAGCCTTGGCGAGGTCATCCAGTGGTATCAGGGAACAGCCCACGATGTTTTGTGCTGTGCTCACCAGAATTCAAACCAGAATTGTTTTTGTTAGGAATAATGGAACCAAATACAAGAAAGATTGTAGATATTTAATTCTACATGTATTAACAGCAGCAAGAATTGTATTTGCCCAATATTGGAAAAATGAAAATTTACCAACCGAAGAAGGAAGTATGAATTAAGGAAATTCTAGAGTGTGCAGAAATGGACTGATTGACTTTGAAGATAAAAGAGAAAGAAGACTCTGTGTACTTTAGAACATGGGATAATTTTTACCAATGGCTAGAAAAACGTGTCAGAGAGACAGGAATGTGATATGTAATCTGGAATATATATCAGTAAGAAGAAGGCTACTGATTGTTTATCATAAACATTGTTTATGATAATTAACTATATTGATGAAGTATTTGGTTTTAGCTTGCCTTTGTGGACCCATATTTGTTCATTTCCAGAGCAGTCTAAGACAGTAGTAGCTGCTCAACTGTTTAGCTTCCTTTCTTCTATCCCTTCCATTAAAACAGAAAGCTATTTATCACATCAGGTTGCACTAAGAAATGGGCAGACATGTCCAGATATGACTACAATTCTGAACTTAAGTTCACCCTTAATCACTTATCATCTTCCTAGAATAAATAGAAAACATTTATGGTTCTAGCTTTAAAAGAGATGTTTTGATTTAAACTCATAATCCATTCCCCACAAAAACTGGTCGTTCCATTTTGCATGACTACATTGGCAGTTCCTGAATACAGGAAAATGGGGCAAAATTCACTTAATAACTGCTTTGCAAAGCAGCTCAACTGTGGTAGCAAGTCGAAGACTACTTGTGCTAGATTTTGTGAGACGGCATTTTGTGAGACAACATTAACCTTGCACCAAACCAGTGCAAATTCATGAAGAATTGTGGGACAACTGACACAATACGGGCCATTTGTCTAGTGATAGAGAAGCATCTTGAGAAGCAAACCACTACAAATATGTCAGTCACTGAGCTTGAAAAAGCATTTGAACAAGCACCACATGGCCTATTTCTTTCCCATCCACAAATGATCCAATTCTCAGCATTGCTCTTTGTTCTCAGTATGGACACTGTAACCAGAATCCTTCAATTACAACACCCACAGATGGTATTACATGCTGATGGTATCTTGGTAGATAGTAGAACATGAAGCACTTTTGTACCATTAATAGGAGGGTGGAAAACCTGCCTTAATGGTTTAGGAATGAGGACTGTATATCTTGAATGTGGTGACCAGACCACTGGCACACTTAAGACTGATATCAAATTTAAATAAAGTGACCCAGTGCAAAGTAATTTCAAATGAATAAAGTTGCTTCTTAAAAAAAATCAATCTTCACCATTCCACCTGCAAACATTTACTGAGGTAAATCAACTATAAATTTAAACAAAATGCATTAAAGTTCTTTAAAAGCTGAGCCTGTCTTTGATCTTGGCTACTTTAAGATAGTGTATTAGTGTGAATCTACCACTTTAATTATTACTCTCCTGCATTGGCATTCCTATATAATCCCCAGGGATGTATTTATTCTCTAGACGAGATAGAGAAGCAAAAATAATGACAGAGAAGGTGGATAGAATTTGTTGTAATTTTTATTTTCCATTTTAAACATCAGAGCAGGAGTGCCTCTAACTCTAGCTACTGTACAATGAAGAGAACCTAACCCTAACCCTAACCCTAACCCACCCCAATTCACATCTTAGGAAATAAAGAACTCTTGGAACCAGGCTTGTCCAAAAAGAAGATTTTACTAAGATGTAGTCAATTGTGGGAATACAAGACAGGATCTGGCATTGTGTTACATTCTGATACTATATAAAGGATTCCCGTTTCAACCCCCTCCGTTCAACCCCATTTGGTCAGACTCACATTAATTAAACTTAGGTGTCAGGCTTTTCCGTGGGAAAGGGTAATCTTCTCATGCTTTTTATTGCTATTGCTTTCTTCCTTTCAGTTTCAAATGGAGATACAGCCCAGATCCCTTCTTCCCTAACCCTCCCCCTTGTTGTCCCCAGTTCAAAAGGTTGTCCTTGGTCTTTGAAGATAGCCTACAGGCAGGCTGAATACACCTCTTCTCCTTCCCCCTCGGAAGATGGCAGAATCCAGGGGGAGGCACAATATTTTAAACATACATTTATGAATGTGATATAAATGGATTCTGACACCCAGTGTGTTTCTGACTTTTTTTCTGCTGGAACAGACACAAGCTTGGATACTCTGATGTGGGCACTGCTCCTCTTGACCAATCATCCCAATAGCCAAGATGAGATAGACTTGCCTAGTGGAACAAGGGTCACTCTCAGGTTCTAAAAACACAAAAAATATTTGAAATCTACCCTTCATAATAATTTGCCTGTGTAGATTCTTGATTCTACATAGGAATCAAGGAGGAGTGTGAACTTAGCAGGATTAAAGGCAAGCAAATAATGTACATACAGAGAGCCTGCCATATGCTAAATAAATAAATATTCTTTGAATCCTTGCGCAAATGCCAGCAGTCAGTGAAGATGAGGTGGAGTCCACACCTCCTCCCGATCCAAGGTTGAGCATGAGAGAGAGGAACGGGTGCAATGCTAGTTGGCCAGGTTACTTGCAAGGAAGTAATCTCGCCCATCAAAAGCAGCTGTACCGGTGCTGCCCATTTAATCCTGTCAAAGTAATGGGTGTTTCTGGAACAGCATGGCCAGTTTCTTGTGTTCCTGTTCTTTGCACCTTGATCTCTGGCTTTGTGTATTGATTTAGGACTGGCTTTGGACTTTGTTTGGTATTTCTTCCATTGAATCTTGTCAAGAATTCATCTTGTGTTGAGTTTGGTAACCTGGCCAGCTTCTCATTTGGTTTAATGCTGAAACTGTTGAGGGTTTTGAATAAAAAACTTTGAACTTTCCATTGTGAGCGTGTGTGCATGAGTGGGGCAGCACAATAGAGGCCTGGTAGAAGGTGGAGAGCTGAGCCTCAGTGCCATTCTGGAGGGGTTTCATCCCTGGAGGCCAAGGTGGAGTGTGCGTGCTGAGGGCGAAAGGCTGGTGGAGGCACAGTGAAGAGCCAGCTTGGACTCCGAGCTGCAGCCCAGAAGGAAGACAAGCTGGCAGCGACTGGAAGCAAGAACTGGCCTAGAGAGCCAACAGGGGCCTCGCAAGTGAATCCATGGCCCAGATCAGAGATCAGAAGCCAGAGGGAGCAGTGCAGTGCTCAGAGACTGGAGATGGATTTAGAGCCCTCTGTAAGGTGGTCTGGTGCAAGTAGCAGCATAAAGGTCAATGAAGTGGCAACTGACATTGGAGGTCCAACTGGGGCTGCAAATCTGGAGTTGGAGTTCAGAAGCTGGCAATAACTTGAAGGAGAAGGCCAGATCCCCTGAAGAACATTGGGGACAACAGGCTTGAATGAATAAAATGAAGCTTCTATTTCCATCATTTTTTCTAGAGAAAATGCAGAAATTGATTGAAGACATGTTTGGCTTCTCAGGGGCAATTTCCTATCAGGATGAGGGAAAGTTCCCCTACACCAATGCTTGTGATTCATGAAAGGCAGTGTGTAAAATATGTCCTTCTAGCTGGGGCTCCCAGGCAAAGTAGAAATAATGTGTAGTTGACAGTTGAAGCTTATGAATATAAATTCTAAATTGTTCCAAAATAATTTGGAACGTTCATGGACACGAGGTATACCACTGTCTGAGATTCTCCAGACAGGATTTCAGCTCTTATACCAGCCCCGACTCCAAGGAAGAGGAAGAAAAGTGAAAATGATCCTCTGGGAGAACTTGGTAGTATCAAGATGCTTCGTTCCATAGGTAGCTTTCTAGGGGGCCCTGCATAAGGAATCAAGTATAAGCTGTGAGTACTGCTGACATACTGCCTTCCTCACTGTCCAGGCCTTTGACCTCATTGCCCCGACGTTGGTAAATTCATCCAGGCTTATTATATTCTAAAATGTCAATCTCTAGTCTAGGCCATTAGTGCAGGGTCTGAGTGGCTCAGAAATTCAGGGTCACCAAGACAAAATCAAGAAGTTATTGCAATACTCACATTGAGAGCAATACACTCTTGCTCTAGTTTGTTTCTTAGCTAACGTGTGATCTGAAGATCTCACTTGTGGTGAGATCACTCTCCATATACCAGGAAGCTCGCTGCTAGGACTCAGCTCTCTGTTTCGATTGTGTCATTCAGATCCAACTGGTTTCCAGGAGGCACTTGAGGAAATGTCCCACAAGCCTAGCAGGCCCTTCTGTTGGGAATTTACTCAGTCTCCATAATACAGGGATAGCAAAGGGACCAGGCAGGATTAAGCCCAAGGGGCCTCTTTCTTTGCATTGATTCAGAGGAAGATTTTGAATAAGAATTCTGGGAGAGGAATTGTCAGAAACTGGCAGAACTGGTGCAATACAAATAATCCTGAGCATATGGTCACAATTGATCCCAAAGTTTTTGTTGTTAAGTGAGATATTTGTTAAGTGAGTTTTGACCCATTTTACAAATTTTCTTCCCTTGCTTGTTAAATAAATCACTGCAATTGATAAGTTAGTGACCCAGATGAAAGCAAATTTGGTTTCCCCATTCATTTTGCTCATCAGAAGATTGCAAAAAGTGATCCCATGATTTTTGGACACAGCAGTGGTCATAAACATGAACCATTTGCCAAGGTTCTGAATTTTGATCACAGGATCATGGGGATGCTGCAAAGGTCGTAACTTTAAAAAGTGGTCATAGTTCATTTTTCAGGGCTGTTCTGACGTTGAAAGGTCATTCAGTGAACTGTTGTAAGTTGAGGAGTACCTGTACTGGCAAAAATATTTGGGGAAGGTTATAGACAAAGTGATTAGGCTGTAGAGGGCTTCAGATTAAGCATAGAATTAGATCCAGTCTAGGTTCAGCTCTAAGTGTGGAATGAACAATAGATTGGTTGCTCTAGTGGATGCTCTGCCCTGGGATGTGGATGGGAGCTACACTCTTTCTTTGCATGTTTGTTCTCTCAGCATCATTTCAACCCTTCCACAATGGCATCCTTTTGGTCTATCTATGAGGTTTTCACAGAGTGGGGAACATGGTCCATAGCCGAAATTTAGTAAAAATGAAAAAGATATGAAAAATACATGGAAAGTAATATGTTTTATTGGCACCTAAAAGGAAACAAAGATAAAGCATGATAAGCATAGTTAGCACATTTTTCAAACCTAGTCATTGGTTGACCTTGTTAGGTATGTTGTGTGAACCCAGCAATAGGTTGAAGAAGTTTCAGTATTGATTTAATAGAAGCAAAACACAATATTAAGTCAATAGGTACATAGGAAACATTTATCATACTGAATAGTCACTCTGTAATAATTTAATGCCTTTTATGCTATTTAGTTTTAAGCCTTTGTGGGAATAGCACACAGTTTGTAAGGGTGTGGATGGATTCCCACATTTACAATAGGGGCTTCATTTAGTTCTTTCACTCCTTCAGGCAACCGGAAGCTGAAGGCGCTCAACAGGCTGGTCAGAAAGGCGAAGATCTCAATTCTTGCCAGCTGCTCTCCCAAACAGATGCGTTCACCTGTAGATATAAGAGCATGCATGAAGGGGATAATAATCAATTCTCTAGAATTTATCCCATCAGCAAGGACACGTGAAAGAAGATTGAATCTTCCTATCTTCTAGTATTGCTTATTAGTTAGCACATTATTTAGTACACAGGAACAGCTTTGGGGGATAATGCTTTGAGTCTATTGATGTGGTTAGCCATTGGTCAAACTGCTTTGTTAAAGAGGTTTATGAGCCCTGGTGGGGCAGTGGTTAGAATGCAGTACTGAAGCTAACTCAGGTCACTGCCAGGAGTTTGATTAAGACTGGCTCAAGATTAACTCAACCTTCCATTCTTCCGAGGTCGGTAAAACAAGGACCCAGATTGTTTGGGGCAATATGCTCATTCTGTAAACCACTTAGAGAGGGCTATAAAAGCTGTCAGGATCCACCCCAAACCATGTCTTAGGAAAACAAAAACTCTTGGAGTCAGTTCTAGTCCAAAAGGAATCTTTACTAGGACATGCTTGGTTGTGGGAATACAAGACAGGACTTAGTATTGTTTTACAAATTGAAATTTTAGAAAGGGTACCCAGTTCAACCCCCCTTCCCTCAACCCTATTTGGTCAGCCCCCATCCTTCTACTTTGTGTCAACACTTTCGTGTGAAAGAGGAAAAAAAGGAACTTCAAATCTTTATGATTATTGCCTTCTTCCTCTCCCCCTCCCTTTTGATCCCCCTACACAGAAGAACTATACAAGAATGAGTTTAATGTTCCTGATAATCACAATGAGGTGGTCACTGACCTCGAGCCAGACATCCTAGAATGTGAAGTGAAGTGGGCCTTAGAAAAGCTGAGCAACAACAAAGCTAGTGGAGGTGACAGTATTCCAGCTGAGCTATTCAAAATCTTAAAAGACGATGCAGTAAAAGTGTTACACTCAATTTACAGCAAATTTGGAAAACTCAACAGTGGCCACAGGATTGGAAAAGATCAATTTACATTCCAATTCCAAAGAAAGGCAGTGCCAAAGAATGTTCAAACTATCGCACCATTGCACTCATTTCACAAGCTAGTAAAGTTATGCTTAAAATCCTACCACAGCTAGACTCCAGCAATATGTGGATTGAGAACTACCAGAAGTACAGGCAGGATTTCAAAGAGGCAGAGGAACTAGAGATCAAATTGCCAACATACGCTGGATCATGGAGAAATCTAGGGAGTTCCAAAAAAAAACATCTACTGTACTTCTGCTTCATTGACTATGCTAAAGCCTTTGATTTTGTGGATCACAACAAACTGTGGCAAGTTCTTAAAGAGATGGGTGTACCAGACCATCTTATTTGTCTCTTGAGAAACCTGTATCTGGGTCAAGAAGCAACAGTGAGAACTGGACACAGAACCACGGATTGGTTCAAAATTGGGAAAGGAGTCCGGCAAGGCTGTATACTGTCGCCCTGCCTATTTAACCTATATGCAGAGCACATCATGAGAAAGGCAGGGCTAGATGAATCAAAAGTTGGAATTAAGATTGCCGGGAGAAATATCAACAACCTAAGATATGCAGATGATACCACTCTAATGGCAGAAAGTGAAGAGGAACTAAAGAGCCTCTTGTTGCAGTTGAAGAAAGAGAGTGCAAAAGTTGGCTTGAAACTTAACATTAAGAAAACCAAGATCATGGCATCTGGCCCTCTCAATTCCTGGCAAATAGATGGGTAAGAAATGGAGGTAGTGACAGATTTTATTTTCCTGGGCTCCAAGATCACCTCCGATGGGGACTGCAGCCAAGAAATTAAAAGATGCTTGCTCCTGGGGAGGAAAGCCATGGCAAATCTAGACAGCACACTAAAAACTCTGCCAGCAAAAGTGCATATAGTCAAGGCTATGGTTTTCCCAGTTGTAATGTATGGCTGTGAAAGTTGGACCATAAGAATGGCTGAGCACCAAAGAATTGAGGCCTTTGAACTATGGTGCTGGAGAAGACTCCTGTGATTCCTTTGGACTGCAAGGCGATCAAACTGGTCAGTCCTAGAGGAGATCAATGCTGACTGCTCTTTAGAAGGCCAGATCCTGAAGTTGAAACTCAAATACTTTGGCCACCTATTGAGAAGAAACGACTCACTGGGGAGGAGCCTAATGCTGAGAAAGATTGAGGGCAAGAGAAAAAGGGGATGACGGAGAATAACGTGGCTAGATGGAGTCACTGAAGCAGTAGGTATGAGCTTAAGTGAACTCCAGAAGATGGTAGAGGACAGAAAGGCCTGGAAGAACGTTGTCCATGGGGTCGCGATGGGTCGGACACGACTTCACAACTAGCAACAAAAACAAAAACAACATCTATTTCTTGCTCAAGAATCCCTGACCATAAAGGTGATGGGCAGGAGCAGGATACCAAATTGCATAGGAAAGTTTATAGTAAGGAGGAACACTATTGGTGATACTGATAAAGTCTTAGACTACCTTGTAACCTTTAACATGTAACCTTTAGCAATAGCAATTATAATAGTGGTTAGAGTTATATACCACTCCATAGGGCTTTACCACATTCTTCTGAGCGATTTACATTGTCAGCATATTGCCCCCAACAATCAGGGTTCTCATTTTACTGACCTCAGAAGGATGGAAGGCTGAGTCAATCTTGACTCAGGATCGAAGAGCTGGATGTGGACAGTTCAAGCTTTAGCTGAACTAAGCAACCCAAACTCATTTTATTATAAGGTGGATGACATATTGATTAATTAAAACTGTCTTACTATGACCCTGAAGATGTAAGCAAGATGTATGCTGCTTTTAATGATTATTTTACCATGATATGTATTTCCATGATTGGCATCATGGCAATGTATGCTTTTCAAAATTGCATAAAAGTGGGTCCACACCAAGCAGAGGTGTGCCCATTCAGAACTTGCTTCTGGGTAGACCTTTTATTAACATATAAAAGGGTTTTTTTTCCTTTCCACCTGGCTGGTGTGGTTCATTGGGACTGTATGTTTAGGTAAGAGGACCTGAGTTTTGAGAGACAAAAATATTTTTTCATATCTATTGTTATGTATTGGGCTTGTGGTACCATACCACATCCGTTAATGGAGAGCTAAAGGTTTCCCAGAAACCCAGACAGGCCATCTACGGTCCTGCAATTGGTCAGCCCCAGGTGGCAAGCGCAGGTTCAATCCTATTGGCTGCTTCCGTAGGTCTAGGCTATATATTGTGGCCAGGTGCGGCCCAAGTTCAAGTACAGTTCCAGCAACAATAAAGAATGAGTTTCTCTGTACTCAGCCTTGTGTCTTCCTTCCTGCTCACCAGAGCCCACGACTTAACAGTGGTGATGAAGGTGGGATCCTGTTTCACCATTTAAAGGGGCTGATGTCAACGAGGGGTCGACAATACCCACTGGAGGGAAGAGGCACTCCCCCCCTAGGCCAGCTAGTAAAGCCACACTAGCGGCTGTGTGCTCAGTGGACGTATTCCCTGAGCCTAGGTAGCAGGATCCAAGAGTGCAGGAATCAAGGAAGATGCTAAAGGTCGGCAAACTCAGAGAGTTCGATGTAAAACATCCAGAAGACTGGCTGTCTTACCTCTCACAAGTGGAGAACTATGTACGAGCAAACCAAATTGCAGAGGAAGGCCTAAAAGCAGCCACTTTGCTGTGCATGTGTGGAATAGCAACTTTTGACCTAGCAGAAAATCTTTTCACACCGACGCCCATCGAAGCAGTATTGTTTGCAGATCTTAAGAAGAAGCTGATGGGGCATTTTCAGCCCAAGATGTCGGAGATGGCGTGGCATTTTAAATTCGATCAAAGAGTGCAGCTACCCAGAGAGACAGCTTCAGAGTATCGCAGGCCTAACGCAGGCCGCACGCCTTTGCAAGTTCTCAAACTTAGAGGAACAACTGAGAGACCGGCTCGTCTGTGGCCTTCAAGACAGAATCCTTCAGCAGAGACTGTTTGCTAGACCCAATCTCACATTCTCCAAGGCACAGGATGAGGTCATGGCCGATGAAGCCGCGGGGGTGCACTGCAGACTGCAGCCCACCAAATCTTCAAAAGGTGAAGATTCTGTCCATCTCGAGGTCACTAAATGCATCGGTGAATTGTCAGAAGATGAAGAACCCGAAATCAACAAGCTCCAAAGACAACCAAATTCGCAAAACCAAGGCAACCACCAATAGGAGAACAATTACAAGGCAGTTCTTTTACCTAGATATAAGGGGTGTGGAGGCAACCATCTTCACGCCAATTGCAGAGTTTGCTTGGCCACGTGTAGAGCTTGCGGAAGGACCGGCCACATTGCAGTGGTTTGCAGAGCACACCAGAGAGACAGACCACCCAAACACCAATTGGAAGAACCGACTAGGAGAGGTACTGGGGCCCAGGGTCCAGTTAGTGTGGGGTTCTTGAGAAGCCGGAGAAGCATTTGCCACACTGGGGCTCATCACACCCTCAAGCCTAAACTCAAACTCTCAGTAGAGCTACAAGGAGTTCCATGTAAGATGGACTCTGACTCGGCAGTATCAATCATTTCGCAAGACACATTCAGCTTTGTATGCAGGCGCAGTAACAATTGGGCTAAACTAAGGCCCTCACATATTATTTTAATGGATTTTCAGAATGCTCATGTTAAAGTTAAGGGGGAAGCCACATTATTGGTAAAATTTAAAGAGTTTGGTGGGGTACCTGGATGTAATAGTAGTAGAGGGCCAAAGAACGAGTCTTATTGGACTTGATTGGTTTGATGCTTTAGGCATTCAAATTACAGGCATTAATCGGACACAAACAGCAGAACTCATGACTGTTTCCAAGGAATACGCAGATGTTTTTGAGTCAACCCTGGGGACTTACACGGGCCCACCAATTTCTTTGAAGTTAGATCCTAACATTGTGCCTATTAGAATTAAGCCTCGCAGGGTTCCTTTTGCCCTAAAGCACAAAATCGATTCCGAAATCAATAAGCTAGTAGAACAGGGCATATTACCGCTTGTTGATGGTGGGGAGTGGGAAACTCCTATTGTCAGCCCTTTGAAGTCCAACAGGGAAGTTTGCATTTGTGCAGATAATAAGTGCACATTAAATAAGGCCCTAAATCAACATGCTTACTCGGTTCCTGTAGTCAGCCATATTTTATCCTCTTTGCAAGGGGGCACCATTTTTCCTAAACTTGATTTAGCACAGGCGTATCAGCAATTGCCGGTTGATGAGGCCACAGCCGCGGTTCAAACAATAGTAACTCACAAAGGGGCATTCAAAGTCAAACGCTTACAGTTTGGAGTCAGTGCACCGCGTATTTTCCAAGGGATTATGGAACGTACACTTAAGGGTATTCAGGGTGTCTGCCCCTATTTTGATTATGTTCTCATTGCCAGAGAATCCCCAGAAGTGTTGGCCAATATGTTCAGGGCTGTTTTGCAGAGGCTCTGCAATGCAGGCCTTAAATTGAAGAAAAACAAATGTAGTATTGGGATCTCATCAACGGAATTCTTGGGGTTCCTATCGATGCTAATGGAATTCGCCCCGCTGATTCAAAAGTGAAGGCCATCAAAATGGCTCCAAGGCCAAATTCAAAGGGAGAGCTGCAAGCATTTCTGGGCCTCCTAAATTTTTATCACACATTCTTACCTCATAAGGCTGCGATAGCAGAGAACCTCCACAGGCTGCTTGATAAAAAAAAGCCCCTTGGAAATGAACTAACATGCACAAAAAAATTTCCAGCATCTGAAAGCCCTTCTATCAGAAAAGTCCACTGTAACTCATTACATAGAGTCTAAACCTGTATCTCTTGCATGTGATGCATCTCCCTATGGGGTGGGGGCAGTCTTAAGCCACATAGAGAAAAATGGGAAACAGGTTCCTATTGCGTTTTATTCTAGGACTTTATCTTCTGCTGAACACAATTATGCACAGATTGATAAAGAAGCCTTGGCCATAGTGGCTGGAGTTAAGAAATTCCATGATTATTTATATGGCAGGGATTTCACTGTCTACACTGATCACAAACCTCTTTTGGGGTTCTTCACAACAGACAAACAAACTCCCCACATACTTTCCCCCAGAGTGCTGAGATGGTCTATATTTTTGTCTGCATACAATTTTAAGTTAATTCATAAACCAGAGAAGGAAATGGGCCATGCGGATGGCCTCAGCAGACTACCACTGCCACTAATTGATCCCGATCCAGCTCCTGCTGCTAACATATTGTCCTTTCAGGACTTACCTGAGTTTCCCCTCCATGCAGGAGATATTGCTGCTGAAACTGCCACAGATAAAATTCTGAGCAGAGTGTTGTCATGGGTATACATGGGTTGGTTGGAAAAAAGTCCAGGCTCTGAATTTCAAAGTTATTTTGTCAGGAGACATGAGTTGTCTGCACACAAGGGCTGCATATTATGGGGCAACAGAGCCATAATTCCCACTTCATTGAGGGACAGAGTCTTGCACTTTTTACATGAAGGCCATCCAGGCACTGTAAGAATGAAAGCCTTAGCTAGAAGCTACCTTTGGTGGCCTGGCCTGGATAAGGCTATAGAGGATCAAGTTCATGGTTGCTCTATATGCCATCAATCTAGGCCTGAAATGCCTCAGGCCCCAGTTCATAGGTGGGAAGAAACGCATACCCGCTGGTCCCAGATTCACATAGATTACACTGGACCTTTTCAAGGACAGCTTTTCCTGATAGTTGTGGATAGCCATTCGAAATGGCTGGAAGAAGTTCCAGTTCCTAATATGACTACTGCTAGGACCATCCAGGTGCTGAGAAAAATCTTTGCAACACATGGGTTGCCTGACATTTTAGTTTCTAATAATGGGGCTCAAGTCACTGCTGCGGAGTTTCAGGCTTTTCTGAGGGCTAACCTCATCAGACATGCTATGTCTGCACCATTTCATCCTTCTTCGAATGGACAAGCTGAACTCATGGTGAGGACAACGAAGGAGGCACTCAAGCGTATCATCACAGGTGACTGGCATCACAGATTGGCAGATTTTTTGCTCTGTCAGCATTCTATTCCCTGCACCGCTACAGGTAAAAGTCCTGCTCAGCTACATTGGGGAAGATGTTTAATTACTAAACTGGACAGGTTGCATCCAGACAGAGTTGGCATCAGAAGCCTCTAGGCCAAAACCCCTGAGAGGGCTGAAAATGGGCGATTGGGTTTGGGACAGAAACTATGGGCCAGGGAATTTATGGGTTCCTGCTCAAGTAACCAAGGCATCTGGACCCCTATCTTATGAAGTGGGGTTGGAAGGAGGGCGACTGGTCAGAAGACACATCAACCAACTCAGAAAGAGGTTTCCAGAACGGTCACTAAGTGAGGACAGTGGCATAAGTCCCTTCCAGGATCCTCAAACTGGTACCTAAGCCAGCCCACACCAGAACCACCAGGGTTTTCCCTTCTCATCAGAAGTTGATTCCAAGGAAGAACCAGGAAGCTCAGAAGTGCAACATGGGACCCCTGACCAGGCGAACCAGCCAAATCTCAGCAACTGCTGTGCCTACTCTGCAGAACAGACTGACTCTGGGGTGGGCCAACCTGGTGAGGCCAACTAGAGCATTTCAATCCCCCTGGACAATGGAGCACAAGGGGACATGGGTCTACCCAGCCCACTGGGTAAGCTGGTAGACCACAAAGTGAGGGGAACTCCAAGGCATTCCTCCAGGACACACAAACCTCCAGTATATCTCTCAGACTATATTGTAAAATAAAGTGATGCATAGTGTTGTGACAAGTGTACCACTACCTACAGAAATTGGGGGCATTTTGAAACTGTCTGTATTACTTATAAGCATGTTCACTGCTACATTGTTTAACCTCATTGTAGTCCTTACTGCTTTGGCAAGCCATTTAGCCGTTGTATAATCTTATTGTAGTCTCCACTATAATGGCACATCTGTAAAGGTCACGTAATGTCATTCTAGCCACCTTGAATTTATAAGCATTATTACTTATTAATTTGTATTTTTTGTTATTATGTTATTTTGGTTGTTGGGAGTGATTCATAAGTCTTGACTGTTGCCAAGCTTATTAAGGGGATTATAGCCTGATCTTAGGAGGGAGGGGTTCAATCCTATTGGCTGCTTCCGTATGGCTAGGCTATATATTGTGGCCGGGTGCGGCCCAAAGTCAAGTACAGTTCCAGCGAGAATAAAGAATGAGTTTCTCTATATTGAGCCTTGTGTCTTCCTTCCTGCTCACCAGAGCCCACGACTTAACATCTATCATAACTGAAGCTTTGCCTTTTAAGCCCTTTATTATCAGCACCAGCAATAGAAAAAGATTCATTGGTGTACAAACAGTACCAGACAGGATGAAAACACTGTTATAGGGGGAGCTCTGCAGCCATTAAAAAGACGGAGCTTAATGCATCTAGGATGAAAACTCTGCGATGCAGATCCATCATTAAGAAGCTAAAAGTAGGCTTGCTTTCTTTGGATTTAGCTAATGATTCTCTCCCAAATAACAGAGATAATTGTGCAAAACTCTACTGATTACTATCTAAATATAATTAGTATTTCTTTCTACTTTAAACTTTGTAGCCTAAGAGGAATTTCTGACTCTCATGGTTTTGAAAGTAGAAGGAATAGAGATTCATGGATTTTCTACTCAGAATAACACAGTGATGGGAGTGGTCAGAAGCTATAAGTGATAAACTGCTTTGGGCTCATGTACGTACCTATTCCAAAGGACAGAAACTCTTCTCGTTTAATGAACTTCCCATCCTTATCTAAAAAGTGATTTGGGTTGAATTCTTCAGGTGTCTCCCATTGTTCAGGGTCAAGAAGAACAGAGCGCAGATCTGGCAAAATAATGGTCCCCTGCAAAAATATTCAAACAATATTGATGAAATGTTTGGTTTTAGCTTGTCTTGATAGACCCATATTTATTCATTTCCAAAGCAGTTTCTGAGAGCAGTGGCTGTTCTTAGCATTTCTCACCTTTGGAATGTGGTAACCCTTCATCATAACATCCTTTGTACTTTGCCTGGGAAGCCCAAATAGCAAGACACTTTTGAAACGCTGCATTTCATGAATCACGGCATTGGTGTAGGGCAGCTTCTTCCGATCCTGATAGGAAATTGAAGCCGAAGAACTAAAGGCTTCTTCAATCTCCTTCTGGACTTTCTCTAGAAAAAAACAATAGAAATAGAAGCCTCATTCTCATTATTATGTTTCATTTACTCGTTTCTGTATTCTAATCCTTAACAGAACTTTAGGACATAGAATAGCCTTTAGGGCAGACATGTCAAACGCAAGGCCCGGGGGCCAGATGCGGCCCGCGAAGTGGTTTCATGCGGCCCGCAAAGCCATCCTGGGAACAGGGAGGGAACGGCCCCCTGCCTTGGCCCTGGCCCAGAGACCCTCCTCCTGCCAGAGACCCTCAGATCTGTCCCACTGCTGCCCAGGCCTCCAGAGGCACCCTTGACACAAATGATGTAGAGCTGGCCATGCCCACCAAGTAGGCCGTATGCACTCTAGCCACGCCCACCCAGTAGGCCACACCCACCCTGGCCATACCCACCTGGCCCCCTGAGGGCAACCGCAATGCTGATGCGGCCCTCAATGAAATTGAGTTTGACATCCCTGCTTTAGGGCATTAAATGTAATCCCATCCTTTTAAAAAATATTATGAAGGAGAGCAGATTGAAAATGCATTTCCTGGGCTCTGATCATATCCAGTCCAAACAGGTTCAGAATATTCATGCGAGCTGTTGATTCAGCACAAACTCTTTGACATGGCTTTCAGCCCTTCAACCCTTTCAGACTGGCACTGGGCCAGACTCAAGGCCACCTCTCTACTTCCCACCAATTTCATTGGAGCATGGTGGCTCACATGGTTAGAATGTTTGGCTGACAATCTGCAAGACCTCGTTTGAGACCTGAGGGCTCCTTTGTTGTTGGGTGAGCTCCTGACATTTGCTGCAGCTCCTGCTGATCTAGAAGTTTGAAAGCTTGCAAACATGAATAGATAAATAGGTACCACATTGGTGGGGTTATTTAGGGGACATGAAAGGAATCCCTAAAAGAACATTCCTCAGGCAGCATGATGATACTAGTTAATACTTTTAACATTTTGATACTTCCAACAATTTACAACGATGAACAGTAGGTTGTCCTAGTTGTGTCCCTCAGTGCTGCAGACAATGGCCCTAGATTGATTCCGCAGCCCTTCACCCCAAATCTGTGGTCAGGGGTCTTCCCTGGTTGGCAGGATGAAAATACAAGCCTATTATTATGAAGAATAGATTCAGTTCCTCATTCAATAGCTTAGAATTTAAAATAATTTCTGTATATTATAGAACCTGAGACTGGCCCTTGTTCCCACAGCTCTGATTTCTCTCACCTTGGATGTCAGGATGATTAGTCAAGAGGAGCAATGCCCACATCAGAGTAGCAAAAGTTGTCTCTGTCCCAGCACCAAAAAAATCAAAAATACACTGAACCAGGTTGTCTTCATTGTAGGTAGAGTTGGGGTCATTCCTGCTCTGATGTTTAAAACGGAAAATGAAAATTACAATGTATTCTATGCAAGTTTTCTTTAGTTTTTTTTTGTCTGTGGTAATAAGTCATGAGAGTAAATATATTCTGGCTTCTGGTTTGCGATCGTGGTTCTGGTGGACCTTTGAGGAGATCCTTCCCTCCATCGGCCAGGTTTCTCCCGCCAGGAGACCCTGAAGAGGTTTTGAAGTTGCCTTGTAGGGGTGATGAGGATGAAGAGGCACCCGAGTGATTGTGGAAGGGTGACAGCCCTCCCGTTTGATCCAAGGCAGCGCTTTGATCTGATGGGGAAAAGATTGGCCATTTATAGCCCATCATCAAGTTGCTGACATCCGAGGCCAAACTTACTACCAAGCACCTTGAAAGCAATGTGGCAAAATTGGGTGAGATTTTACCTTCTCTCTACCCCAAGTACCTTTCCTGTTAAAAGCATTTTAAGGCCCCCGACCTTCGCTCCTTCCGGCATGATCTAAAAACTTATCTATTCGAACAAGCCGGCCTGGCCTGATGGGTTTGGGTTTTAACATTATTTTAACTAACCTACAACATTGGGCAGAATCATTCAACTTTAAATCTTGTAACCTGTATTCTTATTTTTATTGCCCTGTACACCGCCCTGAGTCCTTCAGGAGAAGGGCGGTATATAAATCAAATAAATAAATAAATAAATAAATAAATTTTGAAAATCTATCCCCTTCTGAGGAGAGAGGGAAGGGAAGTCCATTACCAAACACTCTAAAATGACGGCTCCTGCTTACTCAGGGGAAACAAAGCTTTGAAAAGATTAACTTGGATATCTGTCTTCTGTTTGGAATTAGGGACCCAAAAAGTTCCTATTCTCACTGGAATCTGCTAATTTGCTTTATTTGCAAAAAGAACTAAAACCAGATAAGAATCTAGCCCAGGATCTGAAATACTCTAAATGCTATAGGGGATGTCTTGTGGCAAAGCTCCGTATAGCAGTTTTATTAGCTCTGACAAAGAGACTTGTTCACTTCCCAGATCTGACCTTAGTATTATCTTTGAGAGAGTTTATTTTGAAAGAGCAGCTGGGTAATGCAATTGGTAGGAACAGTGGAAGTGAACGCTTACTGACTCTTGCTTAATAGATAGCCTTCACTAGAAAGACCGTCTCTAACTATGTCAGAAATGGAGGAGGATCAACAAAAGATCTCAAATATGCTAAGATTTATACTTGAAATCATCTTGGCAAACACTGAAAAACTCAAAGCTAATTTGAAAGACAAAGGTGCCAGCTTACCTCCAGAAAGCGAAATCCTGATTGCAGCTAGAAAATGATTACCGTATATACTTGAGTATAAGCCGACTCGAGTATAAGCCGAGACCCCCAATTTCACCCCCCAAAACTGGAAAAAGTTATTGACTCGAGTATAAGCCGATCCGCCGTTCTGTAAGCCTCTGCCACCAGCAGAGGCTCGATCCGCCATTTTGCAAGCCTGAATACACAGGAATACCCTGTGTGGCCGCGGCTCTCGGGGAAGCCCTGGCTGTCCGCTTCGTCGCTCCACGCTGCCATTCGGGGCCCGCGCGTTCCCCTGGCAAATCGTGGTGCCCAGCAGGCGAGGAAACACGCCCGCTCCAGTCGCCCCCCCTTCCCTCAGGAGACGCGAAGCAAGTGACCGCCCGGAGCTTAACGAGGACTTTCGCGCGGCCGAGGCTTCGGTGCTTCCAGGATCGCGCGCACCTCTCCCAAGCCGCCGCCGTCCGGAGACCTGCCGAAGTTTGGGGAGGTTTGGGGAGGTGCGCGCGCACCTCCCCAAACCTCCCCAAACGTCGGCAGGTCTCCGGACCTCCACGCCTTGCCTGCCTGCTTCTTTCCGCAGCGGAAAGAAGCAGGCAGGCAGGGTGCGGAGGAACGGAGACCTGCCGACGTTTGGGGAGGTTTGGGCACCTCCCCAAACCTCCCCAAACGTTGGCAGGTCTCCGTTCCTCCTGCCGACGTTTGGGGAGGTTTGGGCGCCTCCCCAAACCTCCCCAAACGTCGGCAGGAGGAACGGAGACCTGCCGACGTTTGGGGAGGTTTGGGGAGGCGCCCAAACCTCCCCAAACGTCGGCAGGTCTCCGTTCCTCTGCGCCCTGCCTGCCTGCTTCTTTCCGCTGCGGAAAGAAGCAGGCAGGCAAGGCGCGGAGGTCCGGAGACCTGCCGACGTTTGGGGAGGTTTGGGGAGGTGCGCGCGCACCTCCCCAAACCTCCCCAAACTTCGGCAGGTCTCCGGATGGCGGTGGCTTGGGAGAGGTGCATGCAATCCCGGAAGCACCAAAGCCTCGGCCGCGCACAAGTCCTCGGTAAGTTTTTTTGTTGACTGGAGTATAAGCCGAAGTGGAATTTTTCAGCCCAAAAAGTGGGCTGAAAAATTCGGCTTATACTCAAGTATATACGGTAACTCAAAAAACAACAGGAGTGGAAAAAGTGGATACCAAGACAGAGGGATTTACAGAACAACAAGCACAGTCTACTAAAAATCCAGTCAATGAAACAATAACTCCAAAACTGGAAATGACCTTCTATGCAAACCAGAAGAAATTTGAGGGGGAAAAAGACCAGATCAAATTGAAGACAACTCTATCAGAACAAACACGGGGATCTGGGATATCAGGGCGACAGCCTAATGATTATAAATGGGCCAGATTTTTCAGAAAATTGGCAATGGGATGGTCTCCCTTAATTCAAATAATACATACAAGAATCAAGGGAGATCTGATGATTTAAAAACATTGGTATGGAAGCCTGGTTGGCAAAAGAAGAAAGCTAGAATTGGGATGAAAAACTGGGGCCTTTTGATTTATTAGAGAGGACCCTACACTGTCAGCTCCTGGGCTAAAGGGAAATTTTGAGACAAAGGGAAATTTGATTACTAGATTTAAAATAGTTGGAAAATAGCAAAAAATGAGTGATTAATCTGCTTAATATTGAAGATTTAGATATACAAGGGAAATGTAAACTATCAGAAAATAGGTATGAATTATTGACTGGATGATGGATTTGAGCTAATAAAATTTAATAAGAGGACATTGATTGTTCATTGAGATTTATTAAGATATGTATAAACAAAAAATGTATTTAGAATTGCGATAATGAAGTTTATACTAAGTTTTGATACAATTAGAAATTATTTAGCTTAAATATGAAATAGCAAATGTTAAGGGAAAAGGAGAAGAAATATTTGATGTTGTAACCTGAGATACCTAGCAAAGATTGTATTACTGAACTATTGTTCAACCCAATTACCACATTGCCTTCTAAATACTTATATGTAAAACTGGAAAATATCTTTTTAAAAAAAGAATAAATATATTCCTAGTAGTTACTGTATATTGGAAAATCAATGCATGAGAGTAAAAAGTACAGTGGCAGTTTCACATTGAGTAAGACACTATATTGAAGTAGCCAAGATCCAAGAGAGATTTGGCTTTGGAAGAACTTGAATTCATTTCCTTTTATTTTATTATTAGTTACCTCAGTAAATGCTTGCATGCGGAACGGTGATTAATGTCTACCTACTAGAGCGATCACAAAACATCACAAGCAGGAGTATCTGCATGCATTGTAATTTAAAGTTATGCCCAAAGTTGATGTATATGACTGATATCACTACCAGTTTTTATGGCTACTATGCCACACTATGACAATTCATGCAACTTACAACCATTCATTTGGTGATCACTCAAAGTTTCAACAGCAGAGAAAAACATGACTTATGACCAGTTTTCATACCATTGTAGCATCCCCATGGTCACATGAACAAAATTCAGGGGCTTGGCAACAGGCATGTATTAATGACAGTTGCACTATCCTGGGGTCATGCTATCATCATTTGTAACCTTCCTAGCTGGCTTCTGACAAACAAAGTCAATGGAGAAGCCAGATTCACTTAATGATCCCATGATTGACTTAACAACTGTAGCAAGGAAGGTTATAAAAGGGGGTAGAATTTACTGCCTTGCTTAGCAATAGAAATTTGGGGCCTGGTTGTACATCAGATAGTACCTGTACTGGATTCTTGTGAGACCTCAATAACCTTTCACCAAACCAGTGTAATGTCATGAAGAATTATGGGACAAATGAGACAATCCAGTCCACCTGCCTATTGACTGAGAAGCATCTTATGAAACAAAACACCAGAGGTATGACAATCACTGAGATAGAGAAGCGTTTGAGCAAGTACCACATGACTTATTCCTTTCCCAACCATAAATGGGCCAATCGCTCACCATCGCTCTTTATAATTAGTGTGGACACTGTAACCAGAAACCTATAATTATAACACCCATGGATGCTACTATGTACTGACAATAGCATGATAGACAGTGAAAGATGAACTGAAGAATTGAACCACCCTTGAACCATTAGTACACTCAGGACTGATGCTATCAAATTGTAAATAAAGTGACCAAGGGCAACGTAACTTCAAATTGATAAAAGTTGTTCTTTAAAAAATCAATCTTTTTCTGAAAACAATGGAGAGGAGGACCTTTATTCCTTGTTTCAACTCTTCTACATTTTTACTTATGGTCAAATCTGTGAAAATATCTGAGCTTTTCCAACCATTTCAGGGTAAGTATTCGTTTAAGTATGACTCAATCAAAAGACCTTACCTTGTTAATTCTTTTTCTTCTTAATTGAACTTCTTTATAAAAAGGGGAAAGGAGTGGTAGGCAAACATTACAGGATGACAAACAGAAACATTTCTAACTTCCCCAAGGAACCTCCCATGTATAACAAGAGTCTAATATTGCAGAGGTACAATATAGTCCTTATTTAGAAGCAATCAGAAGTTAGAATGGGCAAAATTCAGAATGGGACTTGAATGAAAAAGAAATAACTTCAAGGAAAACAATACCAGTATCTCTTCTTCTTTACTTATAGCCAGGAAAGTAATAATTCCTTGCCCATGTATTGAACTACAATAAACCCATACCTTCTCCATCTGAAGAAGATAGTGATCAATGAAATCTTGTGGCTCATGCAGACACCTTGATTCCTTGTGTTTCTCTACTTCTTGCTTTGCAAAGGAATTGATCACCTCTACTGAAGCCAAGAGATCCTGGTGAGGGCCCGGGAGATAGGTCATTAAACGTGGGAACACTACAAACATCTAATAGAAATGGAAAAGGAAACGTTTATTTATTTATTTCCTACTGCAACTAAAGAAGACTCTCAGCAGTTTACAGTAATAGACAGCACTTAATAACCAAAGAAAACATTGCAAGCACATTAAAACATGGAAAACTTTACATGGTGTCAGGTCCCAAAAGTCCTCCAGAAAAGCTGTTTCCAAATTCTTCCAGAAAAGAATCGTGTTAAAAGTGACTCCTGGGTGGCAAGGCTCCGTTGATGGAGGCTGTTCTGGCCATCAGCCCTGTTGTTTTCCATTGGAGCCGCTAAAACAGCGGCTCGGAAACCCTCTCCTTGGGAGAAGAGGGGAGGTGAGCATTCCCTAGACCCACAGAGTTTAAATTCTGGGGGTTGAAAGGTGAGAGCCCCCCTGAAGCCTGAACTTACTCCGGATTCGGGGACTCCTCTGCTCCAAGGTTTTGGAGCGGAGCAGGACGCTGCAACCATCCCTGCAATCAACAATTAACTTTGAATTACCTGGATGCAGGCAGAGCTGTGCAGGAGAATATTGGAACAGCAAGTATTTGAACTTTAACTCTGGTTTATTTTGAAAGAAAAAGTTGCAAGCGGTGTGGAAAGTGAAAGTGTGCAATAGAAATTAACTGGGTGCTAAGATGGCTTCTAAACCAACTAAAGTTCCTAGAAGTGCTGGTGCTTGTCCAGTTTAGCATTCTTTGTTACAGGCTTTGATGCCTCCTCCTGCGGCACCCGCACCCGCACCCGCATTAACAATAAAAGATTTACAAGATGCTTTACAAGATGCTTTAAAAATACAATCCCAGCAAATAGCTGAACTTATTGAGGAGAAGAATACTGAAATAAGAGCAGACATTTTAGCTGCATTTCAAGGGCTTGCAGTCTGTATTGAGGGTCTGGATGATCGTATGGAAGAGCTGAATCAAAATAATTTGAGATTGGATGCTAAAATGTTGGAAGCTGAAAATGTGATGGAGAAGATTGATGATGATGTAGTTGTGATACAATATAGAGATATGGAGTTTGCTGTGAGGATTAGAGGATTGAAGGAAGACCCAAAGGAAAACTTGAAAGAGTTATTGGCACAAGCCCTCGAACCGGTTTTATTTTTATTTTATTTTTTTTAATTCCATTTATATCCCACCCTTCTCCGAAGACTCAGGGTGGCTTACAAGCTTAGCAGTAGCCTTCATTCTATGTATATGCCTGCTTATTAGGGCTTTCACACACACCCCAAGCGGCATAATTACAAAGTCAGCTTAATTGCCCCCAACAATCTGGGTCCTCATTTTACCTACCTGGGAAGGATGGAAGGCTGAGTCAACCTTGAGCCTGGTGGGATGCGAACCTGCACTAATTGCAGGCAGCTGGTGTTACTTAAGGAGGCATTAGCCCACTGCTCCACCAAGGTTTTGGAGCATCAAGCAGAAGATATTATGAGGGATATAGACAAAATATTTCAGGTTAACTCTTGGATTGCCAGACAAAGAAAATTACCTAGAGATGTGGTGGTTTACTTTACAAAGAGATCAATCAGAAATGTGCTTATCCAAGCCTTTTATAACAATAGATTTAAAGTTGCTGAGCAAGAAGTTTTGATTCTGAAAGAGATTCCTCCAAGAATTTTAAGGAGGAGAAAAGAATTTGCTTTTTTGGCAGAGGAATTAAAGAAACGGCGGCTTCAGTTTAGATGGGAGATTCCAGTAGGCTTGGTGGTGAATTATGCTGGCACAAGATATCATCTTAATACAGTTTTGAAGGCACGAGATTTTTATTCTAACATATTGAAGGCAGGTTCTCCACCATCGTCAGAATTTAAAGGAAGAAAGGACAAAGGAGAGCGTCAGATTCCAGTGGAGAATATACAAGGAGCTGAAGGAGTTACTTTGCAGAAGGATAAAGAATCTCAGTAAATTTCAGAAGTTGAGCAGTCCCAGACGTCATCAGAAGAGGTTAGAGAATAAAGAATGACATGGGCTGTAATTAAATGAATGAGACAAGAAAAAGAACAACAGAAAGCTACAATTACATCTCAAGAACCTACTTGTAGTGAAGCAGTGGGAGGAGCGAAACCGAAGAGGCAGGCGCAGGTGGTTTTGCAAGAGGCGCTCCAAAAGATTCAGGTCGCAAAAGATGGCGACAAAGTTTCTAACCTGGAACATTAATGGATTAAATTCCCCACACAAGAGAAAGAAAGTATTTCAGTATTTGAAACAATTTAAAAATGATGTTATTTGTTTACAGGAAATGCATATTCAAGCAGCTGATCAAAAATATTTGATAAACTTTAGATTGGGTACACAGTTTAATGCGTCTGCTCCAGATAAGAAAAATGGAGTAGTTATTTATGTGAAGAACAATTTAACAGCTAATTTAATTGAAACAGACAAACAGAAGATATGTTATAATTGAATTGTTAATAGAAGGCAAGAAAATACTTTTGCTTGGATTATATGCTCCTAATCAACAGCAAGGAGAATTTTATAAACTTTTACATAGCAAGATAATTCAATGGGATTATAAATCGTGTATTTTGATGGGAGATTGGAATGGTGTCCTGGATGTACAAAAAGACAAAAAAGGTCTTTTTAGAAGTATACCAAATCATGCTAGATTGCCTAAATCTTTTTTTGAGATGAAAGATGACTTGGAATTGAGAGATGTTTGGAGAGAAAGAAATTTGGAAGAAAAAGATTTTACCTTTTTTTCCAATAGACATCAATCTTTTTCTAGGATCGATTTTGTATTAATTACTAATGATTTTTTTCTAGGATTAAGAAGATTAAGATATGTCCAAGAACTCTATCAGATCATAGTCCAGTATGGCTGGAACTGGAAAAAGAGAGTGGAGAGAGGAGGTCTTGGAGACTGAATGAAAATTTGTTCAGATATCAAGAAAATGTGGAAGAATATAAAAAAAAGATGAAAGAATTTTTTAATATAAATATGCACAAGGGTACTTCTATTGAAATGGTTTGGGATGCAAGTAAAGCTTATATGAGAGGAGTGTTAATATATTTGAATAATAAACATAGGCGTAAACTGGAATATAAGCGAAAAGAGTTAGAGGAGAAAATTAAGAGGAAAGAGAAGGCTCTAATTTTGAATCCATCTGATAAAAAGATTAAAGAAGCAATTACTTTGTTAAGAGGTCAGTTTATTATGTTCATGGCAGATCAAGTGGCAACCAATTTACAGTATGTTAAACATAATACTTTTTCTAATGCTAATAAGCCAGGTAGATGGTTAGCTTACTTGTTTTTAAAGAAACAATGGTCACGTAATGTAGATAGAATAGAATACAAGGGTAAAGCGGTGTTTCAGCAGAATCTTATTAAAAAGACTTTTGTTGAATTTTACTCTAAGTTATATGTTAGGGATAAGATTCAATATGTAGATATAGATAGATATCTACAAGAAGTGAATATCCCTGTTCTTACACAAGAGCAAAGGGAAGGGATGAATCAACTGATAAATGATGAAGAAATTATTTTAGCAATTAAATAATTAAAGGTGGGGAAAGCACCAGGAACAGATGGCTTGACTGCCATTTACTATAAAGACTTACAGTTAGAAATGGTGGGACCTTTAAAAGAATTATTTAGAACAATTCAATCTGGAGGAGAAGTGCCTCCATCATGGAAAACAGCTTTTATATCACTGATTCCGAAGGAAGATCAAGATCTCACCCAAACCAAAAATTACAGGCCAATATCGCTTTTAAATACTGATTATAAGATATTTGCAAAAAAATTAGCAAATAGTGTTAAGGAATTTGTTGTGCAGAGGTCTCCTTGTGCTACCAAGGAGTTGCACAGACAAGGAAGGGTACTGAGAGCAGCAGAAGTCACACAAGAGTACACTGAGTTGTAAAAGCAAAAAGTAGTTTACTTGAAGGTGGTGTAAAAACAAAAATGGACAATAAAAAATAAACAGTCCAGGTCATACACAATAGCAACGGTCCAAGATGTAATCCAAAATACAAAGTCTTCTTACCAGTCCAGAGGTCAATACACAGTTCAGGTAACAGAGCAAAAACAGTAATAGTAGAGAGCAGTGAATTCAGAGAGAGAGAGAGAAGCTACGTTACTAGCTCCCTCTTATGGCCATGAGAACACTTACACACCCATTGGCCAATTAACAACTTAAAGACATAGCATTATGGTTGATATATTTTCAACCCAACATTGGAGGCTAACACCATATGCCTAACATAGATTAATGAAGGTAATGCAGCAAATCATTCATAGTGACCAAACAGGATTTACAAGTGGTAGACAAATGAAGAATAATGTGAGACATATTGTAGATTTATTGGAATGTTTGGAAAGAAATAACCAGGTCTCTGCAGCGCTGATTTTTTTGGATGCTGAAAAAGCTTTTGATCAATTGGACTGGCAATTTTTATTTAAGGTACTGGAGAAAATGGAGTTTGGGCATAATTTTTTACAACCTATTAGGGCAATATATCGGAAGCAAACAGCTCAAATAATAATTAATGGTAGTTTGACAGAAACATGTAATATTGAAAAGGGTACAAGACAGGGGTGTCTGTTGTCACCTTTTTTGTTTGTTTTAACATTGGAAATATTATTGATTAAGATACGAGACTCAAATAAAATTAAGGGAATTAAAATAAGAGATCAAGATTATAGATTGAGAGCATTTGTGGATGACTTGGTTATTACATTAAGTCAACCGACTTACTCAGTTGTAGACTTGATGGAGATAATATGGAGAGGGGTTGCTCCTCTGTCCTGGTCCTATTAGATCTCTCAGCGGCTTTCGATACCATCGACCATGGTATCCTGCTGCGGCGTCTCAGGGGGTTGGGAGTGGGAGGCACCATTTTACGGTGGTTCTCCTCCTACCTCCAGGGCCGCTCGCAGTCGGTGTTGACGGGAGGGCAGAGATCCGCCCCGAGGCCTCTCATTTATGGAGTCCCTCAGGGGACGGTTCTCTCGCCTCTCCTGTTCAACATCTATATGAAGCCGCTGGGCGAGATCATTCGTGGCTTCGGGGTGGGGTATCATCAGTATGCTGATGATACCCAACTTTTACTTTCCACCCCGAACCAACCCAGTGATGCCCTCGCCGTGATGTCCCGGTGCCTGGAGGCGGTTCAGGTCTGGATGGGGAGAAACAGGCTTCGTCTCAATCCCGCCAAGACTGAGTGGCTGTGCATATCGGCATCTCGGGCTAACCAGGTTATTCCTCCTCTAACGATGGGGGGTGAGGTGTTACCCCCCGTTGATAGGGCTCGCAACTTGGGCGTCCTCCTGGATTCACGACTCAATTTTGAAGATCACATAGGAGCCGTGACCAGGGGGGCTTTTGCACAGGTTCGCCTGGTGCGCCAGTTGCGTCCCTATCTGGACCAAGACGCCCTACGCACAGTTACTCATGCGCTTGTGACCTCCCGTTTGGACTACTGTAACGCTCTCTACATGGGGCTGCCCTTGAAGACCACTCGGAGGCTTCAACTGGTGCAGAATGCGACCGCGCGAGTTCTAATGGGGGTCTCCTGATACTCCCATGTAACACCTCTACTCTGCGAGCTGCATTGGCTTCCGGTTGCCCTCCGGGTGAAATTCAAGGTGCTGGTTATCACCTATAAAGCCCTACATGGCCTGGGTCCGGGGTATTTGAGGGAACACCTGCTGCCGGCATCAAATGCCCTTCGCCCAGTGCACTCCCACAGGGAGGGTCTGCTCAGGGTGCTGCCGGTAAGAGATTGCCGGCGGGTGACACCCAGGGATAGGGCCTTCTCAGTGGGTGCGCCTGCCCTCTGGAACCAGCTGCCAGTGGAGCTGAGGACTGCCCCCGACCTCCGATCATTCCGCCGGGGCCTGAAGACCTGGCTCTTTGAGCTCTCGGGCCCAGGCTGAGGAGAAATTTATTTTAATTGGGGTTTTTAATCGTACAGGGTTGGTTTAATCTTTTTAAATTTGATTTTTTTAACTTTTGTATGGTTGATTTTTAACTCCCTGTAAACCGCCCTGAGTCCTCAGGGAAAGGGCGGTATATAAATGCAATAAAATAAAATAAATAAATAAATAAATAAATATTGTTATATGGAAAAGTTTCTGGATTTAAGAAACTAAAATTTTGTCTAAAAATATGACTACAGAACAAAAGGTTGTTTTAGAAGAGCTAACTGGATTTGAAATAGTTAAAAAGGAGAGTCAAGGAGAGAAGCAACCTAGAACTAAGGAGAAACTTCCTGACAGTTAGAACAATTAACCAGTGGAACAACCTGCCTCCAGAGGTGGTGAATGCTCCAACACTGGAGGTTTTTAAGAAGAGACTGGACAGCCATTTGCCTGAAATGGTATAGGGTTTCCTGCCTGAGCAGGGGGTTGGACTAGATGACCTCCAAGGTCCCTTCCAACTTTATATTATTATTATTATTATTATTATTATTATTATTATTATTATTATTATTATTATTATTAAAAAGATTAAATATTTGGGGGTATATCTTTCAGCTTCAAATGTAAAATTATATAAAAATAATTATGAATTGTTATGGTTAAAAATACAAAAAGAGTTAGATAGTTGAAAAAATTACAATTATCTTTACTGGGAAGAATTGCAGCAGTAAAAATGAATGTTTTGCCAAAATTTTTATTTTTGTTTCAAATGATACCTATACTTAAAAAAGATTCAAACTTGGAGGAATGGCAGAAAGGTATTAATAAATTTGTTTGGGCAGGGAAAAGACCAAGAGTTAAATTTAAGATAATGCAAGATGTACGTGAGAGAGGTGGTCTTAAAATGCCCAATTTTAAATTATATTATGAGGCTGCTGCTTTATCATCAATTAGGGATTGGTTTAATTTAACACAAGGGAGATTATTGAATGTTGAGGGTTATGATTTGTTATTTGGTTGGCATGCATATTTATTGTATGACAAGGAGGTGGATAATGTTTTTAAGACACATATATTAAGGTATGCTCTGTTGCGAGTTTGGAAAAAATATTGACATAAGTTAAATTATAAAATACCAATTTGGGCAATACCTAAACATGCAATAGAAAATATAAATGTGGGATTTAAACATGATGTGATTACATATAAAGAAATTCTTAGGATGGAAAGGAATGTATGGCAATTAAAGCCATATAATAGTTTAAAGAAAGGAAAATAGTACAAACTTGGTTCCAGTATGGGCAGCTACAAGCTAGATGGAAAGAAGATCAGAAAGTTGGTATTTCGACAACTGATGGAAATTTGGTAAAACAAATTAGAGATCAAGGTCAAGCACATATAAGAAGGATATATAATGCATTGATAGAAATAGACTCAGAAACGAAACTTGTTAAAGATTGTATGATAAAGTGGGCCCAGAATTTTCAGGAGGTTATTACAATGGATACTTGGGAAAAGATATGGGTCAGAAATGTAAAATTTACACAGGCTCAAAATTTAAGAGAGAATTTTTATAAAATGTTTTATAGATGGCATTTAGATCCTAAAAAATAAGCAAGTATGTATCCGAACTGCCAGCCTAAATGTTGGAGGTGTGGTTGTGAGGATGCAACGTATTATCATATATGGTGGACTTGTAAAAAGTCAGAGCTTTTTGGATTAAAATTTGGTGGAACATGCAGAAGATATTTAAGAAAAAGATAAGGTTTTCTCCACAGTTATTTCTGTTGGGTATTATTACAGATTGTACTGTCATAGATAAGGGACGCGGTGGCTCAGTGGGTTAGGACACTGAGGCTGTTGATCAGAAGGTCGGCAGTTTGGCGGGTCAAATCCCGAGTGCCGCGTAACAGAGTGAGCGCCTGTTACTCGTCCCAGCTTCTGCCAACCTAGCAGTTCGAAAGCACGTAAAAATGCAAGTAGAAAAATAGGGACCACTCTGGTGGGAAGGTAACAGCGTTCCGTGCGCCTTTGGCGTCTAGTCATGCCGGCCACATGACCATGGAGACGTCCTTGGACAAGCGCTGGCTCTTCGGCTTTGAAACGGAGATGAGCACCGGCCCCTAGAGTCAGAAACGACTAGCACACATGTGCGGGGGAACCTTTACCTTTTTTTACTGTCATAGATACTAAATTTATGTTGAATTTAATTACGGCAGCAAGACTTTTAGTAGCGCAATATTGGAAGAAAGAGGAACTGCCTACTGTAGAAGAGTGAAATTTTCAAACCTGGCAGAAATGGCAAAGATTTCAGCATATTTGAAAGAACAATCACAACAGAGATATATTGTGGAATGGAGAAAATGGATTGAATATAATCAGAATAAATACGGGACTAAAAAGTTTCGTTTAGCATTTGAATAAATATAAGTTTTATATGATGTATTATTAGTTATTCATTATTGGTTAGTAATTAAGTTATGTTTAAGGGGAGTTAAAGTGCGATAGAATTTAATATGTCTTTTTTTAGTTATTTAGCATATTTTAGCTTAAGTTTGTAAGGTTAATACCCTGTATTCAGCTCTGGGAAGTCCGGGGGGGGAGGGGGAGGGAGGGCAAGGGGGAGGGGAGGGGAGGGGGAGGGAGGGTGTTTATGTTTTTAAAAATGTATTTAAAACTTTTCAATAAGAAGAATCATGTTAGAAGTAGATAGATTATTTTAGAGCTAATATAAAATTCTCTTATTCTCTCATTCTCTCCAGGAGCCTTTGTAATTATGGTAACCTATGGCTAACTGATTTAATAAATTAAACCAACTGGATTCACATGTGTAGGAATAAGCCAGAGAAAGAAATATTTTTGGAAATATTAAATAGGCAAAATATATCTCCCCAAAGGGTCTTAAAGGCAGAAAAGCAAGCCCACTTTATCTTAATAGCCCCAAGCAGAAACTCAACAGAAACCAGCTTTTAGAAATGCAGATGTAATAATCCATTCAGGAAGGTTGGAGCCAGGAATCTAGAAGCTGATGAGACTAAGAAGTCAGACCCCTAAAATCTACATATCCAACCAAAACTCTAAAAGACATGACCTTTGGTGACATAATAGAATCAACTCACCATCAGAATACCAAAAGGACACACTGAGACTCAGGTCAAAGTATATGACACAGGAATTACAAAGCCTCAAACAGGAACAGGGAAGGGCCTCAATACCCCAAAAGGTATAAAAACCTACCACTCCCAGCTACATGTGGTCATCTTTCCCAGAGCCATCTTTCTGCCTGGCTCTCCTCTTCAATAAACTACAACCTTCTTTCTAAAGCAGTCACCATTTTGTTTATTCCCGGCTTGGACTGGACCCTAATGAAGACTTTTCTTGAACACATGGCAGGTTAAATAATAAATTATCTACATGGGTTGAATTTTCGGTCTGTTAGCTTTTCATAACGGAATAACAGGGACCTTGGAGGTCTTCTAGGCTAAAGCCCAGTTCATGCAAGAGACTCTATATTATTTCAAAGAATGGCTGGCCAATCTCTCCTTTAAAATCTCCAGTGGTGGAGCACCCACAACATCTGGAGGCAAGCCATTCCACTGGTTAATTCTTCTCCCTGTCAGGAAATTTCTCCTAAATTCTAGCTTGGTTCTCTCCTTGATTAGTTTCCATCCATTGCTTCATGTCTTGTCTTAAGGGGCTTTGGAGAATAGGTTGACCCACTCTTCTTTGCGGCAATCCTTTAGATATTGTACTGCTACCATGGCACCACTAGTCCTTCTTTTCACTAGATTAGATATACCCAATTCCTGCAGTTGTTCTTCATATGTTTTAGTCTCCTACCCCCTAATCATCTTTGTTGCTCTTCTTTCCACTTTTTCCAGAGTCTAAAGATCTTTTTTATATCATGGCAACCAAAACTGAATGTAATGTAAGTGTGGTCTTATCAAGGCCTTATAAATCAGTACTAAGCCTTCATGTTATCTTTATTCTATCCCTCTGTTAATGCAGCCTAGGATGGCATTGGGTTTTCTGGTGGCTGCAGCAAAAGAATTTCTGCATGGAAGCCATGGGCTTAAATCATAATTAAGCAGAAATTGAAAGAACTGTTCAATGTCAGACTGACCCAGGAAGTGGTGGACCATCTTTTATTGAGATATTCTGAGTATTTGTCCCAACTAAACCACTAAGTCAATCGGGTGACACTGGACCAGTCCCTCTCTCTCAGCCCTAGAAAGTGGACAATGGCAAGGAAACTTGACTTGTCTTGGCTACTGGGGATAATAGTACAATAGACAATTTCCAAGGCTTCCTCCATGAATTCCATTTGTGATTACATGAAAATATTCATGGAAATAGTTTTGTCTCTTGAACAGAAAACATTACTCACCACATGAAAAAAGGTACCACTGAATTTCACAATAAATTCAATTGCTTGAATTAGCTTTTGGAAGTTTTTATCTTCAGGAGCAAACTGTTCTCCAAAACTCAAAGCACATATGACATTAGAAACTGCACTTGTTATTGGAATTGAAGGGTCAAATGGCTGTCCTGCAAATGAAGATATTTCATAATCAATTATTAAAGAACAGGACTTCTATGCAATGAACAACATTATTGGGAACTGCAATTGTTTCAAAAAAATTTAAAAATCTTATCAAATATGTCTGTTCTTATTTGAAATACACAGAATGGAAAAAAATTCTGCAGACACTTGAGCGATTAGCCCAAATTGCATACCTTTCATTTTTGTAAATCTTTCCACCAACGTCTGAGCTGTGTCTTCTATCTGATGCTCAATGCTCTTCTTCCCCAGGCCCAGCTTTCGCAGAGAAGTGATGCCGATGTGTCGCTGCTGTTTCCAGATGTGGCCATTGGAGAAAATGATACCTGAGGGCATCAGCAGAGAAAGATAAGTGATTCCTGAGGACATTCATGTTTAAAAATAAAACAGGTCTAGAAGTTCTTGCAAACATTTCTATGAATTTTAGGTGGGAATACCAAGCCTTTATGCAATGTTGCCATTTTGTAGGATTCTGGCTATGTTAATTTTTATTATAATATTTATTCATGTTGGGAGTCAGATGGACACTGAGAGACACGTGTGGTATTGTGACCACAGTTGCAGTGCTTGTCAGCCTCTATCTTATGTGATGCACATCAAAAGCTTCCAAGATGATGTAAACGTTCACGTACGAGAACATGTTATAGGGACAAGCGACAGGATGTTCTCAATGGCAGTAGAATCCATTTGTAACATTCTCCTACAAGTTCTATGGAGATTCTCAGTCATCATGGTTGTCCCAAAGGTCCTTTTTCAGGAGACAACTGGACTTTCTTGTTTTTCTTTGAAGATGTTTCACTTCTCATCCAAGAAGCTCCTTCAGCTCTGACTGAATTGTGTGAAATGACTGCTGGTCATTTGCATTCTTTTAAAGAGTCATTGATGGCATTTGGAGGTTTACCTGTGTTCTCAGGGTCACCTGAGTAGTGCAAATGGGTGTGGAGCCTACTTGAATGCAGGTTTTTTTCTGCCCTGTATCCCTTCATTGTTGAAGACAAGTGCGGGTTGTTGGGGATGAGTCTGTGATGTCTTCATCTCAAACTGAAGCACTGGATTACTGAGAATCTCCCTAGACATTTGCAGATATTTCATTCCCCAAACTAGCTAACATCATCAGTTCTCTCTTTGACTAGTTTCCACCCACTACAGGTAGTCCTTGACTAACACCAATTTGTTTAGTGACAGTTTGAACTTGCAATGGCACTAAAAAAGTGACTTATGGCCACTTTCACATTTACAAACATGCAGCATTCCCATGCTCACGTGATGCTTTGCAACTGGTTCATATTTATGTCAGTTGCAGTGTCATGAGATCACGTGATCCCATTTTGAGACTTTCTGACATACAAAGTCAATGGGGAAGCCAGTTTCACTTAACAAACTTGTTACTAATTTAACAACTGCTATGATTCCATTCCCCTTCATGGATTACTGCCTTGTTGTGGCGAAGGGGCTTGTGTAATTCAATGAAGCTATGAGCTATGCCGTGCAGGGCCACCCAAGACAGACAAACGTGATCCACTGGAGAAGGAAATGGCAACCCACTCCAGTATCTTTGCCATGAAAACCCTATCGACAGTACCAAAAGGCAATATGATATGATGCTGGAAGATGAGCCCCTCAGGTTGGAAGGCATCCAATATGCTACTGGGGAAGAGCAGAGTGCTAGTACTAGTAGCGCCAGAAAGAATGAAGTGACTGGGCCAAAGCCGAAAGGACGCTCAGCTGTGGATGTGTCTGGTGGTGAAAGGAAAGTCCGATGCTGCAAAGATTTTTTCTCCATAGGAACCTGGAATGTAAGATTCATGAATCAAGGAAAGCTGGACGTAGTCAAACAAGAGATGATTAGACTGAACATCGACATCTTAGGTATCAGCGAACTAAAATGGACAGGAATGGGTGAATTTAATTCAGATGACCATCAGGTATACTACTGCGAGAATCGCTCAGAAGAAATGGAGTAGCCTTCAGTCAATAAAAGAGTAGAAGAAGCAATATTGGGATACAATCCTCAAAATGACAGAATGATCTCAGTTCGAATCCAAGGCAAACCATTTAATATCACAGTAGTCCAAGTCTATGCCCCAACCACCAGTGCTGAAGAGGATGAAATTGACCAGTTCTATGAAGCCCTACAGCACCTTATAGAACTAACACCAAAAAATGATGTCCTTATCATCATGGGGGATTGGAATGCTAAAGTAGGAAGCCAAAAGATAACCGGAATAACAGGCAAGTTTGGCCTTGGAGTACAAAATGAAGCAGGGCACAGGCTGATAGAATTTTGTCAAAAGAATACAATGGTCATAGCAAACACTCTTTTCCAACAACCCAAGAGACGGCTCTACACATGGACATCAACAGAAGGTCAACACAGAAATCAGATTGACTATACGCTCTGCAGCCAAAGATGGAGGAGCTCTATACAGTCAGTAAAAACAAGACCAGGAGCTGACTGTGGCTCAGACCATGAGCTTCTCATTGCAAAGTTTAGGCTTAAACTGAAGAAAGTAAGAAAAAGCACTAGACCACTCAGGTATGAATTAAATCATATCCCTGTTGAATATACAGTAGAGGTGACAAATAGATTTAAGGAATTAGATCTGATAGACAGAGTGCCTGAAGAACTATGGACAGAGGTTCGCAACATTGTACAACAGGTAGCAACCAAAACCATCCCAAAGAAAAAGAAATGCAAGAAAGCAAAATGGCTGTCTGAGGAAGCTTTGCAAATAGCTGAGGAAAGGAGGGAAGCAAAAGGCAAGGGAGAAAAAGAAAGATACGCCCAATTGAATGCAGAATTCCAGAGAATAGCTAGAAGAGATAAGAATGCCTTCTTAAATGAACAGTGCAAAAAATAGAAGAAAACAATAGAATAGGGAGGACCAGAGATCTCTTCAAGAAAATTGGAGAGATATATATACAAAAAACTAAAATGTTGTCTAAAAACATGACAGTATCACAAAAGGCTGTTTTAGAAGAGCTAACGGGATTTGAAATAGTTAAAAGGGTTAAATATTTGGGGATATATTTGTCAGCCTCAAATGTGAAGTTATATAAAAATAATTATGAAAAGCTATGGGGAAAAGTACAAAAAGAATTAGATAGTTGGAAAAAATTACAATTATCTTTATTGGGAAGAATTGCAGCAGTGAAAATGAATGTTTTGCCAAAATTTTTATTTTTATTTCAAATGATACCTATACTTGAAAAGGATTTAAATTTGGAGGAATGGCAAAAAAGAGTTAATAAATTTGTTTGGGCAGGGAAAAAGCCACGAGTTAAATTGAAGATAATGCAAGATATGCGTGAAAGAGGTGGTCTTAAAATGCCTAATTTCAAATTATATTATGAGGCTGCTGCTTTGTCAGTGATAAGTGATTGGTTTAATTTAACACAAGCGAGATTATTAAATCTTGAGGGTCATGATTTGTTATTTGGATGGCATGCATATTTATTGTATGATAAGAAGGTGGATAATGTGTTTAAGATACATATTTTAAGGTATGCTCTGTTGCGAGTTTGGAAAAAGTATAGACATAAGTTAAATTATAAGATACCTATTTGGGCAATACCTAAACACGCAATAGAAAATATAAATGTGGGATTTAAACATGATGTGACTACATATAAGGAAATTTTAATTTGGAAAGGAATGTATGGCAATTAAAGTCATATAACATTTTAAAAGAAGAAAAGATTGTACAAACTTGGTTTCAGCATGGGCAATTACAGGCTAGGTGGAAAGAGGACCAGAAAACTGGTTTTTTGATGACTGATGAAAACTTGGTAAAGCAAATTAGAGATCAAGGTCAAGCACATATAAAAAGGATATATCTTGCATTGATAGAAATTGATTCAGAGATGGAACTTGTTAAAGTTTGTATGATAAAGTGGGCTCAGAACTTATTACAATGGATACTTGGGAAAAGATTTGGGTGAGAAATGTAAAATTTACACAGGCCCAAAATTTAAGAGACAACTTGTGGCTAAAGGAGTGGTGTAAAGGAGAAGGCTTTGGTTATATTAGTCACGATGTCTGTAGCTGGTCCAATGAAAAAATGTACAAAAGAGATGGTCTGCATCCATCCAAGAAAGGGACTGAGTTACTTAGCAATAAATTCACAGCTTTTCTGAAGGAATATTTAAACTAAACAACGGGGACAGTGAGTTAATTGATACAGAACATCACTGTCCCCAGCAATCTAAGAAGATAGGGGAACTTAGGCACCACACAAGTTATGTAGCAAGTAAACACAGGGTCAGTCATAAAGGACTCAAATGTCTGTACACCAATGCACAGAGTATGAACAGTAAGCAGGGTGAACTAGAAATTCAGGTAAATGAGGGCGGATATGATATTGTTGCCATTACAGAAACATGGTGGGATGAAACCCACAAATGGAACACACAGCTAGAGGGTTTTAAATTATTTAAAAGAAATAGACTAAACAAAAGAGGTGGAGTTGCTCTATATATAAGAAATAACTTTATCTCGACAGAAATAGAGCACAACAATGATGAAAACTGTAAACTTGAATGTATTTGGGTCAATATAAAAGGGAGAAAAAATGACATTGCCATAGGTGTATACTATAGGCCGCCCAACCAAACAGAGGAAATAGATGAACTTTTTGCTAGTCAGTTAACTAAGGTATGTAGGAAGCGCATCACAATAGTAATGGGGGACTTTAATTACCCTGATATCAACTGGGAGACAAATTCTGCACCAAGTGGAAGATCTAACAGATTCCTGACAAACCTAGCAGACAACTTTCTCTCCCAAAAAGTAGAGAAGGGAACTAGGGGATTAGCCATGTTGGATTTAATTCTCACTAACAGAGATGAAATGATAGAAAGTGTCAAAGCCACAGGAACCTTGGGGGGAAGTGATCATGCAATATTGGAATTCAACATTATGCAAGCACAAGCAATAGAATACAGCCAAACTAGAGTCTTGGACTTTAAAAGAGCTAATTTCAATAAACTTAGAGAGACCTTGGGAAGAATTCCATGGATGAGAATCCTAAAGGGGAAAACAAAAAGTTTGGGAAATTTTGAAAAGTGAGATAATAAAGGCCCAGTCTAGCACAATACCAACAAAGAAGAAAAATAACAGCTTTCAAAGGAAAACAGCATGGCTGCATAAAGAACTCTCTGACAAACTGAAAGATAAAAGGGACAAGTATAGGAAGTGGAAAGAGGGGCACATAACTAAGGCAGAATATCAGCAAACAGCCCGTGCCTGCAAAGATGAAGTGAGGAAAGGTAAGGCTCAAAATGAACTAAGGCTTGCAACCAAAGTCAAAAATAACAAAAAAAGCTTCTTTCAACATATAAGAAACAAGAAAAAAGTTAAGGAAATGATTGGTCCATTAGTGGGGGAAAGTGGGAAGAAGGTGACAAGCAACAGGGAGAAAGCAGAACTATTTAATTCGTTTTTTGCATCTGTCTTTACACAAAGGGAAAAAACAGTGCAACCTACCAAAACCAGTGCCATAAAAAACAGAATAGAAACGCAAGTTAAGATAGGCAAGAAAATGGTAAGTGAGCACCTGTCCAGCCTAGACGAGTTCAAATCACCAGGACCAGATGGATTACACCCCAAGATTCTCAAGGAACTGGCAGACGTGATCTCAGAACCACTGAGCTATATTTTTCAAAGATCCTGGAGCACTGGGGAACTACCAGAGGACTGGAAGAGAGCTGATGTAGTTCCCATCTTCAAAAAAGGGGAAAAAAACAGATCCAGGAAACTACAGACCTATCAGCCTGACCTCAATACCTGGGAAGATTCTGGAAAAGATAATCAAACAACAAATCAGCGAAAACCTTGATGTGAACAAAGTTATCACTAAAAGCCAACATGGGTTTGTCAAAAACAGATCATGCCAGACAAACCTTATTGCATTCTTTGACCAAGTGACAAAACTAGTGAACCAGATGAATGCTGTAGATTTAATTTACTTGGATTTCAGTAAGGCATTTGATAAAGTAGATCACAACCTACTACTTGATAAGATAGAAAAGTGTGGGTTAGATAGCATCACCACCAGATGGATTCGTAGCTGGCTGACAGGCCGTACTCAGCGTGTGGTCGTCAATGGAACTGCATCTACATGGAAGGAAGTGTGTAGTGGGGTGCCCCAGGGCTCTGTTCTGGGCCCAGTGCTCTTCAACATCTTCATCAATGATTTGGATGAGGGGATAGATGGGGAACTCATCAAATTTGCAGATGACACCAAGCTGGCAGGAATAGCCAATACTCCAGAAGATAGGCTTAAGATACAGGAGGATCTGGACAGACTCGAACACTGGGCACTATCTAAAAAAATGAAATTCAATTGTGAAAAAAGTAAGGTTCTGCATTTAGGCAGGAAAAATCAAATGCACAGGTATAGTATAGGTGGTACCTTGCTCGATAGTAGTAACTGTGACAGGGATCTCGGAGTCCTAGTGGACAATCACTTAAATATGAGCCAGCAGTGTGCTGCAGCTGCCAAAAAAGCCAACACAGTGCTAGGCTGCATTAACAGAGGAATAGAATCAAGATCAAGTGAAGTACTAATACCACTTTACAATGCCTTGGTAAGGCCACCCCTGGAATATTGCATCCAGTTTTGGTCACCGTGATGTAAAAAAGATGTCAAGACTCTAGAAAGAGTACAGAGAAGAGCAACAAAGATGATTGGGGGACTGGAGGCTAGAACAATATAGGGAACGGTTGCTGGAATTGGGTATGTGTAGTTTAATGAAGAGAAGGGTGAGGGGTGACATGATAGCAGTGTTCCAATATCTCAGGGGCCGCCACAAAGAAGAGGGAGCCAAGCTATTCTCCAAAGCACCTGAAATCAGGACCAGAAACAATGGATGGAAACTAGTCAAGGAGAGAAGCAACCTAGAACTAAGGAGAAACTTCCTGACAGTTAGAACAACTAACCAGTGGAACAACCTGCCTCCAGAAGTGGTGAATGCTCCAACACTGGAAGTTTTTAAGAAGAGACTGGTCAGCCATTTGTCTGAAATGGTATAGGGTTTCCTGCCTTAGCAGGGGGTTGGACTAGATGACCTCCAAGGTCCCTTCCAACTTCTTCTTCTTCTTCTTCTTCTTCTTCTTCTTCTTCTTCTTCTTCTTCTTCTTCTTCTTCTTCTTCTTCTTATTATTATTATTATTATTATTATTATTATTATTATTATTATTATTATTATAATTTTTACAAAATGTTTTATAGGTGGCATTTAGATCCCAAAAAAATTAGCAAGTATGTATCCGAACTGCCAGCCCAAGTGGTGGAGGTGTGGTTGTGAGGATGCAACGTATTTTCATATATGGTGGACTTGTAAAAAGGTTAAAGCTTTTTGGATTAAAATTTGGTGGAATATGCAAAAAATATTCAAGAAAAGGATAAAGTTTTCTCCGCAATTGTTTTTATTGGGTATTATCACAGATACCACCGTTGTAGATATTAAATTGATGTTGAATTTAATTACGGCAGCGAGACTTTTAGTAGCGCAATATTGGAAGAAGGAAGAACTGCCGACTATAGAAGAATGGACTTTAAAAGTTTCTAACTTGGCGGAGATGGCAAAGATCACATCGTATTTGAAAGATCAATCGCAACAGAGATACACTGTGGAGTGGAAGAGATGGATAGATTATATTCAGAATAAATATGGGACTAAAAAGTTTCACTTAGCATTTGAATAAGTAGTGGATTTATATGATGTATAATTAGCTTGTAGTTATTTTATTAAGAGTTAAAGTGCAATAGAATTTAATACCTTATTGTTGTTTGCATATTTTAGATTATGTTTGTTTGTATTTCTATACCCTGTATTTAGCTCTGGGAAGTCGGGGAGGGGGGAGGGGAGGGGAGGGGAGAGTTGGGGAGGTTTGGGGAGAGGGGAGGGGGAGGGGTTTTGTATTTAAAAATGTATTGTAAAACTTTCCAATAAAAAAAAGAAAGAAAATTGGAGAGATGAAGGGAACGTTTCATGCAAAAATGGGCATGATAAAGGACCAAAATGGTAGGGACCTAACAGAGGCAGAAGACATTAAGAAGAGGTGGCAAAATTACACAGAAGAACTATACAAGAATGAGCTTAACGTCCCTGATAATCACAATGAAGTGGTCACTGACCTCGAGCCAGACATCCTAGAATGTGAAGTGAAGTGGGCCTTAGAAAAGCTGAGCAACAACAAAGCTAGTGGAGGTGACAGTATTCCTGCTGAGCTATTCAAAATCTTAAAAGACGATGCAGTAAAAGTGCTACACTCAATTTGCCAGCAAATTTTGAAAACTCAACAGTGGCCACAGGATTGGAAAAGATCAGTTTACATTCCAATTCCAAAGAAAGGCAGTGCCAAAGAATGTTCAAACTACCGCACCATTGCACTCATTTCTCATGCTGGTAAAGTTATGCTTAAAATCCTACAAGCTAGACTCCAGCAGTATGTGGACCGAGAACTACCAGAGGTACAAGCAGGATTTCGAAGAGGCAGAGGAACTAGAGATCAAATTGCCAACATACGCTGGATCATGAAGAAAGCTAGAGAGTTCCAATCAAAAATCTAAAGCTTTTGATTGTGTGGATCATAAAAAACTGTAGCAAGTTCTCAAAGAGATGGGCATACCAGACCATCTTATTTGTCTCTTGAGAAACCTATATGTGGGCCAAGAAGCAACAGTGAGAACGGGACATGGAACCACTGATTGGTTCAAAATTGGGAAAGGAGTCAGGCAAGGCTGTATACTGTCGCCCTGCCTATTTAACCTATATGCAGAGCACATCATGAGAAAGGCAGGGTTAGATGAATCAAAAGTTGGAATTAAGATTGCTGGAAGAAATATCAACAACCTAAGATATGCAGATGATACCACTCTAATGGCAGAAACTGAAGAGGAACTAAAGAGCCTCTTGTTGCGGGTGAAGAAGGAGAGTGCAAAACTTGGGTTGAAACTTAACATTAAGAAAACCAAGATCATGGCATCCGGCCCTCTCAATTTCTGGCAAATAGATGGGGAAGAAATGGAGGTAGTGACAGATTTTATTTTCCTGGGCTCCAAGATCACTTCAGATGTGGACTGTAGCCAAGAAATTAAAAGACGCTTGCTCCTGGGGAGGAAAGCCATGGCAAATCTAGAGAGCACACTAAAAAGCGGAGACATCACCATGTCATCAAAAGTGCATATAGTCAAGGCTATGGTCTTCCCAGTTGTAATGTATGGCAGTGAAAGCTGGACCATAAAAAAGGCTGAGCGCCGAAGAATTGAGGCCTTTGAACTGTGGTACTGGAGAAGACTTCTGCAAGTCCCTTGGACTGCAAGGCAAACAAACCGGTCAGTCCTGGAGGAGATCAACCCTGACTGCTCCTTAGAAGGCCAGATCCTGAAGCTAAAACTCAAATACTTTGGCCACCAAATGAGAAGGAAGGACTCACTGGAGAAGAGCCTAATGCTGGGAAAGATTGAGGGCAATAGAAGAAGGGGATGACAGAGAATGAGGTGGCTGGATGGAGTCACTGAAGCGGTAGGCGTGAGCTTAAATGGACTCCAGAAGATGGTAGAGGACAGGAAAGCCTAGAGGAATGTTGTCCATAAGGTCGCGATGAGTTGGACATGACTTCGCAGCTAACAACAACAATGATTCCCTTAACAACTGGTGACCAAAACTGGATGCAGTAGTTTAAATGTGGTCTCATCTGAGTGATGTAAAGCAGTGCTATGAGTTGATGCAGCATAGAATTATACTGGCATTTTTGGCAGCTGCAGCAAATCAATGGCTCACACTTAAGAAGTGGTCCACTAGGACACCTTGATCCCTCTCACAAGCACTACTGTTCAGCCAGGTACCACCTTTTCTATATTTATGCATTTGTTTTTTCCTGGCTAGATGCAGGACAACATGTTTCTCACCTTCGAACGATATCTTGTTGGATAAGGACCAATGCCCAAGTCTGTCCATCCTGAGCCTCATCTTCTCAAGTATTGGCTATTCCCTCTAACTTAATTTCATCTTAAAATCTGATGAGTTTCCCTTCTATCCCCTCTATGAGTTTCCCTTCTATATCCTTGGAGTAAAAATAAATAAAATTTAAAATACATTCTTCTATTCTCTTTAATAAGATCAAAGGATAGCAGAATAAAAAATCTAGCAAGTGAAATAATGTTCATAATATAGCAGTGATGATGAACCTTTTGTGGTTCAAAAGGTAATGATGAACCTTTTGTGTCAAAAATTCACAAAAAGTCTAACTTGTCTCTTCTTTGCCAGTTAGACCTTCTGCCCCAGCCGCTGGTGTCTCTCAGAAAAACTGCCTACCTGAGATAGATTGAAGGTCACACAAGACCTTAAAGGGTGGAAACCTTGGAGAACGCACACCTTGTTCTTGCATGTTTTTGCATGACCCAGAGGCTGCATGAAAGAAGGACACTCTTGTGGGATTTTCAGAGGGTCTGGAGGTCTGATGTGTCACCTGTGACATGCATGTCATAGGTTTGCAATTGTAACATTAGGGGAGATTTCTAAATATTTCATGTGTGTTTAGTTCTAACCACCTTCTTCCCCTCCCAACTCTCAGAGTCAAACAGAGGTATCGATTATCCTTAAAAAGCAGAGTATTGGATTTGTCTCCATCTGAATAGATCTAGAGCAGGGGTGTCAAACTCAATTTCATTGAGGGCCGCATCAGCATTGCGGTTGCCCTCAGGGGGCCGGGTGGGCGTGGCTTACTGGCTGGGTGTGGCTAGAGTGGGTGTGGCCTACTGGGTGGGCGTGGCCAGCTCTACATCCTTCGCATCAAGGGTGCCTATGGGGGCCTGGGCAGGAGTGGGGCAGATTTGAGGGTCTCTGGCAGAAGGAGGGTCTCTGCGCCAGGGCCAAGGCAGTGGGGGCTGTTCCCTCCCTGTTTCCAGGATGGCTTCGCAGGCCACATGAAACCACTTCGCAGGCCGGATCTGGCCCCCGGGCCTTGTGTTTGACATGTCTGATCTAGAGTTTGATGTCTGCCTCAGAGGTCTTCTCCTGACCATTCTGGAACTCTAATGCAAGAACCGATGTTTCTTCGCTCATGTTTCATTACAGATAGTCTCAACTTATAACCACAATTAGGACCAGAATTTCCATTGTTAAGCAAGGTAATACTAATACTAATACTAAATAATAATAATAATAATAATAATAATAATAATAATAATAATAATAATAATAATAATAATAATAATAATAGTAATAATAATAGTAATAATAATAATAATAATAATAATGTTGGAAGGGACCTTGGAGGTCATCTAGTCCAACCCCCTGCTCAGGCAGGAAACCCTATACCATTTCACAAAAGTGGCTGGCCAGTCTTTTCTTAAAAACGTCCAGTGTTGGAGCATTCATCACTTCTGGAGGCAGGTTGTTCCACTGGTTAATTGTTCTAACTGTCAGGAAGTTTCTCCTTAGTCTCTCCTTGACTAGTTTCCATCCGTTGCTTCTTGTCCTGCTTTCAGGTGCTTTGGAGAATAGCTTGACTCCCTCTTCTTTGTGGCAGCCCCTGAGATATTGGAAAACTGCTATCTTGTCACCCCTCACCCTTCTCTTCATTAAACTGCATATATCCAATTCCAGCAACCGTCCCCTATATGTTCTAGCCTCCAGTCCCCCAATCATCTTTGTTGCTCTTCTTTGTACTCTTTCTAGAGTCTCGACATCTTTTTTACATCGTGGTGACCAAAACTGGATGCAGTATTCCAGGGGTGGCCTTACCAAGGCATTGTAAAGTGGTATTAGTACTTCACTTGATCTTGATTCTATCCCTCTGTTAATGCAGCCTAGCACTGTGTTGGCTTTTTTGGCAGCTGCAGCACACTGCTGGCTCATACTTAAGTGATTGTCCACTAGGACTCCGAGATCCCTCTCACAGTTGCTACTATTGAGCAAGGTACCACCTATACTATACCTGCGCATTTGATTTTTCCTGCCTAAATGTAGAACCTTACTTTTTCACAATTGAATTTCATTTTGTTAGATAGTGCCCAGTGTTCAAGTCTGTCCAAATCCTCCTGTATCTTAAGCCTATCTTCTGGAGTATTGGCTGTTCCTGCCAGCTTGGTGTCATCTGCAAATTTGATGAGTTCCCCATCTATCCCCTCATCCAATTCGTTGATGAAGATGTTGAAGAGCACTGGGCCCAGAACAGAGCCCTGCGGTACCCCACTCCACACTTCCTTCCATGTAGATGCAGTTCCACGCTGAGTACGGCCTGTCAGCCAGCTACGAATCCATCTGGCGGTGATGCTATCTAACCCACATTTTTCTATCTTATCAAGTAGTAGGTTGTGATCTACTTTATCAAATGCTTTACTGAAGTCCAAGTAAATTATATCTACAGCATTCCTCTGGTCCACTAATTTTGTCACTTGGTCAAAGAATGCAATAAGATTTGTCTGACATGATCTGTTTTTGACAAACCCATGTTGGCTTTTAGTAATAACTTTGTTTGCATCAAGGTGCTCGCTGATTCGTTGTTTGATTATCTTTTCCAGAATCTTCCCAGGTATTGAGGTCAGGCTGATAGGTCTGTAATTTCCTGGATCCATTTTTTTTAACTTTTTTGAAGGTGGAAACTACATCAGCTCTCTTCCAGTCCTCTGGTAGTTCCCCAGTGCTCCAGGATCTATGAAAAATATAGTTCAGTGGTTCTGAGATCATGTCTGCCAGTTCCTTGAGAACCTTGGGGTGTAATCCATCTGGTCCTGGTGATTTGAACTCATCTAGGCTGGTTGTTAAGTGACTCATGCCCAATTTTATGACCTCTTTTGAGATGGTTGTTAAGCAAACTCATTGTTTTTAGTCGATTGAAACTTCAAATGGTTGTAAATCAAGAAGTACATGTAGTACTCTCCTCCTAAAACTCTCTCCTTCCAACCACTTTCCCTCCCACCTGGGACTGTTTCTATGTACATGGAGTATATGCTTAGAGCTTAGAATGCTTTTCACAGGCCAGGTATCTTCCTAGCATTTATCAGAAAACTAAAATAGTGGATGGGTCTGGGTGATCATGGATGATGGACAGTGTTGCTACTTTCCCATTCTATCTGAGGTTTAGGAGCTCCGATTGAAGGTATGTAAGTGTTTAAACTGTTATCTTGATTTCAGGTGAGATAATTAAAGCTGCTGATTTTATTCCAATTTTGGAAAATTTATTAGCTTAGAACAGATCCTCAACTAAACCTATTTCTTTTTTTTATTGAAAAGTTTTACAGTAGATTTTAAACATAAATTGCCCCCACCTCCCCATAAAACCCACCCTTCCCTCCCTCTCCCCCCCAACCTCCTCCCCTCCCCATAAAACCCACCCTTCCCTCCTCCTCTACTTTCCCCCCGACTTCCCAGAGCTGAATACAGGGTATTGCATCTAACAAGCTTGAGCTAGAATATGCTAACTATCTACAAATACACTTTAAATCCTATCGCACTTTAACTCCCGTTAAGCATAACTAAACAATAATACATCTTATTAAAGTCTAATACTCATTCATATGCTAAATAAAACTTTTTAGTCCCATATTTATTCAGAATGTAATCAATCCATCTTCTCCATTCTGAAATGTATCTTTGCTGCAATTAACCTTTCAAATATACTGAAATTTTTACCATTTCTACTAAGTTTGAAACTTTTAAAGTCCACTCTTCTATAATAGGCAGATCCTCCTTCTTCCAATATTATGATACCCAAAGTCTTGCTGCCACTATTAAATTCTATTCTATAACAATACAATCTGTAATAATGTCCAACAGAAATAACTGCAAAGAAAACCTTATCTTTTTCTTAAATATCTTCTACGTATTCCACCAAATTTTAATCCAAAAATCCCTTTGCTCTTATAGGTGCATATATTCCAATTAAAAGTATTTTCTTCCCTTCTATTAAGCTTTGTCACCATCTTTTGCAGCTTGAAGCTTTCGGAACATATCTTGCAGATCCATAAACACCTGCCTCTTTGGTCTCACTCCTCCCACTGGTTCGGTATTAGTAGATTCTTGAGCTGTGATTTTAGAATACTATTTCTGTTGTTCTTGTTGTCGTTCCTTTCGTCTGGTTGCAGCCCGTGTCATTATTTGATTCTTTGGCTCTTCTATTAGTACCAGGGGCTGTGCAGTTTCCAAAGTTTGTTGTGCTTCTTTTACAATCAGCGAGGTTATTTCTTCACCATACTGTATTTTTTTCCATTTGAAGCTGTCGCGCTCTTTCTTCCTTTCCTCTTTTGAATTCTGGGAGTGGCGGTGAATCTACTTTCAGTATATTACAATAAAAATCTCTTTCCTTCAGAACTGTATTAAGATGATATCTTGTACCTGCATAGTTCACCACTATCCCAGTTGGTATCTCCCATCTGAACTGGATCTATTGTTTTTTTAATTCATCTACCAAGAAACCAAACTCTTTCCTTTTTCTTAAAATTCTTGATGGAATTTCTTTCAAAATTAGGACCTCTTGATCAGCCACTTTAAATCTGTTATTATAAAAAGTTTGAATAATCACATTTCTAATTGTTCTCTTTGTAAAATAAACAACCACATCTCTTGGTAGTTTTCTTTGCCTGGCAATCCAAGAGTTGACATGAAATATTCTATCTATTTCCCCTATAAAATCTTCAGCTCGCCATCCCAATATAGGTGCCAGGGCATTTGCGAATGTCTCTTCCAAATTTTCTTGTGGGTTTTCTTTCAGACCTCTTATCCTCAAAGCAAACTCCATGTCTCTATATTGTATCATTACCACCTCATCATCAATCTTATACATTTTATTCTCAACTTCACATATTTTAGCTTCCAATATCAAATTATTTTGGTTAATTTCTTCCACACATTCATCCAAATGCTCAATGCAAACTGCCAACCCCTGGCATGCCAATAAAATATCCTTTCTTATTTCCTTATTTTTCTCATTAATGAGCTCTGTAATTTGCTCAGATTGAAGTTTTATCGCCTCTTGTAAGTCTTTTAATGTTAATGTTGATGAGGGTGGTGCGGGGGATGGCATCAAGGTCTGAAATACAGATTATTGTTGAGCTGGTGATGCCCCCGCACCTCTGGAAACAGGAGCTGTAGGCGGTTTAGAAGCCATTTTAACACTCATTAACTTTTGTTTCTCACTTTCACTTTTTCACTCAGTCCTTAAAAAAATCACAGTTCAACTTAGAAACCCAGGTTGCAACATTGTTGCTTTCCTTTTAAATCTCCGAATCTTGTAAATCTCTTTTGTACCAGCTTCAAATGTTTTTTAAAAAAGTCTTTTACAACTTTTAAAAGTTCATTCCAGCGCCATCTTCCTCCCCTTTCTTTTAAATTAAGCTTTGGAGAAGAAGAAAAAAACTCTTCAGAATTAAAGATCTTGTACTTGCAATTTCAGGATTCTCCTGCTTAGCTCTGCCTGCGTCCGAGTAATCCAAAGTTCAATATTGAATGCAGGGATGGTTGCAGTGTCCTGCTCTGTTTTAAAGCCTTAAAACAGAGGAGTCCCCAAGTCCAGAGTTGAATTCAGGCTCCGAGGGAGCTCTCGCCCTTTGCTCCCCAGACTAATCATTCTGGGGATCTAGGGGAGCTCTACCTCTACCTGAATGCTCACCCCCCTCTTCTCCTGAAGGGGGGAATTCCCAAACCGCGAAACAGCTGATTGTCACTGTTTTCGTGATTTGAACGGAACAATGGGGCTGACGGTCAAAAATGACCCCCATCGATGTAGCCTTGCCACCCGGAAGTCCCAACTAAACCTATTTCTTATATATAAAGGTAAAGGTTTCCCCACACCTGCGTGCTAGTCGTTTTATAGAAAGTACTGAAAGCTCATGGTTATCTATGTGGGTAATCAGTATGAAATTGGTGCCCTTGGGTGGGTTGGCCATATAGACAGAATTGGTGAAAATCAAATCTGAAGAAAGAGGCAAAATTTGAAGGAAGAGGCAAAATTTGGAAGAAAAAAAAGAGGCAAGATATGAAACAAAGGAAAGGGCTGAAGAGGTAAGGGAAGATTGGGGAGGTTTTCGTTGAATGGGGATGATGAGAGCCTGGAAAAAGAGGTAGATGTTTAGTGAAAAAGAAGTAATATCTTTAAGTCAATATATGAATGTAATGGACAAGATAAAAAGCAGTTGAGACATGTAATAATTTGGCATAAACTGGATTAAAGCAATATTTATTTTCCTTATTTCATGACTTTAAATCATTTTCTTTATCCTTTACTTACCTTCCTCACCAAGGTATGCATATTATAACTACGGTTTGCATAATATATTAAAGTGACAAAGTATCCTGCACTCATCCAACTCAGTAAACCACAAAACAATATGCAAAAATCTAACTCAGATAACTACTGTCCAACTTTGAGGTATAATTAAGAGAAGGACAAGGGGTGACATAATAGCAGTGTTCCAGTATCTCAGGGGCTGCTCCAAAGAAGAGGGAGTCAAGCTATTCTCCAAAGCACCTGAAGGCAGGACAATAAGCAATGGATGAAAACTCACCAAAGAGAATGTATTTATGTTAAAGGGCAGTTAAAGCACATTATGAATTTGGTTAATTTTATAATTGATAATCTTAGTTAGAATATGATTATTATATCTATAACCCTGTATTCAGCTCTGGGAAGTGGGGGGGAAGGGGGGTGGTTTGGGGTGGGTGGGTTTTGGGGATGTGTATTGTAAAAAATTTTTTTGTAAAACTCTTTAATAAAAGAAAAAAAGAAAACTCACCAAAGAGAGAAGCAGCCTAGAACTAAGGAGAAATTTCCTGACAGTTAGAACAACTAACCAGTGGAACAACCTGCCTCCAGAAGCTGTGAATGCTCCAACACTGGAAGTTTTTAAGAAGAGACTGGACAGCCATTTGTCTGAAATGGTGTAGGGTTTCCTGCTTAAGCAGGGGGTTGGACTAGATGACCTGCAAAGTCCCTTCCAACATTATTATTATTATTATTATTATTATTATTATTATTATTATTATTATTATTATTATTATTATTATTATTATTATTATTATTATTACAAATGGTAACAGTGGTTATTTAGATACAATTCCTTGCTATTTGCACTTACCCCTTTTTTTCCCCAAAGCGGTCATGAAAGCATCCTCTGGTCTATCAGAGAATTCCTCTCGGAAGCTGTTCATTACTTCTTTCACAGTTTTGAATCCAGACAGCACTACTACAAGGCGATGTCCAAACCACATGGAGTATATATTTCCATATCGTTTTACAGGCTGCCAAGTAAATCAAAGTTGAGAAATGTTATAATCAAATAAAACCCTAAATGGTCCTTGGTGCTTTCTGAGCTTGCTTGTTTTCATTTCTTTCATTTAATTATGCTAATTAGGTAACACCATCCGTGCAAGTAAGGAGTGCTGTTTCCTGTCACTTTATGTCCTGATGTCTTTCATTTCTGGGTGGGTGGGGGCAGATTCTTCAGTGGGGCTGTTTACTAATGGCTCTGTGGCAGTTTCTTGATTGGGGTATTGCTTACTTGATTGTTGGTCTGAAGGTGACCTTGGAGTTAATCTATGCTGATCTGAGTGCTAATTACTGGTGGAGAAGTGCTCCAATCTCTTTCTCTTCTGGGCTGATTGTATCCTTTCAAAAGTCAATAAATGTTGTTAATCTCTATGTGATCTATTGATTATGTATCTACGTGTCTATTGAGCATTGATTATTTATAGTTAATATGCCACTTACAGTCTTTCCTAAATCCTCACTTCTAAGATTTTTCACCATATGCGATTATCTGCTCTTTGAAAATTTATTCCCTCCACCCCCAGATTTCTGCCAAAAACTTCTGCGCTTGTATTTCCTTTATTTTCCTGGGCTGTGCCTTTCTCTGTTTCTGCTTGAAACATCTATTTCCTCCATTCCCCCTTGCCTTGGATGAGAGATGGCCTTCTCACTGCCCAATTCTCCTGTGATTGACAGATATGTGAGCCACGGCTTGTCTATGAGTCACATCCTTTGAACACCACCCTTTGGATGGTCTTCAGAGGCTTTCTCAGCCTCTCTGCCTTCTGCTTTTTTCAGCCACCCACACCTCAAATTTCCAACTGCAGTTATATTGAGAGAACATTCTAGAGACTTGGGCTGCTGAATTAAACCTGAATTAAAATTGGCCACAAGAGTAGTATTATCCATATGAATTATTAGGTATGTTGTTAAAATAATTGACTGGCTGTCTTTCTTTCTTTCTTTTTGTTCTATTTTTATTTTATTCACAGAAAAAGTTAAAATACAACACTCCAAAAATATTTAAAAAAAACAAAGAAAAAGCAAACATTTTTAAAAGTGCATTAAAAAAGAAAAAGTAACACACATACACATATTATCCCCCCTAGCTGTATAGATTAATTCATTGCTACAATATTAGTTTTCAACCCCTTGAGAAACTGCCCCCCAATTTTTAACTTCTAAATCTATTTGCAAATTGTTAACCTGTCATCTATATACAGTATTATATTGAGAAAGTAGATAATAATAATAATAATAATAATAATAATAATAATAATAATAATAATAATAATAATAATGGCAAAATTAAAGTTTCAAAATCCTCTGTTAAGAAATTGTTATTTTAATCAACTCATAGAAAATCTACCATGGCATCTTATCTATCCCAAATCATCCCAAGACTTAACAGTAATTCATCCTAGATTAAATATCAACATTTATTTCTCAATACTAAATCCTTTCAATATTTGTCTGGTTAAAAATAATAAATTCAATCTCCAAAGTTGGTCTATCTACCCAAAAAGGTCCTAATGAAATTGTTTTCCAGTTAAGTGTGATAAATCCATTCCCCAAATTGCCTTCAATCCTCCTAGGGAAAATGAATTTATCACTTCTCCACTCAGTTAGGTTTCTGCTGTTGTAAAAGAATTCAGACTTGAACTTCATGGAGGTGTATGCAATCAACTCAAGTCAGTTCTCAATCTGTACAGTCCATATTTCTTAGAAATGAATCTGCTGCTTTCAAACCACATTCCTTTTCTGAATTTAATTTATCCACAGCTACATGCATCTGAATATTTTCCAAAGACATTATGATTTCATCAAAGTTTTTAAAAAGGCTTTCAAAACTAAGGATTGCACGTTATCAAAATTTTTATTAGATATCATACAGATTTGCTGGTCTCTAATCTGATACATTGTTGCTTTGTGTAATTTAGCAATGATACATGAAAGAAAACATTTAAGACAAAATCCAGAAGCAAAGTAAGAAGTATATAATGAAGCAGGGGAAATATTTTCTGGATATTTTGATGGAAAGTTAAAAGAAAAAGAAGAAAATAAGCTCCAAATATTTTGCAAAATTAATAAAATGCAAAAACTCTGTGGTGAGAGTCCAATACAGATGTAAATCAAGTGAAAGTATTTCCAATATTCAAGAACATGCTATATTTCCTTACAGAAAAGCAAACCTTATTCAAAACAACCACATAAATCAAAGAGAAAAAGAAAAAAAAAGAAGTTATAAAGTCCAAAAAGGGGTTAAAATAAATCAGCATTCTGCCAGCAGTCTACTTTTAAAGATAAAAGGCAAAGTAAAACAAAAGATTCAAAAAGTGAAGGTAAAACCCAGGGATGCTTAAGAAAATGAACTGCTGAGAGGAAGATGGATGATTGGTAACTTTCTGATCATTCAACGGGGACCTGGAATCTTCACAACTCCCCTTCATGAGCTCTCTTGGCTCATTCCTAAGTGCTCTCATTCAAATCCAGGGAGCAGCACTGCTAGAGAACCAGCTTTGGAAGCAAAATCAGCAGATTGTCGGCAGGAAAATGAAAAAAATCCTACCATTCAATAGTCAACTTTAAGAGGAAATACTTCCTTGTAATATCATGACTCATGCAGATAGTGGAAATAGATTTTAGTCTAGAACAAAGATCCATAGAGCTTTTGAAATCGTTACAAAATGTCTAGCTTCATTTAGGCAGAATGAAGGAGAAACCACCCTTCTCTGAAGAACTGGTTCCATTATCAAACATTTCTTGGTAAGACTGAACTGGAATCTGCTGCCTAAAAACTCAGCCCCATTGATTTCACATCCTGCTCTGTGAAATGGTGATCAGCAGGTCTTGGCTTGGATAGTCTGACATGAAGAGGAAAATAATCAAGAGTCATTACTATCATTTAATTAATTATATTCCTCATCAGACAAGAATATTTACTAGGTTAATACATTTTTCTACATTTATGTTACAAATAATTGAGAATGACTTTATATATTGTTGATTAATTATTTAGAATGAAATACCTTCCGAAAATAATCTTCACAAAGCCAAAATCCATAAGCCCACAAGTTCCCAATGAGGGGTAGAACCAAAGAACCAGGAGGCAAATGTCTTCGGGTCCAAATTTGTCTCAGGAAGTTGTGAATCAGCAGAGCAAGCAGCAAAACAAAGAAAATTGTCGCTACAGCCATCATTTTTATGAACTTTTTTTTCTTTGATCCTCACTTGTGGATTTGAAGATGGTTGCATCCTTTTGTCTGATGCTTTTTTCTCCCTGTTTTATATACTCCATTGATGGGAAACAAATAGCAACATGATGCTGATGCTCTGCCTCATTTGTGATGGAACTTTGTCAAGAAGATATTATCACACTAACTCAGGTTAATGAGGTTGCCTCTGACCATGTCCCACAAAATTAACAGAGGGAGAGATTATTATTTTTTAAAGTCAAGGGTTGTGTAATCCATTTTGTTGCAAACATTATAGTATGCCAGAATAATTTTAAAATCATAGTATACCTCATGGCCCAAGAGATAATATCTAGTCCAGGATTATATCTCATATATATCCTTGCATTTCCAGCTTTAGGACATTATCATAAAACTACCTCAATTTTGCTTAGAAATAAGGGAATGTCTTCATGAAGGCTTCATACAGTTCAGGACCATTTCTGGTGCTGTGCAGCCTTTTGTAACTAAACTAAGTGTAATCCTTGTGCTAACAAGAAGGGCTGTTGTAATAGATTCTGCAACATCTGTTATTGATTGAAAGATGCCCTTAATCCAAGCATCTAATTATAGGTAGAAAGCTATAAGTGTTTACAAATACCTATGTGAAAACGATGTCATCAATCAGCTGCCTAACCCATTAGCACATCTCATATGATAGATGCTAAAGTTTTAGCAGGGACAATTTACCTATCTCTGAAGTAATATTAAACCCAATAGAGACCGCATGTCTTGAGTAGGACCTAGCCATCCTTTGTGATATTTTGTTTTGCTTTATGGTCTAATATTGTTATTGTTCTTTTTATTCCTTATAACTATATTACTGATTGCCATGATGTATCTCATTCTGAGCACAGTCTGAATCTTTGGAAGTTTTTTTGAAGCTCACATCTGCCCTTGTTCCTGAGCTCCAGGTGTTTTCTTTTTCTCCTTGGCAACACAGCAAAACTCAGAATGACTCATGTTTCACTTGGTTCCTAGAGTCATTCCATAATTATCCTTTCATAGGACCATCTTTATGGTAATTGGGTGCCAGGCCATGCCTCAAGGATAGGGATAGGGATCCCCCAGTTCTCTCCTTGAATGACCTCCTTACTTGTTGTTAATTTACCTAAATGAGAACCCAGATTATTGGGGCCAATATGCTGACTCGGTGTACTGCTTAGACAGGGCTATAGAGTACTGTGAAGTGGTATATAAGTCTCAGTGGTAATGCTATTGCTAATTCAACAGCAACTTTATTGATTAGCCCTTGGGCCATATCAAAGTACAAAGTTCCAGCAACAAACCGTCACCAAAACTAGATAAAAACAATCCGAAATGGAATTGGATAAAATACAATTTAAAATGGAATTAAAATACAATTTAAGTTAAAATAGTAATAAAATACAAATTTAAGATATAGATAAAATATGGTAACATTATATTTCGGAGTCGCCCTTACAATCTACCCCAATCAGTCCCACATATGCAGATCTTAACCGGATCATTTTGTTTAAATACTGTGCTACGTTGAATGTTATTTTCAAGTTCTGGCCGGACATAAGGTAAGTTATTTTGATATGGGGATCCCAATGGGTCATTCGTTTGGTATATAGACCAAGATACCTGTCTCTCACCCTCTTATACAAACAACAGTCAAATAGGATGTGAGCCAGGTCCTCTACCTCTGCCGCTCTGCAAATGCAGAGACGCTCATTGTACGGTATAGCATGAAATCTCCCATATCTGACCATTGTATCAAGCTGTTCGAATCTCGCTCTCGTAAATATCTCCCTAAGATGTTTTGGGAGTTGTAACTTCAAATAACTGTCCACTTGAAAAGTACATTTGTATTTACTCAGCCATTTCAAGTTACCCACCTTACTAAGGATAGCTATATCAGTTTGTGCTTCTATATCCTTATTTCTTTGGGCAACTCTTTTTTTAGATTGTTCTCCTGTTACGCAAGAAACAGGAAGGCCACAGCTTCTTACAAAATTTGTTAGTTTGGTGATCCAGAAGATTTGTGATTGAAGTTTTATTTGCTCTAGTAGGCATAATTTGGGGAGTCTATCAGTCTCCATTTCATTAACTTTGCACCAGTAGTTATAAGCTCTAATTTTAGATAATGCCTGAATTGTATGAATTCCCAATTCAGCTCTAACTGCTGCAGCAGATGTTCTTGGATCTACACCCAAAATACATCTCAGATGCTGGGACTGTGTTTGTTCTAAAGCTGTGGTTGAATAAAGACCCCAAATTTCTGCTCCATACAAGAGCATTGTCGTAACCTTAGCCTTATAAACTTTGAGTAGTGGAGCTAGGGACCCTGGGTAACTATGGTTCTTTAGTTTGAGCAATAAATTCAAACGGGCTTTTGCTCTAAATGTACTTCATTGATGATGGCAGGCCCAAGATCCAGTCTTGGAAAAAGTTACTCCCAAATATACAAAGGTATTAACCTGCTCAATTGGTTCACCATCTAACTGCCACTTATGTCTCTGATGGTTTCTTCCAAACACCATTATTTTCCCCCTTCAAATTTGCTACATCTCCCTCCTGTGTAAAAGAGGCTGTTGCCAGATTCCAAGGAGGGGAGCCATTCTCCAAGAGGGAGGAGGACTGCTAATTCACCAAAGTGACTCTAGGTGATATGCAATAGTTGACTTTCTTTCCCTAACTGCTTTTGCCCCTACCTCAATCCTTGCCATTCATTTAAAAACTCCCCTCCTATTTACAGTAAATGAAACATGATCAGAGGTATGCGAATTAATGGGCTAATGTCTTGTTAATAAAATACCAACACTAATTTTACAGAGCATCAAAAGATGGACTGCTATTAATGTGCAATCAGCAGAGTACAGTCATCAGGAAGAAAAGCTGAAGCATCAGATAAAAGAAAACAACAGCAATTGTAATTGGGACAGGAAAGAGTATCCCCAATCACTATATGAGTAAAGGAAGAGGAAAATTTGGAATACCTGAATCCTTCAAACTAGGTTGCCCTACATATATCCAGGGCTTTTTTCTAAAAAAAAAAAAAAAAGGTGCCGGAACTCTCATCTTGTTAATCTTTTATTTACTGTATATAATTTTATTTATATATTTATATAATTAAATAATTATATATTCAATTCTTAACATACATTTACTTTATTGTATTTAAGGCAAATGTTCATAGAAAATTCCAAACTTTTGTCCAATTCTCGTCTGGCAAATCTTCTTGACTCCTTTCCTTGCTCTTAGTAACTATGGCCGAATGTTGTCCTCTGAGTAACCACAGATCAACGTACTTTGAAGGATCGAAAAGTCTCAGAGGTAGTACGACAAATTTGATGAACAAAAGTGCTGAAATTGTCTTAGTCTTTAACAAAGCTCTTGTTGGGGTGGCAATTAGATTCATCTGTGAAAACCCATGTTCACATTCACTTGAAGAAATAGGAATGGTATTCAGAGTCCGTATCAAATGCAACAGTTTTTCTGGATATGTCTTTTCAAGAATGTATTCACGGAATCCACAAATCATTTCTCTTTCATTTAGTTGCAGTCTGATTGATAAATTTCTAATTTCCACTTCTCCAAATGTCAATTGAGTATTAACATCTTCAGGCCAATGTTTTTGATCAAGTACGCGAGACGAATATGCCAACTCATCGTCTTTGCTATCAAGTAATCTTTTTTCAATTGACTCTTTCAATTTTGTATAAAATATACTTGGGTCAATGGGAGGATTCTTTTTTGAATCTCTTTTGTGAAGTAAAACTCCACCAAAGCGAAGATCAGCAGCAACAGCACATTTATAATAGGGCCCAAAGTTCTGTCTTCTTTCTTCAAAAACTTGTACCAGTATTTTTATTTTCTTATTTGCCTTATACAAGTCGATGTTGCAGTCCTGTAGATCCAAACTTAAATCTGACAATTCTTGGAGAGCGTCACACATCAATCCTTGGTCCAATAAAAATTCTGTAGATGTTATTTTTCTTTTCAAGCCATCATAAGTGCATTTATCATTTTTATCTCTTATAGGATCATGCATTGCTTGTTCAAAATGGTACATAAGGGATTCAAAATTATTCCATACAGCCAAAACTGTACACAAACTAGATGACACCCATCGGGTACTTAAAATTCTTCCAATTTTCAGCAGCTCTGTTGTTGTTGTTAGTTGCGAAGTCGTGTCCGACCCATCGCGACCCTATGGACAACGTTCCTCCATGCCTTCCTGTCCTCTACCATCTTCTGGAGTCCATTTAAGATCATGCCTACTGCTTCAGTGACTCCATCCAGCCACCTCATTCTCTGTCATCCCCTTCTTCTAGTGCCCTCAATCTTTCCCAGCATTAGGCTCTTCTCCAGTGAGTCCTTCCTTCTCATTAGGTGGCCAAAGTATTTGAGTTTTAGCTTCAGGATCTGGCCTTCTAAAGAGCAGTCAGGGTTGATCTCCTCTAGGACTGACCGGTTTGATCACCTTGCAGTCCAAGGGACTCGCAGGAGTCTTCTCCAGCACCATAGTTCAAAGGCTTCAATTCTTTGGTGCTCAGCCTTTCTTATGGTCCAACTTTCACTGCCATACATTGCAACTGGGAAGGCCATAGCCTTGACTATACGCACTTTTGTTGACAGGGTGATATCTCTGCTTTTTAGTGTGCTGTCTAGATTTGCCATGGCTTTCCTCCACAGGAGCAAGGGTCTTTTAATCACTACCTCTATTTCTTCCCCATCTATTTGCCAGGAATTGAGAGGGTCAGATGCCATGATCTTGGTTTTCTTAATGTTTAGTTTCAACCCAAGTTTTGCACTCTCCTTCTTCACTCGCAACAGAGGCTCTTGTCAAGGTAAAAATCACCTTTGTAGAGGGCGACGGACCGTGCTTCAGAGAATGCATGATGTGCATGCAGGAAGGCAAGAAAAACACGACGCATAATCTTACTAAATACCTTTTACTTACAAAAATATAAAAACTAAATATATATTATACAGAGCTAGCTCACTACATCCTAAACGTAACAGTCAGTAACAGCAAAGGTGAATAAAACAATACAGATAATAACTCTGGGAACTTTTTCTAGACATGCGCACTAAACAGACTGAAAACATAACATAGCTAGTCATATGGGATTCACTATGGTTACCAGATAAGTTATCACAACAGGTGCAAAGAGCAGGGGAAAATGTACAGTTAGAAATGAACTTTTCTGACGAACAAAAAAAACGTGCAGTGACATTCCCCTTCTTTCGTCAGCAAAGTGAAGACTCAAGTAAGGCACATCTTCTCACGCAGATACTCATGCTGGGCTGTAGGAAGTGGTTTGTTCAGCATATCAGCATATCAGCAATTTGATCACGTGTAGGCACGTACTGTAATGTTACAAAACCTTGTTTAACCAGTTGCCTTATGTTTTGATATCGGATGTCAATGTGTCTGGACCTTGAACCTATAAACCACAGATTCATTATCTTCCATCACAGTGATCGGTCGAATCGGATGTGTCCAGATATCTGTGACTAAAGCATCAAACCAGGTTAAAGAATTGCATGCATCAGACACACAAGCATACTCAGCTTCTGTAGAGGAACAAGAAACAAGATTCTATTTACGCACATGCCAGTAAACAGGACATCCATTTAAGAACATCATGTAACCTGAAGTACTTTTCCGTGACTTCTTATCACTCGCCCAATCTGAATCTGCAAAACAACATAACTCTGCATAGTCAGTATGTGTGGGTTCCAACAACAACTTCATGTCTTTGGTGTGTTTTAGATACCTCAATAACTTTTTAACACATGTCCAATGAAACTGTTTTGCCTTGCCTACATGTCGTGATAAAAGATTAACACTAAGTGCAATGTCGGGTCTAGTCCAACTACTAATATACAGCAGCGACCCAATGACTGAGCGATATAGTGTTTGATCTTCGAACTCAGGACTTGGTTCATGTGCCAAAATGTGAAAGTCAGTTTGCATGGGTATACTCACAGGCTTAGCGTCCTCCATGTTGCAGTGATGTAACAGTTGTTCAATCTTCTCTTCTTGTGTGAGACTAAACCCCTTCTGAGTTTTGGCAATTTGAACACCTAAATAAGTGTTAATACACCCTAAACACTTCAACGTGAAAAACTTTTTTAAAGCTTTAGAAAAAACCTCACTCATCTGCTTATTTGGACCAATATAAACAATATCATCGACATAAACAAGAATTATCTCATACCTATTACCGGATTTTTTAGTAAACACGCATTCATCTGTTTCAGACTTAATAAAGCCCATTGAATTTACTTTGTCAGAAAGACATAAGTACCACATTAAACCAGACTGTTTCAGACCATAAAGACTTTTGTGTAGAAACCAGGTATCCCCTTCTTGCTGTCGGAAACCTGGAGGACCTTTCACGTAAATGTCCTCGTCAAGATCAGTGTGTAGATAAGCCATTTCAACATCGAACTGAAAAACTTCCAGGCCAAGGATAGTTGCAGTGGCTAAAGCAATTTTCACACTTTCAGTCCGCACTGTGGGTGAGTATGTATTTGTATAGTCCTCAGGATAACGTTGAGCGAAACCCTGGGCTACGAGTCTGGCCTTGTACAACGACTCACCATTCGGCTTCTTTTTGATCCTGTAGACCCATCGAGTACCAATAACTTTCTTGTTTGCTGGAGGGCTTGCAGGCGTAAACACTTGAAGTTTCTTTAAACTGTCCATTTCAGCCTGCATTGCCTCAAACCATTTATCTTGTTCTGATTCAGGAAGATGTTTGATCTGTGTGAACTTCTCAGGTGGAAGTGTAACATTACAAATCAAAGGTACAGGTGTTTTTGTTACTTGCCACGAATACCGTTTTGGAGGGATTCCCTTTGTGGTCCTCTTGGAACGCCTCGGGCCAACCGTCCATTCTTCTTCCGTGTCGTCCTCGTCTTCATCGTCGCCAGCAGCAACATCAGCAGCTTGCGAAGACGGAACAGTAGGTTGAGAAGAACTCGTGGAAGGAACAATATCCTGTGAATCTTGATCATCAGGTTGCGTGGCATCAGCAACATCATCTCTAGGAAAATAAACTCCAGGATCGTTAGAATGAATCCTGGACCAGTCAGCATCTTCCTCAAAAGTAGCAGATTGTGAAACCACAATAACATGATGAGAGTCAATGTATTTGCTCCATTTTGAATTATCATCAATGCCCATAAATCTCATCCTTTTTGCTGCAGGACCCCCTTTCTTTCTTTGGGCTAAAGGAATATTCACCATAGCATAGGAACCAAAAATATGGAGATGTGAGAGATCAGGCTTGTGTCCATACAACATGAAATAAGGGGTCTGATTTATCACACTACTCCAAGTGCGGTTGATGATATGGTTAGCACATTTGATAGCTTCACCGCAGTATGGAAGACTGAGGTTAGCATCTTTAAGGAGGCAACGCATCATGGTTTGCAGAACTCCATTTCTGCGTTCTGCCACTCCATTTTCAGCTGGAGTATAAGGAGCAGATGTCTGATGTACTATCCCATTCTCACGCATCCAGTCCTGGAAACGCTGAGACATGAATTCAGCACCGCGATCACTCTGGATTCTGGCAATGTTGACCTCGAATTGGGTATAGACAAGACTAGCAAAGTCTTTAAAGATCTGAAAGGTCTCAGATTTTTCTTTCATAGGATATACATATCCATATCTAGAATAGTTATCAACGATTGTCAAGAAATATCTTTTACCACCAAGTGTTGGTGCAAAAGGACCAACTATGTCAGTGTGTACCAAATCAAAAATGCGTGTTGACAGGCGTGTAGCGCGTTTTGGAATTGCTGCTGCCTTGGATTTGGCTTTCTTGCAGACAGCACAGTCCAAAAACACCTTACACCCCTTTAGATCCAAACCTCTTGCGAACTCTGGCATCTTCTTCAGAACACAGAAACTGGCATGACCCAATCTTCTGTGCCACTTATGGATACACCTGGAATGTAAAGGTTTACCTGTTAGTGAATTCTCAACGTTAGCATTTTTATTAGGAACCCCAGGCTTGCTGTGAGCAACCTGTGTCTTTTTTGTATTTTTATCATTATTAGGAACCTTTGGAGTAGCAACAGGATCTCTCTCTGGGACGTCTCTCTCTGGGCCTGTGCTTTTTGGAACGTGTATACTTGCCTGCTCTTGCTGCTTAGGCTTTGGTTTTAAGTAATAAACACCACCAATCAACATGGTTTCAGCAACAATATCTCCGTCTTTGACTATATAACTTGCTTTTTCAAGATGGTGGACCTGAAAATGAGAAAACCTAGACAAATGACTCTGACTAAGCAAATTACTACTGGCAGACGGAACATAGTAAACGTTTGGAATGAGAGCACCGAGCTCTTCAATGTAGACAGTTCCTTTTCCCATGACCTGAACAGGATGATTGGAAAAAGAGTAAAGTTCACGAAGTTCAGGTTCAGGCTCGTGCATCTCTGTGTAAAGCTCTTTTCTGTAGGTAACATGTAATGCTGCTCCACTGTCCAAAGTCCAAAGAAGTCGTCTGTCGTACTCTGGTTGAGGCTGTGGATCGTTGGTCACAACCAATGTGGCAAGTGGAGCCTGTGGATCATGCTTGGAACCACGACCACGACCTTGTCGTCCGCCTCTACCTCTGCCTCCTCTGGAATCTGTTCCTCTGGGCTGGTATGTGACGGGCGCTGGAACTCGTTGGGGACAATCCCGGGTGGCATGTCTCACACGATTGCAGATGTAGCATCTTGGCATCCTTGGAACGTAGGTCCTTCCACGGAAGGCACGCCTCGCTGAAGCTCTTGATGCAGGTGGTTCCCTTAAATGTGGTGCAGCTTGCATAAGTGCCTCTTCTTCGGTTAAAATTCTGCATACATGATCCACTGTGCGTTGAACAATAGGCACTTGATTAATCTTGGAAATAGCATCTTTCCACTCATGATTCAAAGAATTGATGATAATGCTGATCATTTGAAAATCATCAATAGGATAGCCTTGTTCACCCAGTTCTTTTCTAATACCTTTCATTTTAGTCAAATGTGCTCCAATATGTTCACCAGGTTTTAATCTGGAACCATGGAACTCAGACAAAAGTAAACATGTAGACTCAATTGATGTAGGCCGATAACTGAGTCCAAATTTGTTGGGCAGTTGCATCTTGTGAAAACGTGAGCTGCAATTCATTGTCCATTGACATCAATAATGTTGTGCATGCTCTATTATCCAAGTCCCATATGTCAGGATTCCATGGCTGGGCAGGAGGATTAAACACCATCATGTGAGTACCTTCTCTGCGTAGCAAAAGTCCAACCTCACTGACCCATGCCCTGTAATTCTGTCCTGACTTCTTTAATTTTGAATCACCAGCCAGTGGTACAATGGAAGGTGTTTGATGAGGAATATACAATTGAGGTACTGGCTGTGCAGGTTGTACAATCCGACCATAACCTGCAGGGGGCACCAGTGGCGTCTGTGCCTGTGCCTGGACATGCGGCAGTTGCATTGAAGCTGCCGGTAGTCTTGGTGCTGGCTGTGACTGTCTTTGAGCTGCTATTCCACCCTGGCCAGCAGGAGGCGCTGGCGCTGGGGCTGGTGCAGTAGCATAACCTGCAGATGACACTGGCCTTCGCATATAAGAACCCGGTGGCAATTGCATGTGGGTTAAATATGGCTGTGCTCTGCCAGGTAGAGGGACTTGCATAGAAGCAATATTAACAGGAGAAGCAATAGTAACAGGAATCCTAGCACCATCAGGGACTGGAGCCTCAGATAACGGCAGAAATCTTGTATCTCTGAGCAAAGACTCCTCCATAGACAATTGCAAGAGTGAGAGCTCCAATTCATGTCTTAATGTAGCTTCACCAGTAGATGGTGCTAAAACATTTGCTTCAGGCATCACTGTGGCTCTGTATGGCCTTTGGGACAGCCCATAATCATGTGACATAGGAGCCTCCGGTTCCCATTCGTCTTGCATGACACTCAATGATGGGCGTGACTTTGGCTTTGGGGAAGAAGGAGGCAATATGGCTTCTCCTTGTGGGTGTGGCAATATGGCCGGTTCATGCTCATAATTCCTCTCATATTGCTGAACCATTGACACATATTCCTTTGCCTGCTGCAAACGCCTTTCAAAAACCCCAATTTGTTCACAGTAGCCTTGCATAGCCCTATCTCGCATAGTTTGCTTGGGGCTTGAAGGAGCAGAAGGAATTTTCTTCGGCTGAACTTTAGGTTTCGCTCCAAGCCTTTGAAATTCATCTTGAGCCCCTGGAGTGTGAACATTTCCAAAAGCAGCTGCCAGGGAGCTTGGAAAAGTTGAAAAAGGAGTGACTGACCTTGCATCGTCGACAGGAGCAGGTGCGTCTTCTCCAAGGCGTGTGGCCGAAGCTATCGGAGTTCTTAAAGTAGAAGGGAGCTGCCCCACAGAAAGACTCCTTTTCAGCCGTGGCTTCCTTCCTGACATGTTTCAGCAGTTAATCACCGCTGCCTCACTAGCACTAACTAACTGATAACAGCCGCAGAAACATGCATCTCCAAAAACATAAATCAAACCATCCTCTGCTACCAAAATGTCAAGGTAAAAATCACCTTTGTAGAGGGCGACGGACCGTGCTTCAGAGAATGCATGATGTGCATGCAGGAAGGCAAGAAAAACACGACGCATAATCTTACTAAATACCTTTTACTTACAAAAATATAAAAACTAAATATATATTATACAGAGCTATCTCACTACATCCTAAACGTAACAGTCAGTAACAGCAAAGGTGAATAAAACAATACAGATAATAACTCTGGGAACTTTTTCTAGACATGCGCACTAAACAGACTGAAAACATAACATAGCTAGTCATATGGGATTCACTATGGTTACCAGATAAGTTATCACAACAGGTGCAGAGAGCAGGGGAAAATGTACAGTTAGAAATGAACTTTTCTGACAAACAAAAAAAACGTGCAGTGACAGCTCTTTAGTTCCTCTTCACTTTCTGCCATTAGAGTGGTATCATCTGCATATCTTAGGTTGTTGATGTTTCTTCCGGCAATCTTAATTCCAACTTTTGATTCATCTAGCCCTGCCTTTCTCATGATGTGCTCTGCATATAAGTTAAATAGGCAAGGCGACAGTATACAGCCTTGCCGGACTCCTTTCCCAATTTTGAACCAATCAGTGGTTCCGTGTCCAGTTCTCACTGTTGCTTCTTGGCCCGCATATAGGTTTCTCAAGAGACAAATAAGATGGTCTGGTACGCCCATCTCTTTAAGGACTTGCCACAGTTTGTTATGATCCACACAATCAAAGGCTTTAGCATAGTCAATGAAGCAGAGGTAGATGTTTTTCTGGAACTCTCTAGCTTTCTCCATGATCCAGCGTATGTTAGCAATTTGATCTCTAGTTCTTCTACCTCTTCGAAATCCTGCCTGTACTTCTGGTAGTTCTCGATCCACATACTGCTGGAGTCTAGCTTGTAGGATTTTAAGCATAACTTTACTAGCGTGAGAAATGAGTGCAATGGTGCGGAGGTTTGAACATTCTTTGGCACTGCCTTTCTTTGGAATTGGAATGTAAACTGATTTTTTCCAATCCTGTGGCCACTGTTGAGTTTTCAAAATTTGCTGGCAAATTGAGTGTAGCACTTTTACTGCATCGTCTTTTAAGATTTTGAATAGCTCAGCTGGAATACTGTCACCTCCACTAGCTTTGTTGTTGCTCAACCTTTCTAAGGCCCACTTCACATTCTAGGATGTCTGGCTCGAGGTCAGTGACTACCTCATTGTGATTATCAGGGACGTTAAGCTCATTCTTGTATAGTTCCTCTGTGTAATTTTGCCACCTCTTCTTAATCTCTTCTGCCTCTGTTAGGTCCCTGCCATTTTGGTCCTTTATCATGCCCATTTTTGCATGAAATGTTCCTTTCATCTCTCCAATTTTCCTGAAAAGATCTCTGGTCCTCCCTATTCTATTGTTTTCTTCTATTTCTTTGCATTGTTCATTTAAGAAGGCATTCTTATCTCGTCTAGCTATTCTTTGGAATTCTCCATTTAATTGGGCATATCTTTCTTTTTCTCCCTTGCCTTTTGCTTCCCTCCTTTCCTCAGCTATTTGCAAAGCTTCCTCAGACAGACTGCGTCTCTCCTTGACTAGTTTCCATCCGTTGCTTTTTGTCCTGCTTTCAGGTGCTTTGGAGAATAGCTTGACTCCCTCTTCTTTGTGGCAGCCCCTGAGATATTGGAACACTGCTATCTTGTCACCCCTCACCCTTCTCTTCATTAAACTGCATATATCCAATTCCAGCAACCGTTCCCTATATGTTTTAGCCTCCAGCCCCCCAATCATCTTTGTTGCTCTTCTTTGTACTCTTTCTAGAGTCTCGACATCTTTTTTACATCGTGGTGACCAAAACTGGATGCAGTATTCCAGGGGTGGCCTTACAAAGGCATTGTAAAGTGGTATTAGTACTTCACGCGATCTTGATTCTATCCCTCTGTTAATGCAGCCTAGCACTGTGTTGGCTTTTTTGGCAGCTGCAGCACACTGCTGGCTCATACTTAAGTGATTGTCCACTAGGACTCTGAGATCTCTCTCACAGTTGCTACTATTGAGCAAGGTGTGTTCCATTTGTGGGTTTCATCCCACCATGTTTCTGTAATGGCAACAATATCATATCCACCCTCATTAACCTGAATTTCTAGTTCACCCTGCTTACTGTTCATACTCTGCGCATTGGTGTACAGACATTTGAGTCCTTTATGACTGACCCTGTGTTTACTTGCTACATAACTTGTGTGGTGCCTAAGTTCCCCTATCTTCTTAGATTGCCGGGGACAGTGATGTTCTGTATCAATTAACTCACTGTCTCCGTTGTTTAGTTTAAATATTCCTTCAGAAAAGCTTTCTTGGATGGATGCAGACCATCTCTTTTGTACATTTTTTCAGACATCGTGACTAATATAACCAAAGCCTTCTCCTTTACACCACTCCTTTAGCCACAAGTTCTCTCTTAAATTTTGGGCCTGTGTAAATTTTACATTTCTCACCCAAATCTTTTCCCAAGTATCCATTGTAATAACTTCTTGAAAGTTCTGAGCCCACTTTATCATACAATCTTTAACAAGTTCCATCTCTGAATCAATTTCTATCAATGCAAGATATATCCTTTTTATATGTGCTTGACCTTGATCTCTAATTTGCTTTACCAAGTTTTCATCAGTCATCAAAAAACCAGTTTTCTGGTCCTCTTTCCACCTAGCCTGTAATTGCCCATACTGAAACCAAGTTTGTACAATCTTTTCTTCTTTTAAAATGTTATATGACTTTAATTGCCATACATTCCTTTCCAAACTTAAAATTTCCTTATATGTAGTCACATCATGTTTAAATCCCACATTTATGTTTTCTATTGCATGTTTAGGTATTGCCCAAATAGGTATCTTATAATTTAACTTATGTCTATACTTTTTCCAAACTCGCAACAGAGCATACCTTAAAATATGTATCTTAAACACATTATCCACCTTCTTATCATACAATAAATATGCATGCCATCCAAATAACAAATCATGACCCTCAAGATTTAATAATCTCGCTCGTGTTAAATTAAACCAATCACTTATCGCTGACAAAGCAGCAGCCTCATAATATAATTTGAAATTAGGCATTTTAAGACCACCTCTTTCACGCATATCTTGCATTATCTTAAATTTAACTCGTGGCTTTTTCCCTGCCCAAACAAATTTATTAACTCCTTTTTTGCCATTCCTCCAAATTTAAATCCTTTTTAAGTATAGGTATCATTTGAAATAAAAATAAAAATTTTGGCAAAACATTCATTTTCACTGCTGCAATTCTTCCCAATAAAGATAATTTAATTTTTTCCAACTATCTAATTCTTTTTGTACTTTTCCCCATAGCTTTTCATAATTATTTTTTTATAACTTCACATTTGAGGCTGACAAATATATCCCCAAATATTTAACCCTTTTAACTATTTCAAATCCCGTTAGCTCTTCTAAAACAGCCTTTTGTGATACTGTCATGTTTTTAGACAACATTTTAGTTTTTTGTATATATATCTCTCCAATTTTCTTGAAGAGATCTCTGGTCCTCCCTATTCTATTGTTTTCTTCTATTTCTTTGCACTGTTCATTTAAGAAGGCATTCTTACCTCTTCTAGCTATTCTCTGGAATTCTGCATTCAATTGGGCGTATATTTCTTTTTCTCCCTTGCCTTTTGCTTCCCTCCTTTCCTCAGCTATTTGCAAAGCTTCCTCAGACAGCCATTTTGCTTTCTTGCATTTCTTTTTCTTTGGGATGGTTTTGGTTGCTACCTGTTGTACAATGTTGCGAACCTCTGTCCATAGTTCTTCAGGCACTCTGTCTATCAGATCTAATTCCTTAAATCTATTTGTCACCTCTACTGTATATTAAACAGGGATATGATTTAATTCATACCTGACTGGCCTAGCGCTTTTCCCTACTTTCTTTAATTTAAGCCTAAACTTTGCAACAAGAAGCTCATGGTCTGAGCCACAGTCAGCTCCTGGACTTCTTTTTACTGACTGTAAAGAGCTTCTCCATCTTTGGCTGCAGAGCATATAGTCAATCTGATTTCTGTGTTGACCGTCTGGTGATGTCCATGTGTAAAGCCATCTCTTGGGTTGTTGGAGAAGAGTGTTTGCTATGACCATCGTATTCTCTTGACAAAATTCTATCAGCCTGTGCCCTGCTTCATTTTGTACTCCAAGGCCAAACTTGCCTGTTATTCCAGTTATCTTTTGGCTTCCTACTTTAGCATTCCAATCCCCCATGATGATAAGGACATCATTTTTGGTGTTAGTTCTATAAGGTGCTGTAGGGCTTCATAGAACCGGTCAATTTCATCCTCTTCAGCACTGGTGGTTGGGGCATAGGCTTGGACTACTGTGATATTGAATGGTTTGCCTTGGATTCGAACTGAGATCATTCTGTCATTTTGAGGATTGTATCCCAGTGTTGCTTTTCCTACTCTTTTATTGACTATGAAGGCTACTCCATTTCTTCTGAGGGATTCTTGCCCACAGTAGTATACCTGATGGTCATCTGAATTAAATTCACCCATTCCTGTCCATTTTAGTTCGCTGATACCTAAGATGTTGATGTTTAGTCTTGTCATCTCTTGTTTGCCCACGTCCAGCTTTCCTTGATTCATGGATCTTACATTCCAGGTTCCTATGAAGAAAAAATCTTTACAGCATCGGACTTTCCTTTCACCACCAGACACATCCACAGCTGAGCGTCCTTTCGGCTTTGGCCCAGTCGCTTCATTCTTTCTGGCGCTACTAGTACTAGCCCTCTGCTCTTCCCCAGTAGCATATTGGACGCCTTCCGACCTGAGGGGCTCATCTTCCAGCATCATATCGTTTTGCCTTTTGGTACTGTCCATAGGGTTTTCGTGGCAAAGATACTGGAGTGGGTTGCCATTTCCTTCTCCAGTGGATCACGTTTTGTCAGAACTCTCTGCTATGACCTGTCCGTCTTGGGTGGCCCTGCATGGCATAGCTCATAGCTTCATTGAATTATGCAAGCCCCTTCGCCACGACAAGGCAGTACTCCATGAAGGGGTTCAGCAGCTCAGTCCCCAGTAATTCTGCACATGAATGCAAATCTCTGCTATTCTTTGGTGAAGCATGGTATATGACATACAGTTTTTCAATAAATCATTGGAATCTATTTATTCCTGAAGTTTCCTTGGCAGCATCACCTACTAATAATTCTAGTCTGTGATTAGCACAATGCCAAACTATAATAGAAGGAAAACATTCTGACAGCAATTTTTTCACTCCACTTTTACATCCCATCATCATAGTGGCACCATCGCATGCCAGAGAAATCAAATATTTTTTTTCAAATAATCTTCTGTCATCCCATAAGAGTAAAGACATTGGAGTAAGGAATCAAATATTCCTTCTGCTGTTACTTTTTCAAGTTCTACCAAAAACAAATTTACTGGTGAATTCATTCCCATACCTTCGATAAAGCATCGAACAAATACTATGAGTGAGGGTAGTTTTTTTTTGCTTATTGTGGTTGATTCATCAATTATCAATGAAATTTTATTATTGGATCAAACAATTTCTTTAACCACAGTTTTCCTCATTTCTTCACTTATATGATTAACAATATATAATCTTAAAGGGCTTGCCATTGTGATAGAAGATTGTTACCACTGCTCCAGGGTTTGGCTAACTTAAATATGCATAGCATAATTAGATTTATTATTGCTGCTAAAGCTATGGATTACAGATTCACATTTCCCATGGATTGTCTTCTGTCCATGGGAGGAAAGCTTGGTAGATTCTAAATTTCGTAATTTTAGTTATTACTTTGTGGCAGGGTATATATGAGAACAAGCTGCAAAGGTCTTTAAAAGCATGTTTCTCACATATTTATATTTTTGAATCATAAATATTAAATCTTTTTTTCTTTCCAATGATCCAAACTAATGCTTTAGAAATATAATTTCCAGTTTTAGCTACAGTAAACAAGCAAATTACACTAAAGCTAAATTTAACGTTACTTGTTAAAGATATTTACTATATTTCAGAATTAATATTCTTTCAGTCACAATCTTATTCCTATTCAATTTGGCTGATTTTAAAATGTTATGTAAAATCATAAGCACATAAAAAGAAAACAGAAGAAACAGCTGCAAATTAACTCAACAGTTCTATGCTTAGCAACATTTACATTTAATCAAAGTTCTTGCTCTTTCCAAATCTATTTCAGGGTTTACTTTCTATATACGCAAACAATGGGAAATGAGTTTCTGGGCGGGTTCAAATTTTTTACACATTCCAAAAATTTCAGGTAATGTATCTGTTCCATGTAAATATAAAAGCATGATAGGCTCTGTATTTGTACAATGGCCGATTATCTCAGTGTGCAGAAATGTGGATAACTACAAACAGAAGTTGCAAGCCCCCTCCTTGACTTCAGAGTCATGCTGGTGAGATAGTCAGCATATACATTTAATAAATAACTTTTTTTTTTCAAATGCCCCTGTCAGCAATTGAATTTGAATGAAGTTTCAGAAAACCAAATGTTCTGTGCTGGTGGTACTAAGCTCCCAAAGATCTAGCATCGGATAAATGAATTCTTTCTAATAAAAATAACTTTCTGCCTTTTTCTAATCATCATTTCTTCCCTACAGCAATTTGAAAAGTAAAACAAAATGAAACAAACCACTACTCCCTCCATGCAGGGAAAATTTCCTTGAGTCATACTTGAATATCCTATTTGCAAATAATATCTTACTTAGCTAGTTGAGATGGTGTAGTTGGGGAGCAGGCAGGAGTGCAATGTTCCTGCCTTCACTGCAACGTTTGCCTGCCGGGTCTTTTGGCAAGCTCAGCAGCAATTCCTATTGGCTTCCAAAAGCCAATAGCATAGCTGACTAAGGAATTCTGGGAGTTGAAGTCCATGAGTCATAAAAGAGCAAAGCCTGCAATAGGCTTAAGCCAATAGCAGCACAGCTTGTGCAAAAGCTTTTTTTTTCTTTTTGCAAAAAACAAAGTGCCGGAACGCCGTTCTGAGCGTTCTATGCAAAAAAAAAACCCTGTATATTTCTCTTAATAGTGTTAACATGTGTCTTTGGAATACCAAAAAGAGAGATTGTGTTATCCTTAGGTCCACATCTCTGCTGTCAGCTTCTTCTAATGGGCCCAAAGGGAACAGAATGGCTACCCTGTAAAAGGGAAAGTAGGAGAGTTGTGCTGATTTTTGAGTGCTCTACAATACCTACTTTGCTGCTTAAAATAAAATCTTTTCAGGGTTCAAAAATATTCCCACTAGATGTGTTTCAGGATGGCTTTGCGGGCCACATGAAACCACTTCGTGGGCCGGATCCGGCCCCCGGGCCTTGTGTTTGACATGTCTGCTCTAGGCCGTAGGAATGATAAACTGTTTATCACAAAGAGCCTTGAGATTTTGGCCTTGACTCAAGTCATGTGCTAACAAAAAGGTTACTCATAAATTTCTAAAAACAGCTCATTCATTTATTTGGAGCCCCACCAAATAATGACCTAGACAAAATTAATGTATTTACAATGGACATTGTTAACAACTCATACAGCAGCAGAACCTCTGACTGAATTAGTGGTAACATCTCATCTCCAAAAAAGGTTGCATGAACAATGAGAGCAATTTACAAAAATCTCTGATACACTTTGACTTAAATGAGGATTTTCAACAGAAGAGCAACCAGAAGGAAGACAATCTGGCAATTTTAAAAGATGAAGAAAGGTTGATCTTGCACCATTAAAAACAACAATTGCTTTTACCTGATGCCATGGTTTTACCAAAGGGACTGCTGGGTAACTAAATCCCACTTCCAAAGAAAATTCACAAAACTTTGGATTAACCCACTGCCATGAACAGACTAACAACACCTCTAGCTCAGCAGACTCAATCAAATATTCAAGATCTTCAGACCTCTTCTAGCATTGAGCCTAAGATGAACAACCTTAAAACCAATCCATTGGAGTGCCAGGTGAAGACTCACAAGGAAATAGAGGAAACATTGCAAACAAGGGAAGACAATATAGTAGAGAATTGCATTGACCAGGGATGCTGCTTTGGCAAATACAGTCTTCAAGGAAAAGCAAAATCACCAATCAGTGTGTATATTTAAATATATCAGGTTCCCGGAGTTCCGGTCCTGCACGGTAGTGACTGGTTGCAGGCTTGTGGACCCATGCACCCCCATAGCCAGGGCTTTTTTTGTCATAGAACCCTCAGAATGGAGTTCCAGCACCTTTTTTGAATAGAACCTTGTAGGGTAGGCAAGGTGGGTTGTATGACATGTGTGAGTTCCGGCACCTTTTTCTTTTACAAAAAAAGCACTGCCCATAGCCAACGTTCATCCTGCCTGGAGACCCTAAGGGGTCCAAGCTGCCCCGGAGAGGCAGTGAAGAAAAAAGGGTGCCCCGGCAACTCTGTAATGATGGCAGTCATTCCGTTCATCTTGGGGAAAGCATTCTAACCCGACAGCAGAAAGGCTGTATTTTATTGATCAGCCTAAGCTACTGGCAACAAGAGTCCAAAAGAACTATCCAGAACTGCAGTAAACAGCATGCTTGAAACTGGGTGAGGAATCTGGTTTTCCCTTCTCTATTTTACACTTAATTTCCCGGAAAAGATCCCCAAGAAGAAAATATCTCCGAAAGTGAAGGACGAGGACTTCCGCCCCATCATTATACTAATGCAGACATGTCAAACACAAGGCCCGGGGGCCAGATCTGGCCCGTACAGTGGTTTCATGTGGCCCGCGAAGCCATCCTGGAAACAGTGAGGGAATGGCCCCCACTGCCTTGGCCCTGGCCCAGAGACCCTCCTCCTGCCAGAGACCCTCAGATCTGTCCACTCCTGCCCAGGCCCCCATAGGCACCCTTGATGCAAATGATGTAGAGCTGGCCACGGCCACCGAGTAGGCCATACACACTTTAGCCACGCCCACCCAGTAGGCCACACCCACCCAGCCCCCTGAGGGAAACCACAATGCTGATGTGGCCCTCAATGAAATTACTAATGTACTAATGTACTAATGGAAGCAGTGAATTAAAATTTCTATGGAGGATCAAAATATATGGTAGTGAAATAAATTTATAAACTTGAAAGCTAAATTTTAACTTTGGACAAGTTTATGATTGTTGAATGGTTAAGACTCATTTTAAAGACCATTGTTCATACTGAAAACTAAATAGATGCTGACACCTAGTGCTGGATGAAGATTACGACAGCTATAATTTCTATAGAGAATTTGCCAAAATCTGGGAAAAGCTATTCTATATTTGAGACCTTCAAATCTTTAATAATAAAGAACAGCTGTGACAAAAAAAGACAGCAGACAAAGAGAGAATAATAAACTTTAGGGAAAAATCTTTTTGAACTCTTTGGATTACAAATATCTATTTAACCAGGACACTAAAGCTATTTGCAAATAAGAAGGAAAACTCCAGCTTTTGGCCATCTTGGATCAGAGAGATGTAGACAGAACACACCAAGAAAACATAAATACCTCTCAGGAGGAGATATACTGTATAGTATACTGCAATTAATTCAAATAATACTGAGTTCAAATCACAAAGAAATCCAAAATAACTTTGAAAATACAAATCAATCTTTCTCTAAGTTAACTTTACAACAAAAAAACTTCCAGGAAACAAATAAGTGGACATAACAAATAAGACAAAACAAATAAGTGGACATAAAATTGAAAATGGAGACTCAAAGACGGAACTTAATAAAGCAAGAAAACATGATTTAATCCTAGTGGGGAAAATTTACAAGAAATGGGAAAAACAACTCATCCCTTAAGCCTACAAAATAATGTTGAAATCATCAGAGAGAAAGGAAGTGATAAGAGAAGCAAAGAACAAGAAAGAGAAAAACATTTTCAAGAAACATGGAAAGGCAAAACCCTCACATAAAGACACTTTATTCAATTTATTTCTTATACCTACAGCAACATGAATATGTGGGAAAACTTTTTGATTTAGCAAAACACATTGATCAAGAAAGATACTGGTCAAAGGAAAAAGATCAAAGTGAAAATTAAGAAAATAGATGATGGGATCTACCAGAGAGAATATTTCAGAAAGAAACAGTTGTTTCATTATGGTTAAAGAAATATAAAAGATTCTGAATACATATGTCGTTCTAAGAGAGATGAATTCCTTAAATAATACTGTATGCTTTTTCCCCCTTTTTATTTTATTTCTTGATATAAGTAATATAATACTGCTGAAATGGCCTAGATGAAGGAAATGTTTTAGATAATTCAATGTGTCTGAATTTAGGGAAATTATAATGTATAAAAAAGAAAAAAATGTTTTGAATAAGAGTTAAAGGATTAGATGACTAGGCACATTAAATGGAATATTTAATGATTAAATATATTTTAAATCATCGTTAAAGAATAAGAAATTTTGGGAATGAATATATATTATCTTAGGAGGAATTTATTTATTTATTTATTTATTTATTTATTTATTTATTTATTTATTTATTGAACTTATATACCGCCCTTCTTGATGGTATCAAAAGCCGCAGAGGGAAAAGAAGAGCAATGATGGAAAGTGTGATTAATGCTGTCTCTGTCCCATAACCAGGCCTGAAATCTGGCTGAAAGGGGTCCAGATAATCCATTTCATCCAGGACCCTCTGGACCAACAGAGCAACCATTTTTCCCCACTACTTTCCCCTTCACTAAAAAGGGGAGATGGCAAACTAGACAGAAATTGTCAAGATTGGTGTGGTTCAGTGAAGGTGACTTAAGGAAGAGTCAGATCAAGGCCTCCATAAATGGTGCTGTGAACATCCCCTCTGCAGTGATGTGGCATTTTGTCACTCTTAGCACCATGAGGTAAGGACTTAATGGCAACTCTGATCCATTTCCAGTCATAAGCATTTTTTGTATTCCTCCAGTGGCATTTGTCTCTTGGCCATTTTCAACATGCTCAACTCTTCCATAACCCACTGGAGTGTCAGAAGCGATGGACCAAGAGAGGGCACATGGGTCCGTGGCTCCAGCTGTTTTCTGATTCCAGGCTGTGGCCAGAGCTTTGAAAGGGCCATGCAGCAGATCCCCCAGGACAATCCCACAGCTCCTTCTGGAATCTGAATGGTCCATCAGTCATCAAGAAGGGAATATGTGAATAGGTCCAGCCTCCCTGCAGAGGGGGCAGTGCTGGAAAATTTCAAGGATACCCTGTGCAAACCCATGAGTGCACCCTGCCCATGATGTTGTCTGTGGCTGTGTGGCTGGCAATGTCCTTGGCAAGAACTGGGCACTCGGGTAGTTCCTGCAGGGCTAGGATCTGTGTGGCTGGTGCTGGGTCTGGGTCGTGTGTGTCTAGGGGGAGCCTACTTAGACTGTCTGCGTGGCCCATCTCCTTCCCTGGCTTGTATACCAGCTTGCAATTGTATGCTGCAAGGAAGATAGACCACCAGAGCATCCTGGGGGACAGAATCTGGGGGGTTTGCCTGTCTGTGGTGAACAGGCCCAGGAGTGGTTTGTGGTCCGTGAAGACAGTGAACTCCCTGCCATATAAGTAATCGTGGAATTTCTTGATTCCTGCCACGATTGCCAGGGCTTCTTTGTCTATTTGGGCGTAGTTTCTTTCTGCTCCAGACAGTGTCCTAGAATAGTATGCTATGGGGACTTGTGCCCCGTTGGGCTCAAGGTGGCTTAGGACAGCGCCCACACCATAAGGGGATGCATCGCAGGCGATACAAATGGGCTTGGACTTGATGAAATGGGTTACTGTGGACTTGTCCGACAGCAATGCCTTCAGGGCCTTGAAGCTCTGATCATGGGTGGCCGTCCAGGCCCATGTTGCCTGTTTGTCTAGCAGCCTGTGGAGCGGTTCAGCGATGGCTGCCTTGTGTGGGAGGAATGTATGGTAGAAATTCAGCAGACCCAGGAATGCCTGAAGCTCTGCTTTGTTCTTGGGTGTGGGTGCTAGTTTGATGGCCCTCACCTTGGATTCTGTGGGGTGGATTCCCCTGGCGTCTACTCTGAACCCCAAAAATTCTGTGGAAGGAACGCCTATGCTGCATTTTTCCTTTTTGAGTTTGAGGCCAGCTGTGCGCAGCCTTGCCAGCACTTCCCTAAGCCTCCCTGCCAGTTCCTCTGCTGATGCTCTGCGATCAGGATGTCATCAAAATAGGGGCAGACTCCTGGAATGCCCTTGAGTGTCTTTTCCATAACCTCCTGGAAAATCCCGGGAGCAACGCTGACTCCAAACTGCAGCCTGTTCACCCGGAACGCCCCCCTATGGGTTACTATGGTTTGGATGTCAGCTGTTTCCCTAGTGACCGTGAGTTGCTGGTATGCCTGTGCAAGATCGAGCCTTGCAAAAATGGCACCGCCTTGGAGGGAAGCGAGAACGTGGCTGACCGCGGGAACCGGGTAAGCGTGCGGGTTTAGGGCGCGGTTCACCGAGCACTTATAGTCGGCGCAGATCCTTATTTCCCCGTTGGATTTGAGGGGGATCACGATGGGGGTTTCCCACTCCCCTCCATCTACAGGCTCTAAGATTCCCTGGGCCACCAACTTGTCTAGTTCGCGCTCGATTTTGTGTTTGAGCGCAAACGGGACTCGCCGTGGCCGGACCCTAACGGGGGAGACGTTCAAGTTAAGCTTGAACGATATGGGGGCCCCGGTGTACTTGCCTAATGACCCGTCGAAGACGTCGGCGAACTCCCGGCAAACGGCCTCAACGGAGTCCCCCTGGATCCGATGGATCCCGGATACTGAGATTCCCAGGGCCTCAAACCAGTCCAGCCCAACCAGGCTGGCTCTGCGGCCCTCTACCACTACAACATCCAGGTGCCCTTCGCGACCCTTAAACCCCACTGAAATGGTGGCCTCCCCCTTCACCTTGACCGGCGAATTCTGAAAATCGGTCAGGGTTAATTTAGTAGGCCGTAATTTAATCCGTTGCTTGCTCCGGCTAATTATGTGGTTAAGGGTCTCGTCCGAAATAATCGAGACCGCTGATCCGGAGTCAAGCTCCATGCTGCAAGGGACACCTTGCAAACGGATTGTTAATCTAATTTTGGGTTTGAGCAGCCGGCGGCTACCCATATGGTTAATGGCCAGCCGGCTCTCGACATAGCCAATTTTTGTTTTGGTGGGGGCCCCAGTACCTTCGAACGGCGGTTCCTCTGGCTGCAGCTCGTGGATCTCCTCTCGGGGGCAGCGGCTACGGCAGATGGCGGCTATGTGGCCTGTTTTCTTGCAGGCCCGTGGTGGACCGGAACTTGCAGAGGCTGCGCATGTGGTTCCCACCACACCCTGCACACCTCTGGGGAACGGCAGTGTTGCTGGGAGGCCTGGGCCTGTCTGGGCATCTGGCTCGCTGGTCAGGGGTCGACTTCTGCTGGAGGAGGTCGATGCTCAGGTCGTCCTCCTCTGTGGCCCCTTGCCGGTGGACGCTGGTTGCCTGGTTGCCGGGCCGGGTTCCCTGGCAGGCTTGGACGGCCCCTCAGGCCGCTTCGTGGGCTAGGATGGCGTCCTCGGCTTCCTGGAGAGAGACCTCCTCTCTTTCGAACAGGCGCTCCTGCAACCGCCTGTCGCGTAGGCCGCAAATCAGCCGGTCCCGTAGTCGCTCCTCCAAATTTGTGAACCTGCAAGCGACGGCAGCTTCCCGTAGGGCGGCGAGGAAGTCGGCGCCGGTCTCGTCGGGGCGCTGGTCCCTTTTCTCGAATTGTGACCGTGTGGCCACCTTGGAGCGCCGGGGCCTGAAATGTGCGTTGAGCCTGGCCACGAGGTCTCGGTACGCGACGGTGTTGATGGCCTCCTGGGGGAACAGGTTCGCGGCGACTTCCAGCAGCACTGGTCCCCCAAGGCAGAGCAGGGTGGCCGCCTTTGCACCGTCCTCTGATATCTGATTGAACCGCATGTACAGTTCAACGTGAGCCAGGTAACGGGTCCAGGTTTCGGGGCGGCGGGTCTCGAATTCGCGGGGTTGTCCGGCTCTAGCCATGGCGGCAGTTGGTCGTGGATGTGGCGCTTGGCGTTGCCGGTTCGGCTGGCAGTCGTGGGGGGAAGAAGGAAAAATGCCTTTCCCTTCAGCTCGCAGAGCGTTTCCCCAGTGACTTCAGCTCTTGGTCGGCAGCAATCCCACTTTCGTCGCCACTATTGTGTAGTGGGTCCGACGCAAGAGAGACGCCAGCCGGTGTGTGAGTTCAGCTCTTTATTGGAAGGGGAAGTGAACTGAGGAATAAGGGCTACCTGGCCTCCTTATATACCTGGCCAGGTAAGCTAACAGCCAATGGGGTTGGCCCTAGGTTTCCCGCCGAAACTGTCCAGGCCAACGCCCCCCTGAGGGCTGTTGCTATGCAGATGCCTGCATACATAACAGAGGGAATAATGATAACTCCCAGAGCAGATTACATTGCCACTGTTTTGACAAGAAGATCATGTCTAGGGTGTGTCCACTATCCTGGGTTGGGCTATGGATAACCTGAGAAGGCCACCTTGGTAGCCATGAACTCTTAAGCTGCTTCTGGGACCTGCCTCTGGCACCTGTTTATATTCCTACCCATCACCAGTGGAATTGGTTTTCCTGCCCTAAACCCTTTGAGATGATCTTCTATCCCTAAACCTGACCTCCCACTGTGCTTGCAGACCTGCCATTCTGCCAGTCATTGTTCTGAACCAGCCCTCTTCTCGCACCCCTAATCAAAAGAAGAGTCTGGAAAGCGTCCAAGACCAAAAGGCTTCTGCCAAGTTTTAATTACACTGTTACAAGAATACAAGAGCTTGACTTCTCAAACGGAAAAAGTTGCTTTCAGCAACCAGCCCCTCCCCAAACACTTCTTTTATAGAGAGCTCAGGGCGTGGTCTCCCTGTGCCTCCTCCCGAGGAGTCCCATAGCCTTTCTTTGTTTGTCCCTGCTCGTCTGCCTCCTGCGTCAGGCGTCCTTGAACAGGGCCAGCTGTGGGTCATCATCCTCCGCACTCTCGGGCTCACACAGCTGAGAAGAGGTTCCCGGCTGAGGACTCTGCAAAGTCTCCACATCATCAGCCGGTTCGTTTCCCTCCTCCCCCACATCTGAGTCCTCCGATACATCGGACCCGGCTGTCGGACCCACAGGCTGGCCCTGAGTCACAACAGTCATACAGACTCACCCAATGTGTGGCATTTGCACTGTAGCTCTTAGCGCCAATGGGAATCCTCATGGTCCACAATCTCCACACACACACTCAATGTATCCTCACCTTGAGCTGGTCTCTCCTAGTGGCCAAACAGAGAGGAGACCATATTCACACATATAGGCTCTTCACTTCTCACACCCAGGCAAAAGGGTAGCAACTGTAGAATAGCAACACATTCAGGTGACCCCTATGCTCTCAACCTAGGGCCAAACTCACTATCACTTCAGAGTCTTGGACTCTGTATCCTCCAAAATACTGTCAGTTCTCCCTGTCAGTCCCAAAGGCTTGTTGCCATCAACGTTCTTCAGAGCATCTCTCCTTGTCTTTCGAGCTATTGCCAGCTTCTGGGCTAAGCTTGTAAGCCGTCCTGAGTCTTCGGAGAAGGGCGGGATATAAATGGAATTAAAATAAATAAATAAAATAAATAAATATATGTCTTAGAATTCCAAAGTTTGCTGCCATAACCTGGTGTTCAATACCAGAAGGCTCCAAATCCATCTCTGATCTCTGGGACCAACAACCTGCAGATCCACACACCCCAAGCCCACTTTTGATGGTGATATCAAGAAGGTGACTGTTTTCCTGAACCAGGTGTGGTCTCATGTAAATTGTTATGGCTGTGCTTACTTAGACGATTCCGAAATGGTTGATACTGTGACTGCAAATTTGGAAGGGGAAGCCATGGAGTGGACAGCTGCCCTACAGCTGCCCGAGCTATGGGATTTTGATCTATTCACATGTGGGATGAGAACCAGGTTTGAAGATGAATCTCAGGCTGTGCAATCCGAAAAAGACATCCTATGAAATTTGGTATCCTGGTCCTGCCCATCATCTTTATGATCAGGGATTCCTGAGCAAGAAATAGATGTTGTTTTTGTTGTTGTTGTTAGTTGGGAAGTCATGTTTGACCCATCGTGAACCCATGGACAACATTCCTCCAGGCCTTCCTGTCCTCTACCATCTTCTGGAGTTCACTTAAGCTCATGCCTACTGCTTCAGTGACTCCATCTAGCCACGTTATTCTCCATCGTCCCCTTCTTCTCTTGCCCTCAACCTTTCCCAGCATTAGGCTCTTCTCCAGTGAGTCCTTCCTTCTCATTAGGTAGCCAAAGTATTTCAGTTTCAACTTCAGGATCTGGCCTTCTAAAGAGCAGTCAGGGTTGATCTCCTCTAGGACTGACCGGTTTGATCGCCTTGCAGTCCAAGGGACTCGCAGGAGTCTTCTCCAGCACCACAGTTCAAAGGCTTCAATTCTTTGGCACTCAGCCTTTCTTATGGTCCAACTTTCACAGCCATACATTGCAACTGGGAAGACCATAGTTTGACGATACACACTTTTGTTGGCAGGGTGATGTCTCTGCTTTTTAATGTGCTGTCTAGATTTGCCATGGCTTTCCTTCCCAGGAGCAAGCGTCTTTTAATTTCTTGGGTGCAGGTCCCTGTCTGCAGTGATCTTGGAGCCCAGGAAAATAAAATCTGTTACTACCTCCATTTCTTCCCCATCTATTTGGCAGGAATGGAGAGGGCCAGATGCCATGATCTTGGTTTTCTTAATGTTTAGTTTCAAGCAAGCTTATTTACCCATATAAATAATTCCTGTCAAATTTTCAATTGTAGTCCCCATTTAGCAAAAGTGTAATAACGATGATCTTTCAGTTACAGACTAATTAGTCCCACTGACACCATAGCCAAATCATAGGCCAAATGAGGAGTGGGTAATTGAAAAGGGCTTACTATTCAAAGAGCAAACTGGTTTTAGGTCTGGTCACCTCACCATTGATAATGGTTTCATTTTATGTCATCTAATACAAATATATACCATTAAGAGGAGACAGATGTTCACAACTTTTATAGACCTCAGTGCAACATTTGATTTAATAAACAGGGACCATTTGTGGAAGAAATCTATGGACCTGAGCATGGATCCTAGACTCCTCTCTTTATTCAAGGCATTATACACAAATTCATGCCTAAGGTACATAGAGGAATGCATAGCACTTAGTACCAATAAGGGAGTCAGTCAAGGATGTATACTGGCTCCCATTTTCTCTAATATGGATATAGGTCATCCTTGATTTACAACCATTCATTTAGTAACTATTAAATATTACAATGACATTGAAAAAGAGACTTAACAAATGTTTCCACACAACCATTACAGCAACCTCAAGGTCCTTTGATCAAAATATGGATGCTTGCCAACTGACATCTATTTATGGATCATGTGATCATCTTTTGCAACCTTCTGACAAGCAAAGTCAATAGGGAAGCCAGATTTACTTAACAATTGTGTAACTAATTTAACAACTGCAGTGATTCACTTAACAACAATGGCAAAAAAGATCATAAACTGGGGCAAAATTTACTTAAAAACTATTGTGCTTAGCAATGGACTACCTGAATGAATGAAATCCTAAGGTCCCTCACTTTAACCAATATCCGCAAAATTAAACACATAACCATTGTGCTCTATGCAGATGAGGTAGTATTAATGTCATGTATCCAGGTAGGGATAACTCATATTGTGCACTCAATGACCTGAAGATCAATAAGTTCAAACCCAAAGTAACTGTTTTCAGGAAGAGGTGGAGTATGTATAGTTGGAACTTGGATAGGGAATGTACACCTCAAGTTACATCCTACCTATACACAGGACTGGGTTTCACTGAAAACAAGGTTTCTGACTCCCACATTTAAGAGAAGGGCTACAGCCTCTGCCAATGCAATAGGGCAGAGTATAGTTACTTGGATTCTTTACTTCCTATCAAAGAGGTCTATTACAGCAAAATAGTTCCAATGATCGCAAATGGCACAGAGCTGTGGGAATATACAAATGCCTTTTTAATGGAAATGATGCAATCTACTTTTCTGAAATGTATCCTGGGGGTGGATAACTCTACACCACTTCCAGCAATAAGGTTCTAGGTGGTATACCCCCTATACAAAGCCATCTAGTAATTCAAGTATTCAATTAGAAAATATTTTATTTTTCGATAGGGTTAAATGACTAAATCGATAAAGCTTTTGTTATTTTCTAATAAAATATTCTTGCATGATGAAGAATACACAATTTTGTGAGCAGAGCTACAGTAATCCATGTGGTGGTAAAAGTCTATTAGTGGTTTCTGAGATGTACTTGATGTATTGCTTGGCATTCAAACAAATTGTCTATTAATAGTTATATACAGATGACATGAGGGCAGATATGATATTGTTGCCATTACAGAAACATGGTCGGACAAAACCTACAAATGGAACACACAGCTAGAGGGATTTAAACTATTTAAAAGAAACAGACTAAACAAAAGAGGAGGTGGAGTTGCTCTATATATAAGAAATAACTTTATCTCCACAGAAATAGAGCACAACAATGGCGAAAACTGTAAACCTGAATGCATTTGGGTCAATATTAAAGGGGGGGGGGAAATGACATTGCCATAGGTGTATACTATAGGCTGCCCAACCAAGCAGAGGAAATAGATGAACTTTTTGCTAGTCAGCTAACTAAGGTATGTAAGAAGCACATCACAATAATAATGGGGGACTTTAATTATCCTGATATCAACTGGGAGACAAACTCTGCACCAAGTGGAAGATCAAACAGATTCCTGTCAAACCTAGCAGACAACTTTCTCTCCCAAAAAGTAGAGAAGGGAACTAGGGGATTAGCCATATTGGATTTAATTCTCACAAACAGAGATGAAATGATAGAAGGTGTTGAAGCCACAGGAACCTTGGGGGGAAGTGATCATGCAATATTGGAATTCAACATTCTGGAGGCACAAGCAATAGAACACAGCCAAACTAGAGTCGTGGACATTAAAAGAGCTAATTTCAATAAACTTAGAGAGACCATGGGAAGAATTCCATCGATGAGAATCCTAAAGGGGAAAACAAGTCAAGAAGCTTGGGAAAAATAATACCCAAAAGCATCAGCAGACAATGTTAAATGATTTCTGATTACATTTGTGTTAAATATATATTTAGGTCTGTTGCGATGAGCGACCGGTCAGGGTTCTGGCCTCAACTCTTAGAGCCCCTTGACAGGGGTGAGAATTTGGAGGGACCCTCACGAGGGTGTGCACCTTGAATAAGGAAGGATCTTGCCTTTTACCACCGACCCAGTATGCCGGAAGTTCCGACGGTCATACTTGGGAACTGCGGATAGTTCAGAAGCAAAGTCCTAGGACAGACTGAGACACCAACACAAGTTTGCTCAAGGTGAGAGCACAGAGTGCTCGGGGAAGATGTTATGCCCCAGAATACCTCTGGACACTCTCTATTTATTAGGCTGTTTCATTTGGGAGGGGGAAAAAAACACTCATGGAAGGTCAAAGGGGAACATAGCTCATGGTATACAATTGCTAATGAAGAAAGCAAAGGTCATTACAGGAAATAATAAAACATAGTTTATGCTAACAGAGAACTGCTAATGAAGAGGGCAAAGGTCATTACAGGAAACAATAATGCATAGCTATCTTATACAAATGTTAACAAAGTTGACAGGGATTATTGCAGGAAGACATAACTTGAGGCAGAGATAATTGCAGGAGACAGGGCTAAATACAAATGCTAACAGGGAAGACAAAAGGTTATCACAGGAAGACATAATTTTGAAGCAGAGACAGTTTCTTGAAGCATGGGCAATTTACACATGTGAATCAGAGACAGGAATGTGGTTGTAAATAAGAAAAGAGTTTTATCACCAGAGGCAGAGATGGAATGTAGGAATGTGGCCTTACAATTGCAGATTAGGTAGAACTGAATGCAGGAATGTGACTTAACGATTGCTAATTGGGGAAAAGGCAGAAGTGTTAAACTTTTTCAAAGAAGGTCTTTCGCAGGCAGAGAAAAGCAGATTTTACACTGGCAGAAATATAATCACTAGAGACAGGAAGGGAGAATTCTGTGATTTTTAATATAGGAATAAAAAAGGTCTTTTGTAGGTCTGGGTTCTCTACAACTCCTCTTTTTCTGTTTTTTAAAGCCAATTACTGAGAAGGCCCCTCAAAATCCAAAACTTTCTCTTCTAGGATACTTACGCTGGAAAAAGAGAAATCCTCCGATACCTCCTGAGCCTGCGTTAATGTTCCTTTCAAAGAGTGCTGGTGTGAGGGTGCATCAGTCTCTGGGTCAGAAGTGAATTCTAAAAGAGGGTGTTTGTATTCACTGTCAACAGTGTGTTTCATCAACAGAATGTCATCGCTAATGCTGCTCAGCCTTCGTTGTAGAAAATTTAAAAGTTTACCCATAACACATGGGCCAATTGCACATGCAAGTAATAATAAAATTAAAGGACCAGCTATAGCTGAGAAAAGGGTGGTCAGCCAGGGAGAGAAGTTAAACATTCCTTGATACCAAGTATAATTCTGCCATGGAGTCAAGCACAATCAAAGAAATACTGTTAGTAATACTTCTGATAAAAATAGGCAAGACACAAGGTAAAATAATACATCCTAATACAATCATACTAATAAAAGCTACAATAGCTTGTAAACCAAGTACTTTGGGAAACCAGGAGCCAAGTAATTCCTGAAAGTTGAAACCATTTCAAGTTTGGACAGGAACATGAGCTACAGAGTTCACATAGATGATGATGGTAGACTTGTTGTTAACAACAGGTTGTTCCTTCTGGGTCCATGCGATGGGCAAAAACAGTGTGAAAAGAGCCATTTTTGACTGGAACCAATGTCAAAGGTGTGAGAGGCGGCAAGACTTTGACGTCTGGGGTTAGCTTTCAGATGGAATTGTGTTTTAGCAGCATCAGTCAGTGGTGTTAGAGCTGAAAAAAGTCACAAACCATGCTGTCATCTTTAATGGGTTCTGCAGTTGTGTTTGTGGAGGCATGATACAGATGAACGTAGCGACCAGGGATCCACAGTACTTTGTCTGGCAGTTGAGCAACTGCGTAGCCTCTTCCCCAAGTGATAAGGTCTGCAGGGCCTTTCCAAGTTAGGTCTGGAAGTTGGCGATACCACACCTGTGGCTTAGGGAGATCTAAAGAAGAAGAAGAAGAAAAATGCTGCTCTGCAGCTGTGGTTAAGGGATAGCCAGTCAAGTTTGAAAAGTTTAGAGTGTAGAGGCAAAGATTAAGACTTTCATGCATTGCTGGGAGGTTGGAGTTTCGTTTTCCCCTGTTCTGATTTTTATAATGATCTAAAGCATGTTTCAAGGTTTGGTTAACCCATTCCACCAAGGCTTGGCCTTGGCTATAATATGGAATTCCAAATTTGTGTGTGATTTGCCAATGATGACAAAATTTTGCCATGGCTTGACTGCTGTAAGCAGGGCCATTATCTGTTTTGAGTTCTTTTGGACATCCCAGCACTGCAAAGGTCCGAATACAATGATTAATGACATGTTTAGTGGCTTCTCCCCTTTGGGGGGTAGCCATGATGAGCCCTGAAAAAGTATCAATTGAAACATGCAAATAAACTGCTTCTGCAAAGCTTTGGAATTTTGATGAAAATATGAATGACTTTCCCAGGGGGTGAGAGGTTGCAAAGAACAGGCTGAAGGTCTGGAGGCAGCCTGATCTGCAACAGTGTTTCCCTCTTGCAAAAAACCTGGAAAAGGCTGATGACTACGAATGTGAGCAACAAAAATAGGATGCTGGCGTTCAAAAAGCAAATTTTGCAAGATTAAAAAAAAGTTGTAACAAATCTGGTTGAATGGAGGGGGATAAATAAGATCCATAAATCACTTGAATTGTGTGATAAACATAGGTTGAAAGGAAAAAATTTGACAAGCAAAAATTGAAGCAGCCAGTTCAGTTTTTTGAGCTGACCGCTGGGGTGTTGTTTGCTTGGTTAGTGCGAACAATTTGCATTGCAAACGATAATCGGGTGGTGGGTGGCAAGAAACCTTGCCATGTCAATCAGCTAAGGAAAATTGCAATTCACTTGAGGTTTGAAAAAATGAGTCCCAAATTTGCAAAGACATAAAAATAATTGTGCTTCTCTGGTTAAAACAGAAACTTTGGGCGTATGGGATAAATGAATCCATTTCAAAATTTTCAATTGGTTAAACAATAGCAACATTCGACTCCCATCATGCAACATCTACCTCTCACTTTTCTACTACTTCCCATGTTCCTCCCTATCCATAGTACATTCTTGTTCCTTCAGCATTCTAAGGCTTGTGTTAAGGCATACAATTCATGCATGCAATTCACAAATCTGTGCAAACCAACTTAAAAACCACTTTTCTGTTTCTCCCTTCTATATCCATTCATTCACTGCCCTTCTGCCATTCTGGCCTAACTTCTGTCTTTTTTGCTTCCAGCTTCTATCAACGTTTGCATGAGCCAACTGTTGCTCTTAGCTATTAATCAATCCTCTACATTTCTAATCATAGTTGGAGTCAGTGTATCTTTATTAACAATCTCAGAGCCTGTTGTAAGGCATAAAATAGTGCAGATTAAGGGAGGAAAATTCTCCCAGATATCACCTTCTATCAATGTGTCCTGCACACAGACACAAAAACATCAAAAACAAGAAAACAAAAACAAAAAACAACTCCACAAAAAGATCAGAGTAATTTCTTTTAGATGAAGTTTAACTAAAACTCAAAGTTCAAAAAACTTGTCCAACAAAGAATCTCTCCTCTTTCGAGTAAAAAAAAATTGCAAGCTGAAACTGCAAGAGTGGGCATCAAGTTTCCACCCCCCTTTCTCAGACTGGAATTCTAAGCAGAGAAAAAAAATGGTTAAAAGGACCAGCCACCCCCCCTCCTTCTGGCTGTCTCTCCTTTTCTCACTCTTAAAGTAACACAGCAGGGTTGGGGGGGAGTAAAAGAAACTTTACAAAAATCTCACCACACAAAAAAAATAAAAAATAAAAATAGTTTGCTCTCCTATACATGCATTTACTCTCACACATCATCCATGGCTTTTACAACAATAAAATCTGCAGTTTTGAGGGCTAACACACTCATTTTTACATATCAGCAAATTAACTCATTCACTTCCATTCTGACTGCTTGCATAAACAATTTCACATACAAAAATTTCATTTCATACTTTCTCCAGACAAACCATACATTACAAAAATTCCATTTCATACTTTCTCCAGACAAACCATACATTGTTAAATAAGGCCTTTTTGTTTGGTGTTATCAGAGAGGATTTTGACCCTCTTCCAAGTCTTGGAAATAACACAGAACAACACAGACAGACATATATACACATATACTATTAAAACAACATTTATTTAAAACAGAACAAAACACACATATAAATTTGGGGTTTTAGGTTTTGGGCATATTCATTGTCTATTTGCCTTGTATTTTCTTCCTGCAATCTATCCACAAAGTCTGAATAAGCCTGATTGGGATCTTGATAAACTTTTGCAATAGCTTTTCCGTGAGGATATCTTGTGGAAAGCTGCTAAAGCCCCTTCAAATTAAAAGTCTCCCTTGGGCTTTGAGCCTGTTGGTCATTAGTAATGAATTGTCCCGTGCCAAATAATTGATCCCTATTTACTCCTTGAGGTAATCCAGCAAGAATTTTTTCTCTATTTATTTTTTATTTATATTCAGATTCCCAAACAAGATATTGTGATAGCCAAAACCATGTTAGCTTACCTATACTTATTAAAAATCCTTGCACATAGTTGATGAAGTCATGATGCAAGGGTGGATTGGTGAACCTCCGGCTGCCGGTGGTGGCAAAAAATTAACAAGATAACAAGATGACAAATCTTCCTCATAAGGAGGGGGAGGTGGAGAAACTGAAAAGGCTTAATGAAAAAGAGAATCATTAAGAGGAAAGGAACAAAAGGTGCCTCTTGAGTGAGGAGAGAGATTTGGAGAAGGAGGAGGAGGGAAGGGGGGAGGGGGGGGTTTAGAAATAGCAACAAGCTCAGAGGCTTTTTCCTCTTTGTCAGAGGGAGAGACAAGCACAGCAGGGCAAAAATAAAAGGCAGAAGGAAGATTCTCCAGAGGCAGAGCAGAGGGGGGGACATGCACAGCAATAGGAGGAAGTTTCTCTGATTTTTCATAGGGTGGAGGCGGAAGATCAGAAGAGTGATCAAGAGGTTTAGAGATAGAAGATGTTAGATCTAAAGGAGATGGCAAGAGTTTTAATGTTGCCATCACGGCTTGCCATGCAGACAGAATGTCAGCAGGCACCCTGGGATGATTGTGAAAATATTTACCTAGCTTTTCCCAGGTTATAACAGACAAAGTGCCTGATTCTGGATAAGCCAGACAATTTTTGTTAATATATCGTAAAAGTTTTGTTAAAAGTCTCCTTCCTACAAGATGGACCATGGTGCCATTGTGTTTTTGAACAAAATTAGCCTTCTGCATTATATTAAAAAGTTCGTCCCTATGACCTGACAAAACTTTGAAAATTGGGGAGCCCATGTACTCACGATTTGAAGCCTTCTCCGAAGTGCGTGAGAACAGGGAATGCAGGTAGCACACCCCTAGACAGGAGTCGTACTATGGAGTTGAAGCCGCGATCCAATGGACGAGCCCCCAGTTGTTGCGATGAGCGACCGGTCAGGGTTCTGGCCTCAACTCTTAGAGCCCCTTGACAGGGGTGAGAATTTGGAGGGACCCTCACGAGGGTGTGCACCTTGAATAAGGAAGGATCTTGCCTTTTACCACCGACCCAGTATGCCGGAAGTTCCGACGGTCATACTTGGGAACTGCGGATAGTTCAGAAGCAAAGTCCTAGGACAGACTGAGACACCAACACAAGTTTGCTCAAGGTGAGAGCACAGAGTGCTCGGGGAAGATGTTATGCCCCAGAATACCTCTGGACACTCTCTATTTATTAGGCTGTTTCATTTGGGAGGGGGAAAAAAACACTCATGGAAGGTCAAAGGGGAACATAGCTCATGGTATACAATTGCTAATGAAGAAAGCAAAGGTCATTACAGGAAATAATAAAACATAGTTTATGCTAACAGAGAACTGCTAATGAAGAGGGCAAAGGTCATTACAGGAAACAATAATGCATAGCTATCTTATACAAATGTTAACAAAGTTGACAGGGATTATTGCAGGAAGACATAACTTGAGGCAGAGATAATTGCAGGAGACAGGGCTAAATACAAATGCTAACAGGGAAGACAAAAGGTTATCACAGGAAGACATAATTTTGAAGCAGAGACAGTTTCTTGAAGCATGGGCAATTTACACATGTGAATCAGAGACAGGAATGTGGTTGTAAATAAGAAAAGAGTTTTATCACCAGAGGCAGAGATGGAATGTAGGAATGTGGCCTTACAATTGCAGATTAGGTAGAACTGAATGCAGGAATGTGACTTAACGATTGCTAATTGGGGAAAAGGCAGAAGTGTTAAACTTTTTCAAAGAAGGTCTTTCGCAGGCAGAGAAAAGCAGATTTTACACTGGCAGAAATATAATCACTAGAGACAGGAAGGGAGAATTCTGTGATTTTTAATATAGGAATAAAAAAGGTCTTTTGTAGGTCTGGGTTCTCTACATAGGTCCAGTTCTTGCCAAATACCTCAGTCTCTTTGGCTGGTCTGTTCCTGTAGACCCAAACCAAAGTCCAATGGGGGAACATTTCCCACTGAGCTGAAAGTTGGAGCCATTTGCCGGTTCCACTCAGTGGGTGCAGCCTCTGTGTTCAGGGAAAATTCATCTATGGCCAACCCCCCATCTCCATGGCTGAGTGTGTGTGTGTGTGTGTGTGTGTGTGTGTGTGTGTGTGTGTACATATACATATACATATATATACATATGTTCTTTTAATCGCAATCATGACAGCATGAAGAGAGAGTACTTATAGTTTTATGTCAATATAGAATGCAAATCCACTTCATGGATTACTGCCTTGTCATGGTGAAGGGGCTTGCGTAATTCAAGGAAGTGATGAGCTATGCTGTGAAGGGCCACCCAAGATGGACAGGTCATAGCAGAGAGTTCTGACAAAACGTGATCCACTGGAGAAGGAAATGGCAAACCACTCCAGTATCTTTGCCATGAAAACCCTATGGACAGTACCAAAAGGCAAAACAATATGACGCTGGAAGATGAGCCCCTCAGGTCGGAAGGCGTCCAATATGCTACTGGGGAAGAGCAGAGGGCTAGTACTAGTAGCGCCAGAAAGAATGAAGCGACTGGGCCAAAGCCGAAAGGACGCTCAGCTGTGGATGTGTCTGGTGGTAAAAGGAAAGTCCGATGCTGTAAAGATTTTTTCTCCATAGGAACCTGGAATGTAAGATCCATGAATCAAGGAAAGCTGGACGTGGTCAAACAAGAGATAACAAGACTGAACTTCAACATCTTAGGTATCAGCGAACTAAAATGGACAGGAATGGGTGAATTTAATTCAGATGACCATCAGGTATACTACTGTGGGCAAGAATCCCTCAGAAGAAATGGAGTAGCCTTCATAGTCAATAAAAGAGTAGGAAAAGCAATACTGGGATACAATCCTCAAAATGACAGAATGATCTCAGTTCGAATCCAAGACAAACCATTCAATATCACAGTAGTCCAAGTCTATGCCCCAACCACCGGTGCTGAAGAGGATGAAATTGACCGGTTCTATGAAGCCCTACCGCACCTTACAGAACTAACACCAAAAAATGATGTCCTTATTATCATGGAGGATTGGAATGCTAAAGTAGGAAGCCAAAAGATAACCGGAATAACAGGCAAGTTTGGCCTTGGAGTACAAAATGAAGCAGGGCACAGGCTGATAGAATTTTGTCAAGAGAATACGATGGTCATAACAAACACTCTTTTCCAACAACCCAAGAGACGGCTCTACACATGGACATCACCAGACGGTCAACACAGAAATCAGATTGACTATATGCTCTGCAGCCAAAGATGGAGAAGCTCTATACAGTCGGTAAAAACAAGACCAGGAGCTGACTGTGGCTCAGACCATGAGCTTCTCATTGCAAAGTTTAGGCTTAAACTGAAGAAAGTAGGGAAAAGCACTAGGCCACTCAGGTATGAATTAAATCATATCCCTGACTAATATACAGTAGAGGTGACAAATAGATTTAAGGAATTAGATCTGATAGACAGAGTGCCTGAAGAACTATGGACGGAGGTTCACGACATTGTACAAGAGGTAGCAACTAAAACCATCCCAAAGAGAAAGAAATGCAAGAAAGCAAAATGGCTGTCTGAGGAAGCTTTGCAAATAGCTGAGGAAAGGAGCGAAGCAAAAGGCAAGGGAGAAAAAGAAAGATACGCCCAATTGAATGCAGAATTCCAGAGAATAGCTAGAAGAGATAAGAATGCCTTCTTAAATGAACAGTGCAAAGAAATAGAAGAAAACAATAGAATAGGGAGGACCAGAGATCTTTTCAAGAAAATTGGAGAGATGAAAGGAACGTTTCATGCAAAAATGGGCATGATAAAGGACCAAACTGGCAGGGACCTAACAGAGGCAGAAGAGATTAAGAAGAGGTGGTAAAATTACACAGAAGAACTATACAAGAATGAGTGTAACGTCCCTGATAATCACAATGAGGTGGTCACAGACCTGTATTTATACCTTATTTCTGGGCTCATATTAAACTGACAAAATCTATTCAACTCTTCTCCCATGGCCAAATATAATGCTTATTTACATTTTCCTCTAAATTTATATTGTTGCGTCCCCCTATTTTTTGTTTTAGATTTTTAAAAAATAATCCCGGCTTTATTATTTTTTTTATAAATAATTCAAGGCGACTGTGATACTATATCCTCCATTCTCCTTCTATTTTCCCCACAACAACAACAACCCTATGGGGTAGATTGGGCTAAGAGAGGGACTGGCCCAAAGACACCTAGCTGGTTTTCATGGCTAAAGCGGAACTAGAACTCACAGCCTCCTGGTTTCTCAGCCAGCATCTTAATCTCTACCCGAAACCAGTTCTCTTGAGTTGTATTAGATATTCTGTTTTTAACACATTTCCTCAGAAGCATTACAATAATTCTTTGCTTGTTTCTATTTTGGTTTATGTGCTCTTTCCCCATACTTCATATTCTATTTCCAGAACATTTACAGCTGTCTCTATCTCTGTGGGCCTTTTCTTTCCACTTCTGTGGAGTTTTTCTGTCTTTCTTCATAAAGGATGGATAGCGAGCCAGTCTTTTCTTCTTTTCTTTTTTCTATTTAAACTGAAAAAAATGTCGGGGAGGGGGGGGTCTTTCCAGGTCTGAAGAAAGAGTTTTTCTTTTGTTTGGCCTTCTTTCTGAGTGAGGGAGAGCCCCTATTTTTCTCAGCAGCTGCCATCCCCAATTTCCTCAGCGTGGCTTATTTTATTTATTTATTCATTTACAAACTGGTAGTTGGCACCACAACACCAAATACATAATGATGAATTTCTACAAATCCATTGTGTTAAAAGCAAAACAGAGTTTCCCCTTTCCTCTATCCTTGAAGACGCCTTTTCTGAATTATTTCTGAAGTACTGCAACTCTAGTTGCTATTGTTTTTATTGCATTTTTGCATTGAGGCGTGTGCGTTGTAGACACTTTCTGAATAATAGATTGTCCTCAGCACATAAAGCACAAAGTGACCTATTAATCAACTTGCAAAACAGAATGTACCTGTCCTGAATGCTACATTTATTTAATAAACTCCCTCGAGTTTTTTTCAAAGACACAAAAAAGAGAAAATTTAATGTTATGTATTACAATGTAATGAATGTACAAATAGAGGCCTGAAGGAACAGGTTAGGGATACCTTATCATCATGGAGAAAATCTATGCAGTCACTAGAGATAAAAATGACTTCATGGCACATAATCAAAAAATGTTATGCATTGGAAAGAACCAATATTGTACATTAAATTAGTAATATCAAACAAGGAAGAATTTGTCAGGCAATCATCACAGACTCAGCAATCCAATCCATCAAAGAGGTGACTCAGGTTTTGTGAATTTCTACTCAAGACTGAATTGGACAAGTCAAGATGGACTTCACAAAGGGATAAATTTATTGTAAAATCGGAGTGCACTACTCATAATTAGAATTTATGATGTCTTGCGGTGAGGAACAGCACAGATTTTGTAAGAATGAGGATATGTTGTCAACCCAATTCTAGGTTTTTCGCTTGTTTTTTCCTCTCCTTCTGGTAACTGGAAGACGAATGACTTGAGCAGGTTTATAAAGAAGATAAAGAACTCAGCTCTTGCTAATTTATCTGCTAAAGACCCATCTGACTCTGTGGAGGAAATGGGAAGCATAATTACAAAATAATCATGAAACAACAATTAACGATAACATTGAGAAAGGAAGGTATTTGAGGTTACAATATACTAAAGTACCTTCCCAACCATCTTAATACCCTTCTACGCCTCCTCTTTTATCATCTCGCCTGGCACTGCTCCAAGAACTGGCTGTGACATGTCATAAGTAATTTTTTCTTAATATATGAAGATCATCTTCATTCTCCCAATATGCTTAAGCTTATTCTTGAATTGATCTATTGCATAACTTCACACAATACAGATAGTCCTAGACTTACAAACGCAGTTGGGAGCAGAATTTCCATTGCCAAGCAAGGTGATTTTCAAATGAGTCATGCCTAATTTTACAAACATTTTGGCCTTGACTGTTAAGCAAATCACTGCAGTTGTTAAGTGAATCACATGGTCATTAAATTAATTTAGCTTCCCCCATTGACTTTGCTTGTTGAAAACTGGCTGGGAAGTTCGCAGGTAGCAGTCACATGACCGCAAGACATTGTAATTGTTGTAAATACGTGCCAAGGAGTGATCATAGTTCACTTTTTTCGGTGCCATTGTATCTTCAAATATTCTCTAAATGAATGGTTGTAAGTCAAGGATCACCTGTACATTGAACTATAAATTAAACCAACCATCTGAATTCACCTAACATACTAAAATCAGTAACCTAAATTTACATTAACCAAGTTTCACACTTCATACAAATGTAGCCATTATGTCTCAATGTGCCCAGTTAAAAGTATTGTAAAAAGGTAAAAAGGTAAAGTTTCCCCCGCACATGCGTGCTAGTCGTTTCCGACTCTAGGGGCCGGTGCTCATCTCCGTTTCAAAGCCGAGGAGCCAGCGCTTGTCCGAGGACTTCTCCGTGGTCATGTGGCTGGCATGACTAGACGCCAAAGGCGCACGGAACGCTGTTACCTTCCCACCGGAGTGGTCCCTATTTTTCTACTTGCATTTTTTGCGTGCTTTTGAACTGCTAAGTTGGCAGAAGCTGGGACGAGTAACAGGCGCTCACTCTGTTACGCAGCACTCGGGATTCGACCCGCCAAACTGCCGACCTTCTGATCGACAAGCTCAGCGTCCTAACCCACTGAGCCACCGCGTCCCTGTGAAAGTATTGTACAGACAGCCAATTCAAAAATCCAAATTCAAATTCAAAGCAAAATCTTGTCAATAATTATCATGTGTTTTGATTATTAAGCTAGCACTTCTGCAGCCCAGTTTATGAAATTCTAGGCTATAATGGTGGAAATTGAATTACAGTTTACCGTGCATAATATTAATTCATATGAAGAATGATTTGTAAGTTATATATCCATGGTGTGTTGGGAAAATCTAGCCAATTAGACTATGATTCATTCAGTGAAAAATAATTTAGCATGACTAATGAATCTTGTCACGTCCCTTTTTGCACCACACAAAAAAAATTGTTCTTTCACTAGCCAAGTTATAGAATGTTGAAAAAATGCAAGTTCTGTATAAGAAACAGATAAGTTATGGACTCACAACTGATCCCCAGTACCTACTGCATGGACTAAATGTGTCTTTTGTCTTTGAAAACAAAACACAACTTTCCTATTTAAAATAAAAACCACACCATCTATATGATAATAAAGCACTTTTATATTTACCAGCAGCAAAGAGTTGATATTCTTTTTTGTCAACAAATTGTCCATCCTTGTCCAAAAAATGACTTGGGTTGAATTTTTCAGGTGTCTCCCATAGTTTGGGATCAAGTAATACTGAATTCAGATCTGGATTAATAAAAGTTCCCTGAAAATAATTTTTAAAAAAAGTTGACTCAAGGCATTTGAGCGCTTTTCACACAGTATGTACAAACATAAGAATTTGGAACTAATCATAGTGTATTTCTGTGGCATATCTTAACTTAAATCAATTTGTGTGGGTATTCATTTAAACATCATTAAACCCATGAGCTATAGGCAGCCACCGTTGAAAAGAACAGGAAGCTACATGGATATTTCAGTACAGCTTCACTGGAAGTCTCAGAGGGTCATCTGAGATGCTTCAATGAATGCTGTACCAAGAGGGTCTTAGATTAGATGTCTACAGTTGGAGTAAGGTACTTTATAACTCTAAGATTTTATGAAAAGAAGAAATCAACAACTCTTCATGAGAACCAAGTTACTGTTGGGTTACTATTTTTATCTTAGAAAATCTTTGAAACATATTGTTGTTTCTTCTTGACATGAGTCTCATTACAGATGCAATAAGGCTATGATTTTTTTTTCTTTTTACCACCCTTTAATCCCTATATTCAGGGTGGAATCGGAGCAACTGAATGGAGTTGAGCATTTACTGGCTGGATGCCCTTCCTGATGCCTATGCAAAGTTTGCAGTAGATATTTTCTCTTCGCTCCCCAATAGAGAAACTTCTGCCACTGCCTAGGATTGAACTCTTAACCTTCCAAGTGGGAGGTGAGCATCTTCACCTCTTAGTCACTGTGCTGCTCAAGGGCTATGAATTGTTATTTATTTAAAATATCGATATAGCCACTGATTTTGCATGCCATAAGCTTGTAAATTAAAGATCAAAACCCATACAGTTATAACAAAAACTCCAAGCATCCCTAAGACAAACACTCTTCCACCCTCCAGTGTGCAATTTTGCTTGCCCTACCTCAGTGTTTGTGGAAAGAGCCATTTTTTCAAGGCCTTCAGGAAGGCTAGGAAGATAGGGGGCTACTGGATCTTGGGGAAGGACCACTACAGAGTCATAGGCAGAATACATAGGAGCCATTTATTCATTCATTTATTCAGCCACTCATTCACTCATTGCTATATCATCACTCTTTTATACCTTGGGAGCAAGAAAACCAAAGATATTCACATTCTTTGTACATTGTTTGATAATTCTGAATAAGAATGCGTGTTTGGTTCGCTGAATCTCGTAAATCACAGCACTGGTATAAGGTAATTTCTTCCAATCTTGATGGCTAACTGCATTTGAAGAACCCAAAACCTTTTCTATCTCCTTATGGACTTTATCTGAAAAAAATGAAAGGGGAGGGGGAATACCTTTTACGTTGGGAAATGCTTGTTGCTATGCCACATTTGCAAAGTAAGGCAGGCCTGGTTAGGTTTTATCCTCATAACAACAACCTTATGAAGGTTGGACTGAAAGAATATCACAGAGCAAAGCCAGCGAAGGTGGATTTGAATCTGGATCTTTTGGGTCCTATACCATATGCCAACGTTTGTTGCTACACGATGCCAAAACCTGAATTTCTCAGGCTAATCTTTCCCATGTGGATAGTCACCACAGCTCCCACTATTTAAAGCCAATACGTCCACGGAAAATTCTTTACAGCCTTTCTGGAAGGAAGTGTGATGGTATATAGAAAAGACCTTGGGAGACAGGTTGAAGAAATGCTGCCAAGGAAATGATCAAATAAGGGAGGGCATAGCCTGCTGCTGGATAGTGGGTGGAGCAAGAAACTCAGAAGGCACCCTGTCTTGTTTCTCAAACTGGAAAGGATATGGCAGAAGACCCGAGACATCAGACGTGCAAGATTCTGTTAATCTAGCTTTGCAATAAAGTTGAATTAGTTTATCTGTTTATGTTTCCAGTCTGGTCCGGCTGGTAAGTCTGAAGGCAGCTCGAGACATCCCCTGGTTTAGCCTGTGTTCATACAATACACAGCTACTTACATATGTAATCTACCGAAGTTGGTTGATATTAACCTGAGTAGTCTCAGGTGTAAATAAGCAGGTCCATATGTGAAGGGTTCATTTTAGGCTTTCTGGCTCAAACCAATGGACAAGAACCTTTTCAGACTAACAGTTTGCTCCTGGATAAAACTAAATAAGATTCAAAGGCACTCAAGAGGGATTGGACTTCACCCTATATAAAGACTCTAAACTAATTCCCTATTTGACTCTTCCCCTGACTCTGCTAGTCTCTCTTCGACAGGTCAATGTTTTTGGTTTGGTCTTAATCTATTATGTGAATCCAGTCCAATAAGCTAAGATAGAGCTGGCTGTATTATTCAAACCCAGAAAAAGAATTCATGTTTTTTTGTGAAAGCAACACTGAGCTCCCATTCTGTGGAGCTACAAGTATCTCAGAAGAAAAATGAGAACATAAGGAATTATTAACATTAATCAAACGCTCTCCCATCAGATAAATGCCCCCCCACCCAAAGTTGGTAAAGAATTTCTGATCTTTTAAGAGGTGAGGGAAAATGACATCATTTACGTGGTGGGGAATTATGTACAAGGAGATAGCCAAGACTATATTTACTATTTCTTCTGCTTATTAGACAAAAAAAAAGCTAAACCATTCCTCCAAGTTGCAGCTTGTCTGTGCCTAATATTAATCTTTGTAAAACTGCCCCAGGAACAACTCTTCGGAAGCTACCAGAGCAATCATTTTCTCATCAAATGCCACTCCTCCCTTCAAGAATGCTGCTGGGAGTAGTTATACATTTTCACTTACTACAACTTCCTGAGACATTTAGACTGCCAAACCCAGCTCAAGCACTATTTAGAGCAACAACTTCCCTCTTAATTATTTAGGAGGGAGAGCTTCCATCACCCTTGGGTGTTATGTTAAAATGAAAACCCTCCCCCCTCAGAACTACCTGGGATCAATCATAAACTTCTTCCCATGGACTCTTCCCCTCTCACCTTGCACATCTGGATGAGATGCCATCAGCAGTAGTGCCCACTGCAGAGTGGTTGCAGTTGATTCTGCACTCGAGATAAGGAAGTTGAAAATGCATTCAGACAGGTTCTCTTCATTATAGGCAGAATTCTGGCCACCTTTGCTCTGTTTGTGACAAAAGGAAAAAATATGTTATTTAAAAGTTATTGCCCGGTCTTCCAAACTTTGCCATGTCGTCTGTGTGGCTCCCTATTTTACAAGATGATACATTCACTAGAAATGTACTGTGATCTTTGGTGTCTCTGAGCTTGGTTTTTTGGCTGCAGATATTTCATTACCCAACTAGGTAACATCATCAAGCCAACAGTTCAAACTCAAAGAGCACCAAGGATTCCACAGTTCAACTCTGAGCTATAGAGATTTTCTCTTCTGTTGGAACTATGATCTTTGTGAGTTTAGGAAAACATTTCTCAGTTCCTGTTTTAGGGACCCTTCCCATCTTATACCTCCCCGACAACCTCCCATTTATGCCCTATTTTTGTGAATGCCTTTAAAACTGCACTGGTGTTAAAGAAGCATCTCCCCTGCCCTTGTTCCAACACAGCTTTTGCTATGGGCTTCAACACCCACTGTGACAGTGATGCAGTGAGGTGAACCAAAATGAGAGAATTGACCAGTTTTTTATTGGCATCTTTAAGATAGTATGACTCCTGCCTTTTCTTACCCTGTCCTCCAAGTCCATATTGCTTTGGCTACAGGACAGATTACACATCTGGCTTTGGCAGATGTGTCAGCCTGCCTAGGGGCTAACTGGCCTGATGGAGAAGCTGGTTCTTGTCCTTTGCTGATTATCGGGGGGGGGAGGGGGGTTGTCTCTCTTCTTTTCAAATCTAGGGCAGCGTGGATGTAATTATGCAAGCTTGCCCAATGTAATTTAACAATCTTTGGCTAGAGACCCCTCAGTTCCTACACTATTTGGTAGAGAAGGACAGTGGCATTATTTACAGATTCTCCCATTCTTCTATATTCTGTTGACCAGCTTTGTTTTTCTCCTCCAAGTACTTCACATCTTATAAAATGGATCCTGGGCTGTAACATCAAATCCTTATTTATCTTGTCATAGTTACAACACAGCCCAGTGGCCTATTAGTGGCAGAAACCTTGGATGACACTGCCTATAATTTAGTTAACTTGTTTTCTCTCGTGATTACAGCTCCCATGAAGTTGTCAGAGAGATTGCAATGGTATGTGAGAATGACCTTGGGAGACAGGGGAAAAAGCCACAATCAGGGAACAATCAGATAAGAGGCAGCTTAGCCCAGAGAATAAATGGCATGGCAAAGATTTCAGAAGAGACCTTACCTAGTTCCCTGGGCTGGAAAGGCAAGGGAATTAAAACATACTTTCAGATTTGAAAGATTCTGTTACAACAATCTTATAATAAAGTAGAATTAGTTCTTCCAGTTGTGTTTCCTGTCCGGACTACCTCACAAGGTTAACAAGCACTGTGTTAACTCAATCACATCAAATTTTAGGAAATATGGTAGCGGCAAGGTGAGAAACACAGAACTTTTCTGCAAGCGTGTGACATTAAAAAGCAGCATGACTAAATCCTTTATTTCTCATCATTGTAAGCCTTGCTTAAGAATAAATGCAAAGATGTTCAAGGTAGCAGACTGATGGAGACTCTGAACTTACATCTACAGTTCTTTCTCTCTATTGTTCCATTCAGAAATCTATTGATCCTATGTTTATGCCCTTGTGGGGCGATATCTGAATGCCCCTTCAAAAACTTTCAAGAAGTTGCAATAACATCTGGCAATTCCACTAGGAGTAAAAACCAAGGATGTTGCAGTGGAGTAGAATTTCATATATTCTTCATCTATTGGTGGTGCCCAGGTGACAACTTATCTTTATCTCATCCCAAAAGATAAAGTTGGAATAAGCCCCGTTCCCCTATAACTACAAGGGCAAATGTGATTTTTGCAAAAGATCAGGCTTGACCAATTAGAATGATTTAGGAACTTTGTTCTTATCTCCATATTTTATTCTGTTTTGCCAATTACAAGCTGCTTTATCTCCCCCCCCCCCCAGTGTGAAAATATTCAAATCTCTACCGATGGCAAATCATTGATTGTATAGTAGATTTCGATGAAAAGAGCATATTGTTTTAATGAACAAAAGCATTTAAGCTTCAAAGTTTTTTTTCAGCTCAGAATCTTCACTGACATTCAGTCTCAAATCTTCACTTATAAATACCCCAGAACCAAATGAACATGAGAAATGACCATCTCCTTTTGTAATCTGATTATTCTATGAATCTTCATCAAGACAGTGCTGGATACGTTTGCAAAGAGTCTGGAGGGCCATGTTACAAATACTCTGATTTGGATTCTTGCACTGAGTAAGGAGCGTAAATCAACAGCTCCTGCCAACTCTTTGATTCTACACAAATAAAATCACAATACCAACCAGCTATTATTTAAACTTCCTGGTCGTTCAGTGGCATTCACAACTCATGTTCTTCCATGCCATTCAGAGGAATCCGCCATTTTTTATTCTTTTCCCAAGTATTTCCAACCCGTGTTTATTTGTGAATAATCTTCCATTGTAATGGCAAAGAGAAATGAGGGAAAATTTTATTTATTTTTTATTTTAATTCCATTTATATCCCGCCCTTCTCCGAAGACTCAGGGCGGCTTACAAGCTGAGCAGTAGCCTTCATTCTATGTATATGCCTGCTTGTTAGGGCTTTCACACACACCCCAAGCGGCATTATTACAAAGTCAGCTTAATTGCCCCCAACAATCTGGGTCCCCCAACTCTTGCAACAAGCAAGAGTTCCAAAAAATAACTTATTGGCTTTTTTTAAAAAAAAACAACAACAACTAGTAGTTAAGAAAATAAGAATAACAGAATAACAGAGTTGGATGGGACCTTGGAGGTCTTCTATTCCAACCCACTGCTCAAGCAGGAAACTCTTTACCATTCCAGACAAGTGGCTGTCCAGTCTCTTCTTAAAGACCTCCACTGATGAAGCACCCATGATTTCTGGAGGCAAGCTGTTCCACTGGTTAACTGTTCTCACTGTCAGGAAGTTTCTCCTTAGTTCTAGGTTGCTTCTCTCCTTGACTAGTTTCCATCTGTTGCTTCTTGTCCTGCCTTCGGGCGCTTTGGAGAAGAGCTTGACTCCCTCTTCTTTGGGGCAGCCCCTCAGATATTGGAGCCACCGCTACTGTGTCCTATTAAGAAACTGGTACTTACTTTCTCCATTTGTAACAGATAGAAATCAGTGAAATCCTGTGGCTCCTTCACTGCCTGTGCTTCTTTATGTTCCTTTATTGCCTTCTTTGTAAAGGAAAGCACCAGCTCCTTGCTAGACAGGGCATTTTTGTGTGGCCCTGGGAAATATTTCATGAGCCACGAGAAGTGTTTATGTAACTACAGAGAAAACATAAGCAAAGTAAAGTCACCATCGAGGATCCCAAGCCTGGGCTTAACCCACACGCCCAATTCATGATCTGTTTCTGTTGCTTCCCTCTGGGAGAAGGTTCCAAAGTATTTCCAGCGGGACCACCAGATTCTGTAACAGCTTTGTTCCCTATGCCTGTGGTGGCGAACCTATGGCACCCGTGCCACAGGTGGCATGCAGAGCCCTCTCTGTGGGCACGCACACCGTCGGCCCAGTCCTGGACCTTCAGCTGGGTTTTTTAAAATCTTTTCGCTTTAGGCCTCTGCCGCCATGTGCAAAAAAAGAAAAAAAGGTTCAATCAATAAATCAATTTCAACTTCTCACGAGGAACAAAAGATCTCGCAAAGCTGGAATTGATTGATTAAACTTTTTAGTCCCACCCAGTCTGCCGTTACCGCCGCAGCCACACCCACCCAATGGGCCACGCCCACCCAATGGGCCACACCCACCCGGCACCCGATGATACATAAGTGGGCTTGGGGTTGCAGTTTGGGCACTCGGTCTTTAAAAGGTTTGCCATCACTGCCCTATGCCATCTGTCTGATAAACTCGCAAGATTCGTTTTTCTCGCCATGTACATGTATACATCCCAACTAGACTGAGTTGTTTCTCTAGGCCACATACAGTATGTGTGTGTATGTGGGTATATGCTGTCAACGCTGCTAACATCGAATGTTACTGCTTGACAAGAGATGAAGAAGTAGCCATTTCATATGTTAAACTTGTGTATTGCTTTAAGTCTTGTGTATTGTTTTAGTTTAAGGCTAGGAGGGGGAATGAGTAGGATTGCACTTTTCAAGGCCATTTTTCTCCCTAAAGAAGATAAGGCTTTGGTGGTCTTCTAATGAAAGGGAAACTGATTCTTTAAATTAATTGGAGAATATGATTAATGACAAAATTAGAAAGGTGGAGAATTGTGTTTTAATATATTGTGCAAAGGGCGGAGATTTCAGATTCCAGCTTCTTTCGAGCAAGCATTTGCCGGTGTATTAGGCTAATAAAGGACTTTTAAGGTAAACAATGCCTCAGAGTCACTTGAATAGCCCATACGTCGGAAACTTGACATATGCATTAGTTATTTAGTTAGTTAGTTAGTTAGTTAGTTAGTTAGTTAGTTAGTTAGTTAGTCAGTCGTGTTTATGCAGTTTATATTGAAGGTGTTTACCCTTTCAGAGCTGTCTGCAGCAAAATCTCATTTTAATGTATGCTGATTAGTGTACATTTCAAGTGGCAATAAAGTTATTATTCTGTTCTAAAGTTATTCTATATTATTCTAACCCACACTAGGCCAAGAATTTCTTAATAAAAGTAGTTGCAGGTGCATTCCCTGATGAAGATTAAATGAAGGAGGCCAATGATAACCATGAACTGGAAAAATTCTTTTTCTCTTTCTCTCTGTCCTTCTGCTGTCTTATTTCCTCCTTCTCTCTCTTTTTCTCCCTTTTATTGTCTCTTATATGCATTTCTATCCATCGATCCACACCTACACTTGCATCTCTGCCCATCTGTGCACAAGTCTACACTGAACTCTGTCACTCCACACCTGTTACCTGCCTATCTTTATGAACTCGAGTACCCCAATGAGTTCAAGTAGTCCTCGACTTATAACACATATTTGTGGCGATTGCAGTATCCCGGGGTCATGTGATCACCCTTTGGGACCTTACAAGAAACAAAGTCAACGGGGAAGCCAGATTTACTTAACAGCCATGTTACTGACTGAACAACTGCAGAGATTCACTAAACAATTGTGGCAAGAAAGGTCGTAAGATGAGGCAAAATTCACTTAACAAATGCCTTGCTTAACAACAGAAAATTTGGGCTCAATTGCAGTTGTAAGTCAATGAGTGAGCAAAAGAAGAAAGGAGGGGAAAATACAGGCAAGAGTATATTTTAATGTAGATTTTGTAAGGAAGTAAAACTGTAGAATAAAAGCTGTTCCATTAGCTGGATAGGATGGGATGGGATGGCATGGGATGGGGTGGAGTGTGGAATGGAATGGAATGGAATGGAATGGAATGGAATAGAATAGAATAGAATAGAATAGAATAGAATAGAATAGAATAGAATAGAATAGAATAGAATAGAATAGAATAGAATAGAATAGAATAGAATAGAATAGAATAGAATAGAATGGAATAATGGAATAGAATGGAATGGAATAGAACAGACCAGAGAAGAATAGAATAGAATAGAATAGAATAGAATAGAATAGAATAGAATAGAATAGAATAGAATAGAATAGAATAGAATAGAATAGAATAGAATAGAATAGAATAGAATAGAATAGAATAGAATAGAATAGAATTGAATTGAATTGAATTGAATTGAATTGAAGAATGGAATAGAATGGAATGGAATAGAACAGACCAGAGAAGAATAGAATAGAATAGAATAGAATAGAATAGAATAGAATAGAATAGAATAGAATAGAATAGAATAGAATAGAATAGAATGGAATGGAATGGAATGGAATGGAATGGAATGGAATGGAATGGAATGGAATGGAATGGAATGGAATAGAATAGAATAGAATAGAATAGAATAGAATAGAATAGAATAGAATAGAATAGAATAGAATAGAATAGAATAGAATAGAATAGAATAGAATAGAATAGAATAGAATTGGAAGGGACCTTGGAGGTCTTCTAGTCCAACCCTATACCATTCCAGACAAATGGTGGTCCAGTCTCTCCTTGGAAACTCCCAGAAGAATGGCTGATCTTATCTCGGTCTACTTCAATCACAAACTCTACTTGGGAGAAGATGAGATTACAATTCTTTTCACTTTCACCTAAGGTCATCACAATGGCTCTCAGAAAGCTTTGGGTCTGTCTCAGTAATAAAGCAAAGAATAACTTACAACATAAGCAAAACTCCCTCCAGATCTGACAGCAGATTCAAGGGCGTCCGTCACTTGTTGGCTGTCTTTGTCTTCAAGAGGGGATCGGTTGCCAAAACTCACAGTCCAGACCATTTTGCAAAGGGAAGCAGTGATGGCGTTCAAAGGGTCGAACGGCTGCCCTACAAATGAAGTGATTGACAAATGCTTTCCACTTTCTTCTTAATATAGGTAATCCTCGAATTACAACCGTTTGTTTAGTGACCATTCGAAGTTACAACGGCACTAGAAAAAAAGTGATTTCTGACCATTTTTCACATTTGCAACCGTTGCAGCATTCTCCCACGGTCACATGATCAAAATTCAGACACTTAGCAACTCATATATTTACAATGGTCGCAATATCCTGAGGCCATGTGATCACCTTTTGTGACCTTCTGAGAAGCTAAATCAATGGGGAAGCCAGATTCATTCAACAACTGTATTAGTAACAGCTGTGGCAAGGAAGGTCATAAAATGGGGCAAAACTCACTTAACAACTGTCTTGTTTAGTGAGGGAACTTTAGGACTTGATTGTGGTCTTAAGTTGAGGATTACCTGTATCTGCTTGGAATTTATGGTGGAACCGACCAAATTTTATATATATACATATACAAATTTTATATACACATATACATATATAAAGGTAAAGGTAAAGGTTCCCCCGGTCATGCGTGCTAGTTGTTTCCAACTCTAGGGGCCGGTGCTCATCTCCGTTTCAAAGCCGAAGAGCCAGCGCTGTCCGAGGACGTCTCCGTGGTCATGTGGCCGGCATGACTAGACGCCAAAGGCACACGGAGCGCTGTTACCTTCCCACCGTAGTGGTCCCTATTTTTCTACTTGCATTTTTACGTGCTTTCGAACTGCTAGGTTGGCAGAAGCTGGAACGAGTAACAGGCGCTCACTCTGTTACGTGGCACTCGGGATTCGACCCGCCAAACTGCCGACCTTCTGATCGACAAGCTCAGCATCCTAACCCACTGAGCCACCGCATCCCATACATACACACACACACATACACACACACATATACAGTATATATACACAAATAAATAATAATAATAATAATAATAATAATAATAATAATAATAATAATAATAATAATAATAAGTTGGAAGGGACCTTGGAGGTCATCTAGTCCAACCCCCTGCTCAGGCAGGAAACCTTATACCATATATATATATGTATATATATATATATATATATATATATATATATATATATATATATATATATATATATATATATATATACTGTACATATACATATAAATATATACATATATACATATATATATATATGTGTGTGTATATATGTGTATATGTGTATATGTATATATATATATATACTGTATGTATATATTATATATTACATGTGTGTGTGTGTGTGTGTGTGTGTATTAGAATATAACCAAAAAGGTGCCAAATTGTATATAGCTGATGTAATCTCCTAGTGCTACATACCATTTACACAGGCAAAAGTCTCCACCAGCCGAGGGCCTTCCTCTTCAACCTGACTCTCCACTGTTTTCTTTTCTTTCTCGCCCTTCAACACAATTAGCTGCCCAATTTCTCTTTGCTGCTTCCAGATATCTCCACCTGTGAGATTTAAAAACCCCGAATTTGATGCTCAAAACTCAAAGACAAGCCTGGTTAACAAAAACAAAGATTGATTGAAAAAATTGCAAATTTTAAAAAAGAAGCGGTTGCAACCGCAGCCCTTCCCGAATGGATTGGGTTCCAGGAGCGTAAAAAAGCTGTTTTCAAGCTATACATTTTATAGTCTTTCACGATACACGCCATGCCTAAGAAGCCCTCCCAACTCCCCTTTATTCTCTTAAGTCATTCCTTTAAGTTGTTTTACACTTTCAAAGGGTCATCCTGACAATTTCCGTTCATCCACCATTATCTTGTTTACTTGTAATTTTCACCTTGGGCAGATGTTTCTCTCTTACTGATAGTGATTTCTGCCCAAGGCGTAAGTTCCTGTCTCCTGGGGAGCTTTTAGCAAGTCATAATACATTGTTTTTACTGATTTCCATTTGTGAGTCACTTTGCAGGAGCAGGAAACAGATAGTCTCACACCTTGGTGTTACATTTTATACAATTTATACAATGCCACTTGGGGTGTGTGTGAAAGCCCTAATAAGCAGGCATATACATAGAATGAAGGCTACTGCTAAGCTTGTAAGCCGCCCTGAGTCTTCGGAGAAGGGCGGGATATAAATGGAATTAAAATTAAAAAAAAATAAATAAAAATTATAAAAGAATAACCTTTATTTATTTCCTTTCTACCTAAAAAAATACTGGATTAAGAAGTACAAGAAGGAAAGCAACGACTGAGAGCAAAATAAATAAATCATAAAAAAAATAACGCAATATATTCTCTCAAACCTCCCCCCCCCCGCCAAAAAAAAAAGGTAGTTCATATCCAGGACAAAAGAGTCTGTCAGTTACATTTTCTCCCAAATTTTCTGTCTTACGTTCGTGTGTGTTTTTTTCCCCTTTGTATTTTGCATGAGCAAAACAAATGAGCAATGTGAGCCCCATCTCCACTATGCAGTGGAGCTATACAGCCTCATACTCCAAGGAAAAGAGATAGAAATATAGACTGTCCGAAAAATAAGAATTTTCATTCTAGAACTCAGTGGTAGAGTCCCTAGTACAGATTGGCTGCCAACACACAAACTGCATCCAATATGCCTCCTTGACCAAGGGAGAAGTCATCTATTTGAAGCGCCTAAAAGTTACAAATAGAAAGAACTGATGTCTGTGGGAAGGTCTAATTCAGGGGTCTTCAAACTTGGCCCTTTTATGACTTGTGGACTTCAACTCCCAGAATTCCTCAGCGTGCCTGGCCATAAAAGGGCCAAGTTTGAAGACCCCTGGTCTAATTCATCTATTTATTTGTATCCCATAGAAGTTAATCCTATATTCAGTTAACTCATTCTGTTGGCGCTAGATCAGTCTTTCTTAGCCTTGGCCACTGGAAAATGGGTGGACTTCAACTCCCAGAATTCCCCAACCAGCAGCATTTCTCAGCCTTGGCCACTGGAAGATGGGTGGACTTCAACTCCTAGAATTTCCCAGGCAGCATCATTCTGGCTGTGGAATTCTGGGAGTTGAAGTCCACACATCTTCCAGATCGGAAACACTGAACTAATGTTTCCAAAGAGAGGTCTAGCAGAAATACTTCCATATTTTATAAACACTTACCATTGTCATTGGATATGCTACTGTAAGGAGTCATAGAGGTCTCAGAGGTGTCATTTTGTTCTTTCAATTGCTGTTTGGATCAAGATAAAATAAGTGTTATTCTTGGGTGGGCTGGGTGGTGGTGTTTCCAAGTGAAAATTAAATTTTCAGCTTCTGTTGGGAAACTTTCAATCCTGCTCACCTCTCTTCATGGCAAAAAAAATGTTTGAAAGTAATGAGAATGTTCTTTCCTACTTTTAGTTTTACAGAACAAATCAACAAGATTGCAGGATGTAACAGAATAACAGAGTTGGAAGGGACCTTGGAGGTCATCTAGTCCAACCCTCTGCTCAGGCAGGAAACCCTGTATCATTTCAGACAAATGGTTGTCCAGTCTCTTCTTAAAAACTTCCAGTGTTGGAGCATTCACAGCTTCTGGAGGCAGGTTGTTCCACTGATTAATTTTTCTAACTGTCAGGAAATTCCTCCTTAGTTCTAGGTTGCTTCTCTCCATGATGAGTTTCCATCCATTGCTTCTTGTCCTGCCTCCAGATGCTTTGGAGAATAGGTTTGTGGCAACACCTTAGATATTAGAACACTGCTATCGTGTCGCCCCCTAGTCCTCCTTTTCATTAAACTAGACAAACTCAGTTCCTGCGGCCGTTCTTCATATGTTTTAGGCTCCAGTCCCTTAATCACCTTTGTTGCTCTTCTCTTCTCTCTTTCTAGAACCTCGACAACGCAAGAAAGGATTTCCCACGTTCATTCCATATAGCAAACTTAGCAAGTTAATTTACTTAGTTGACTCTTTTTCAGTCTACCTACAAATATCCTCTAAGTGCCAAATATTTTAATTACTGTGACGGGTTCTTGAACGCAGTTTCAAAAACGTACATAATCAATCTTCCTTCTAACAGTTTGTTCATACCCGTTTCACTGATAAGAATACAAAGGCACCTCATGACCTATTGGCCACAAGGGGGCAATAGAGTTGTAGATAGCATTAAGGATTTATTTTGTGTTCCCTCTTAGACCAGGGGTAGAGAACCTTGGCTCTTTTATGGCTCCTGGACTTCAACTCCCAGAATTCCTGAGTCAGCATGGCTGGTTCAGGAATTCTGGGTATTGAAGTCCATAAGTGATAAAAGAGCCAAGGTTCCCTACCCCTGCTCTTAGACAAAGAGCAGTTGGAGAGATAAACAAAGTTAATTTTATGCCTTTGTTCCCTGGAATCCATCCACACTTTTACTCTGCTGTAGGCATGATATAGGTAGCTAGGTGCGAGGGTTTGCCTGTCTCTGTACCAGTATTTCACCATCTCAGCAGATTTAAGATGCGTGGACTTCAACTCCCAGAATTCTTCAGCCAGCCGTTGTTGGCTAGGGAATCCTGGGAGCTGAAGTCCACAGATTTGCATAAACCTTCAGAAAATCATTGATTGTTGCTCAGATGATTCTCACAAATGTTCACGTGCATAAACTGGACGTTTCCAGTTCCATCGTTCGGGTTTATGTAACTCTTAGATGGTGAAAAGGAGAAGGACCAAGATGGAGTATGAAAGAGTCACAGGCTTCTCTCCAAGGAGCCAGGGATCCACACCTTCAACCCTATGATAGCCCTTAGAGTATGTAAAAATTGCACTCCAATCTCCTTTTAATATCCCCTTGTTTAAGCTACACAGTCCCGACAGCATTGATCATAGGAAGCTATCATCTAGTGCAGGGGTGGGGAACCTTGGCTCTTTTATGACTTGTGGACTTCAACTCCCAGAATTGGCTGGCTCAGGAATTCTGGGAGTTGAAGTCCACAAGTCACAGAAGGGCCAAGGTTCCCAACCTCTGATCTAGTGCAACAGAAGCATTAACAAGCTTGAATCCCATTACAAAATATGGCATACAATTTTTCTGTCTTCCGACCACCTGCCTTTATTCCTCAACAAGACAAACTCTTGGAACAGCTCAAGATTGAGTTCCTATTCACAGCAGTATAACATGACATGGGTCCGGATTACCTACGGCAGCACCTGCGGCCGGCGTCAACTTCCCTCCGTCCAGTGCGCTCCCACAGAGAGGGCCTCCTCAGGGTGCCTCCGATCAGGGAATGTCGACTGGTGGCCCCCAGGGGGAGGGCGTTCTCTGTGGGCGTGCCAGACCTGTGGAACTGCTTGCCGGTTGAGCTCCGGATGGCCCCCGACCTTCGCACATTCCGGCGAGATCTAAAAACCTATTTATTTGAGCAAGCCGGCCTGGTCTGATGGGTTTGGGGGTGGGTTTTAATATGGTTCTAACTATTTTATATATTGGGCATAATTATTTAATTGCTTTTAACTTTTGTATTTTGTATTTTAATATTTATTGCCCTGTACACCGCCCTGAGTCCTTCGGGAGAAGGGCGGTATAAAAAATTAATTAAATAAATAAAATAAATAAATTTTAGCCAACAGTAAGATTTAGCATCCCCTGACTTTGGAAGGAACCAAATTAAAGTATTCCCAATACCAATAAAAAAAACGAATATTTGTAGCTCAGGGTTGAAATGAAGGGTCCCACCACCACGGATGACGTTACCTAGTTTGGGTAATGAAATGTCTGCAAGAAAATAACTAAACTCAGAAAGCACGAAGGGCCCCTCAGTATTCCCAATATCAGTGAATTCTTAGATCAGGGGTCTTCAAACTTGGCCCTTTTATGACTTGTGGACTTCAAGTCCCAGAATTGCTCAGCCAGGCACACTAACTGAGGAATTCTGGGAGTTGAAGTCCACAAGTCACAAAAGGGCCAGGTTTGAAGACCCTGTCTTAGATAAAGAAAGAGAAGGATAGGGTTTTTTTTTCTCTGTTTGGCTGTGTTCCAGTTTCTATAAAAAAAGTTTGTGTGCAGGTAGTCCTCAACTTATGATCGCAAGTGGGGCCAGAATTACCATTGCTTAAGAGCGATGGTTGTTGAATGAGTTGTGTCTGATTTTATAATCTTTTTATATTTTTGGCCCAGATTAAGCAAATCACTGAAGTTGTTAAGCAAATCATGCCGTCATTAAGTGAATCTGCCTTCCCCCATTGACTTTGCCTGTTGGAAGCTGGCTGGGAAAGATCGCCAAGGGTGATCAGATGATGCAAACCTGGTAAATACACACCGGTTGCCAAAAGTCCAAATTTTGATTTGGGGGCTGTCGGAATGCTGCAAGGACGTTAAGGGTGAGAACCGGTCATAAGTCACTTTTACGGTGCCGTTGTAACTTTGAACGGTTGCTAAACAAATGGTTGTAAGTCGAGGATTATGTGCACTTGTTCACAAGGCAAAGGTTAACCAATTCAACCGAAGGCGTATTTCTCCATTTGCAAAATATACCGAACTTGCTTACTTTAAAATTTGGTTTGTTTTTTTGCATCCTGTATGTCAAAAGCCACTGAGGTCATCAATTGTTCAATAGCCCGTGCAAACCCAGAAAACGACTTTTAATAATCTGGTTAAGGATTGTTGTAGGGATACAGTTTTGGGGATGAAAGGAGACATGATTTGATTTAATATTATGATGCATTATCTAGGGCAGGGGTAGGCAACCTTGGCTCTTTTATGACTCATGGACTTCAACTCCCAGATTTCCTGAGCCAGAATAGCTGGCTCAGGAATTCTGGGAGTTGAAGTCCATGAGTCCTAAAAGAGCCAAGTTTGCCTACCCCTGATCTAGGGCATATTGCATAATGAGATGTTGTAAGCAGACAAAAAGATAAAAAAAATCTGGGTAGGCTGTTGTGTTATTTGTTCTATCCACTAAGGCTGACATAATAGCTGCATCAGTGATTGTAAGGCAATTTTGGAAAAACTACTCTGATAATCAGAACGTTCTGTTTTAGCAACAGCTTGAGAAATGCTAGGGCAGCCATATTTGGCCAGAGATAAATTTAACATAAACTTACCATAAAGGGCCATAAGGGGCCACGTGAGCTGGATATTATAAGGAGCAGATGAAACCATTTTTTCCCCTAAGAATTTGAAGTCACTCCCCCGAAATGATGGCTTTTGGACAAAAGAGTACTCATCATCAAATAGCAATAAGTTGTCTTTAGATGCAATGGCTTCTGTGCTCTTATCTTAAGCTATATGACAATTTTTCCTAATGATTTGTATTATTATTAATTTGATTCATTACATTTGTATCTTACTGCAGTCAGAATTTATTTATTTAGACAATTTAATTGACTCTTGATGGGTTTGCAGGTTAGGAGATCCCTTCTTACAATACACTTCAAAGTGTTTTAGGCTGGGTATGTTTTCTCTTTGATCAGTTTTGTGTTAGTCTACAGTCTCTTCAGATAGTAAAATATAAGCCATGATCGTTCCTGAACTCATGTTCTATCAGGAAATAACTGAGTTGGATCCTTCTTGATGTATATAAAATATTTGTCCAAAAAAACCCCTCTGCTTCCCAGACTTTGTCCTGTTTCAAATGTCTTTCAATAAAAAAAAAACCTTCTCTATCCCAGATGACATAAAATGTTTTCATTTAACACCTAATAACATCTGAGCCAAAAAAACATCTGGAGGACAAGGAGAGTTTTATGTATCTCTTGGCTGCCATCTGGTGGGAATCTGAAGTATCCCACATTGAAATGAGCTAACACTACAATGTCAGAGTAGATTAGGGGCGAGGAGACCCAGACTCAAATTTCGATTCTACCTTGAAACTCAAAGGGTAACCCTGGTTGTGTCCATCTTTTGCAACTCTGCCTCTGTTATAGTGTTGGTGTGAAAATAGGGCTGTGCTTGTCCAAGACAAGCATAGCAGTTAAAAACCCTAATGGCTGTATAAATATTAAAGGTAAAGGTAAAGGTTCCCCCGCACATGCGTGCTAGTCGTTTCCAACTCTAGGGGTCGGTGTTCATCTCTGTTTCAAAGCCGAAGAGCCAGCGCTTGTCCGAGGATGTCTCCGTGGACATGTGGCCGGCATGACTAGACGCCAAAGGCACACGAAACGCTGTTACCTTCCCATCGTAGTGGTCCCTATTTTTCTACTTGCATGTTTACGTGCTTTCGAACTGCTAGGTTGGCAGAAGCTGGGACAAGTAACAGGCACTCACTGTGTTACGCGGCACTCGGGATTCGACCGCCAAACTGCCGACCTTCTGATCGACAAGCTCAATGTCCTAACCCACTGAGCCACTGCGTCCCTGTATAAATATTACAAACGTGCAATACGAGTTGTCCTCATTTTGCAACCACAATTGGGTTTGGCAGCTCTGTAATTAAGTAATTGCTAAGTGGGAAATCACATGACTGTGTTTTGCTTTTCCTCCCTCCCTCACCCTTTAGAATGCTTACCCCCACGCTGGGATAATTATCAAGAAGAGAAACACATTGCCTTTAAATTCATTGGAAAAGGAGAGTTTATAAGAAGATAAGCGGGCACACAAAGGAGAAAACACATCGAGAAGAATGTGGAGTCACTGGCAGCCTCAGAAGCACTAGGCCATGGGTAGACAACCTGGGCTCTTTTATGACTGGTGGACTTCAACTCCCAGAATTCCTGAGTCAGCCATGCTGAGGGAAAAGGGAGAGGTTTCCAAGCTGAGCCAGGCTGGCTGAGGAATTCTGGGAGTTGGAGTCCACAAGTCATAAAAGAGCCAAGGTTGCCTACCCCTGCACTAGGCAAACAGTTGGTTTATTCCTCATTGTGCACCTGCTTACTCTCTTATACAGATAGTCCTGATCTAATATCCAGTCATTCAGCGAGCATTCAGAGTTAAGGTGGCACTGACGAACTGGCACTTATGACAGATCCTCATACATTCCAGCCACTGCAGCACCCCTATGGTCACACGATCACGATCCAGGTGCTTGGCAGATGGCTCACACAATTTCAGTGTCATGAGAGCATGTGATCAGCTTTTGCAACTTTTCCTGCCTGCTTCCAACAAGCAACGTCAATGGAGAAGCTAGCAGGGATGACTGCAAGTCTGTAAGAGATGACCAGGCTGAGCCCAAGGGAGGAGTCAAGCGCATCATAAGTCACCAGTCCCTGCACCTTGGCAAGAGATCAAAGTCCATCTTACCTTGAATGCCTCTCTTATCTCCCACTCATTCCCTTAACAGCCAGTTGGTCAGATTCATGTAGAGAGTTTAAGCTCACAATAAATCTTTATACTCATTTGAACTGCCTGAATCTCCTGATTTCCCCAGTGCTTGACAAAGTCACTCCCACCAGTTTTTCTCCGGAGGAGCCTTGCTACAGAGTACATGTTCCCAGGGATCTCATACCCAGTAGCGCACTTACACCACCTCACCTCTTCCCCTGCCCCTGTGCATTTGCTGCAGTATCTCCTTCTGCCCCATCTCACTCCATAGGACTCATGTGCCCTCTGGCCTGCTTGGGATTCACCTGGGATTACAATCTCCTGCTGGCTTTGTCATTGACTTTGCTTAGGGGAAGCCATCAGGAAGTCCTAGGTTATGGTCATGTGACATTCTCACTTAATGAGCCATGCTCTTTGCTTAACAAAAGTGATGGGATCATGAGAGATCCTCACGTAATGGCCCAATGATCTTTGCTTAAAAATAGCAATGGGGACTGTCAGGATTGCTGTCTCTAAGCTATGCGGTCACATGGCATCATGCTTCACAACTCCATCATTTAGCAATGGCAGTTCTCAGTAGGAAGAAGTTAATTTATGTCAGATCCATATCTTCTCCAACACCATCCTCTCTGCCTCTAAAATAGAATAGAATAGAATAGAATAGAATAGAATAGAATAGAATAGAATAGAATAGAATAGAATAGAATAGAATAGAATAGAATAGAATAGAATAGAATAGAATAATCTTTATTCCCATTGTGTAACTCAATACAAAATTAAATTAATAATAGAGAACCAGGATCAGAGTATCTGCTCAAAGATTCCCATTGACAATACCAAATTTAGACTTGGTGAGTTCCTAAGCCAGTGATGGCAAACCTTTTAGAGACTGAGTGCCCCAAAACAACCACCCACCCCACCCACCTGCAGGACCACCCACCGCCTCCACAGCCAACTGCAGCAGATCACCCAGGTGGCCCAGCAGTGCCATGGCGGCCACGCCATCTGGCTGTACCCCACAGCATCATCTGCATGTGACGGGGCATGAGGGCGGAGTCTTGTCCCTGCTGCCTGGCTGCAATGTCCTTGGCTGCGCTGCTCCATGCGGGCCACACCTGGGGGTGAATCTCCTCTGGGGGGCTGCTGGTGAGGAGGGAGCCATGGGGAGAGGTGGGGCTGGAGCGATGGCACGCGTACCCGCAGAGAGGGCTCTGAGTACCCCCACTGGCATGCGGGCCATAGGTTCACCACCACTGTCCTAAGCTCTGAGAAGCTGTAGTGCAGGCATGTCAAACTGCTGGCCCGCAGACTGGATACGTCATGCTGAAACCGCACCCACCCCATTGCCAGCAATGAGGGAAAAGTCCCGATACGTCACGCTACGTCACATGACATCGTGAGTTTGGCATGCATGTCGTAGAGGCTCTATTTGCCAGGTGCTAACAGAGAATAAAACAGGGTAAGAATGGACCTTGACAAGAACGCCATCAAGATGGAGAAAAACCCTCCTTAAACAGAAGGTGTGGTGTATATGGATATTGTAATCAAGGAGGGTCAAATGAGTGATACAGGAGGCCTTCATTTCTGAAGACTTCCATATATATGAAATTAGAATAAAGCTGTAACACATCTGAATATTAGAGAGAGACCCCTCTAAGAGGCTCTAAACCAGACATGTCAAACACAAGGCCCGGGGGCCGGATCCGGCCCACAAAGTGGTTTCATGCAGCCTGCAAAGCCATCCTGGAAACAGTGAGGGAATGGCCCACGCTGCCTTGGCCCTGGCCCAGAGACCCTCCTTCTGCCAGAGACCCTCAGATCTGTCCCACTCCTGCCCAGGCCCCCATAGGCACCCTTGATGCAAACGATGTAGAGCTGGCCACACCCACCCAGTAGGCCATACGCACTCTAGCCACGCCCACCCAGTAGGCCACGCCCACCTAGGCCATACCCACCCCGGCCCCCTAAGGGCAACCGCAGTGCTGATGCGGCCCTCAATGAAATTGAGTTTGACACCCCTGCTTTAAGGTATCTCACACCTGGGCTGAAAACACAGTGAAGTCAATATCACAGGGACCCTGCAGAAAAAGGCTCAATTTAAGCCTGGTTTCTTTTCACAGAGACTGGGGAACAGTATATACAGACATGTCAAACACAAGGCCCGGGGGCCAAATCCAGCCCACGAAGTGGTTTCATGCGGCCCGCAAAGCCATCCTAGAAACAGTGAGGGAATGGGCCCCCACTGCCTTGGCCCTGGCCCAGAGACCCTCCTTCTGCCAGAGACCCTCAGATCTGTCCCACTCCTGCCCAGGCCCCCATAGGCACCCTTCATGCGAACGATGTAGAGCTGGCCACGCCCACCCAGTAGGCCACGCCCACCCTGGCCACACCCACCCAGCCCCCTGAGGGCAACCGCAATGCTGATGCGGCCCTCAATGAAATTGAGTTTGACACCCCTGATGTAAACTGTAGCTTGTTTAGCCTACACCTACATCTGTCTTTGCCAGTACAAGTGAAAGAACAATTCTGACATCAGGTCTGATGGCATCCTTGCCCGTCTCTTTTTCTTCTTGAAGACTGAGCTCCAAGAAGTTTGTAACAATGTGCCCAAGGATGGCCCAGATCATTTGAACCAACATTACCTTTCCATGAAAAATGATTCACGCTTATCTCCCCAAATCCTTTAACTCACCAAACTTAACAGATTTAATTTAGCAGTTAATTCAGAAAGGTTACCTTCGACAGAGTCTCTTGGTAAAGCCTGATGCCAGCTTGCCATAAGCTTCCGGTGGCAGGCAACGGAAGCCATCCCAAAGGATAATGACCACGAAACCAGAATTGCCGTAGGAGGTAGAGCATCAAAAGGCTCAGAAGAATGGCGACTGACAAGAGTTCTGTTACAGACATTCTCCTTTTTCCTCTTTTTCTTTGTCAGGACTTGCCAAGTTACATGTAGATGTGCTCAAGCTTCTCTCCGGCCTCGCAAACTTTTCCAGTTCTTTCAGTCAGCCCACGACTCCCTTTTAAATGAAAGTACGAAATCACTTACATCATTAGACTAATAAGCAAGCCTGCAAGGTCAGCTGCCGGGTATTAGAACCATTAAGGTTCAAACGATGTGATCTTTACCGCACCATCCACGTGCACCTAATCATGTGTGGTTAATTCAAGCATGCATTGCTCATATAATTGACAGAGCTGGAAGGCAGGTCTAATATTGAAGGCAAGCAAAATTCGCAGGTCCAGTTTGGCCTACGTGATCTAAAATATTTACTTAGCGGATAGTCATGGGTTGCATTTGCACAACACACATTTAACAAGATAACTGATCTAGACTGTTTTCTGGGTTTGTAGATTCTTGTATGTACGGTATGCATGTATAAGGGTGCCTGACCATCACAGCAGTATGTCACAATGTTTGTAGGAGGGCAATTTGGAAATAAACCTCCGTTTGGTTATCAGTGACAGACACTCCCAGATACAGAACTTGTATTACATACATTAGAAAACTACATTTACTTTTTGACATATTTGCCATGCAAATTGAGGCATTTGTCATAAAGTCTTACAAGGTTTGAAATTCCTTAGTAATAGTCGCTCAGTGCCAAATCTGGGCTATTGGGAGGGAGGGGTGATCAAAAACAGCCCAATGGAACTGCTTCAAAAGTTCTTGGGTGCATCTAGTGGTGTGCGGGCAAGCATTGTCATGAACCAAAACCACACTGGAAGTCAGCATGCCCCGTGCTTGTTATGGATGGCTTGTCTGAGTTTTCGTAACGTTTCACAGTAGATGTCTGAATTGATGGTCGAACCACACTCCATGAACTTCACTAGCAGTGCTCCTTTGGCATCTTCACATCTGGCGGGGTATTCCATGGCACCACTTCCGGTGGGAACTGTGGGGAAAAAGGTCGTAAAATGGGGCACATCTCCCTTAACAACTGTCTTGCATAGCAACAGAAAATCTGGGCTCAATTGTGTAGTCGAGGACTACCTGTACCATGGTGCCTTGCCCCCATCAATGTCCTCTCCACCTCTGATCTTCCCCACATGCTCCAATGGGAAGTTGGACTGTTCTACCAAAACAAAATTAATTGGGTTTGTTCCTATTAATTCTGCAGATCAATAAAAAAAAATCATCTACAGTAGCGGCCAAAATTGTGGAAACATTTTGGGAAAAGTGTACAGTAGAAATGCCACCTTTGGTTAAGTTTCCACCAATTTTTCTTCTAATTTCTTTATAGCTGTAGCCTTGTTCACTTAATAATACTATTTTTACATCGCTTTCTGGGCGACCAGTCAACTCTTTGCACCATTACTTTAATTTTGTTATGTTTTACATTACAAGCTCACTAAATGGAAGAACACAAAAAAACCCAACTTGATAGCGATCACAATAACACACTGAGAATTGTCCTCCTCTCGGCTTCCATACATGACATCCATAAATGGATCCTGCTGCGATCTGATTGGCTCATTGCCAAAACAAGATGACACCTGATTAGCTCTCTAAACACTCTTGCTGATTGGCTACAATCAGATGAAGGAAAGCTACCTGAAATCAGCCTAAGCAACTTGTGCTTCCTTTTTCTGGTTATTTGGCTGTAACTTTTCATAGAATACAGTACAGATAATTGAACAAACTTTGTTGCATTACATTCTTGATTAAATTATCTTTCCATTGATATATAATTTTATGGTACTACTCCAAAAAACAAAAAGTGGTGTTATTAGCCATCAAACCTCAAAAATACACTTTTCCCAAAAGGTTTCCACTATTTTGGCCACTACTGTAAATGCTCCCAACAGCACGAAGCATGTTGTTTGGCATATTCTAAAAGAGAACTACAATGTAGACTTAAAAATGATCCATGCTTCATTTGACAAACATCTCCAAGGCATTATTTCTAATTGTCTGCTTTGTCCTTTCTAAGGACCTTTGTCTAGCCATAGGACAAACTCTCAAAGTGGGTAGTAAATTTGTCACAGAGAGACGCACAAAGGTGAAATAAAAGTCAGGCGCACTGAGGACATTGTAAAAACAGGCAATTAGCACAAGATAAGTCACAACCTCTCTCTTTGTTTTTTTTTAAAGAAACTTAATTGCGCTCTCATTAAAACTGCTCAGAAAGCCTTGTTGATTTACTGCAAATCACCACAAGTATGGCCGAGTCTTCATTAGAATATCAGAAGTTAGAAAAGCCCGTGGCAAAATTATTGTATGCAAGAAACTGCCTATAGTGGAAGATTGCAAACAAAAAATCAATTGAACCCACAAAAAACGATAAGTACTTTAAAAAAAGAAAAAGAAAAAAAAAGACTGGAAACCTTTACATGGACTTTTTTTGCTGAAAGACGAAAAAAGTGAATTGATGATTAGAGGATTTGGGAATTAAAAATAAGACAAAGAGCCTTGGGAAAAGTTCATAATCATAATCATAATAGTAAAGTTGGAAGGGACCTTGGAGGTCATCTAGTCCAACCCCCTGCTCAGGCAGGAAACCCTATACCAGTGATGGCGAACCTTTTAGAGACCGAGTGCCCAAACTACAACCCAAAACCCATTTATGTATCATCAGGTGCTAGATAGGCGTGGCCCTTTGGGTGGGTGTGGCCAATTGGGTGGGCATGGCCCTTTGGGTAGGCGTGGCTGCAGTGGTAACGGCAGACTGGGTGGGACTAAAAAGTTCAATCAATCAATTCCAACTTTGCAAGAACTCCCCCCCCAAGAAGTTGAAATTGATTGATTGAATGTGGTTTTTTGCACATGGCGGTGGAGGCCTAAAGCAAAAAGGTTTTATAAAACCTAGCTGAAGGCCTGGGACTGGGGTGATGGAGCATGTGCCCACAGAGAGGGCTCTGCGTACCACCTGGGGCACCCGTGCCATAGGTTCGCCACCACAGCCCCATACCATTTCAGACAAATGGCTGTCCGGTCTCTTCTTAAAAACTTCCAGTGTTGGAGCATTCGCCACTTCTGGAGGCAGGTTGTTCCACTGGTTAATTAAGGAGTTTAAGGAGAATAATTTAATAGAAAGGAGGGAAAGACAAAATCATTTTTTTCTTTTTTTTCAATTTGAAGGGATTTTATTATGCTTAAGCTTGATGTTAGTAGTGATACTTTGTAAACATATATAATCATTTTTGTTTATGTGCAAGCAGCTTTGTAGGTGCTTTATATTGGGAAATTAGTTATATGAAAGCAAATGTTTCATGCTTTAGGTACGGGGGATTGCTTACATGAAAAGAGCAAGGTAAGGGGAGCGGGGAAAAGAGTTACAGATGGAGCCTGGGTTGTTCTGTATGAGTCATCATCTAGGAATTATTTTTCTGTACCTTTTGGTTCCTAGTACCAAGACCAGATCTCTTTGTTCTGGAAAGGTATAAAAGGTGGAAGACATCTTTCCTGGTTGTTGCCTTCATCTCTCTACCAGCCACGAAGAGAGATGTGGCCACCCATCTCTATTTTGATCGAAATAAAAGTTGTTTGCTTGCTGAAACCTCGGCTCAGGAGTTCCTTTTGGCTCTTTTAAATTCCTGAGTAATGCTGGGGCAAGTGTGAGGCTAAGTGTAAAACCTTACAAATTTCTTTTTTGTTCCTCTATTTTTTATGTTATGTCTTGTATATATAAAAGCTTTTGGAATCCTCGTTCTCTTTCAGGTCAGCTCTTCTTACTATCACAGTATAAGGAAGGATGATTGTTGGAGATTCAGAAAGTTGAATGATTTTTATATAGGCTGCCTTTGGTGGTTTCAACTTTCTGAAAAAAGTTTTTGTGACTGCTAAATGTAGATACTTTATGCCAGAGGAATTGTAATGAGAGTAGTGACTACATTACATTTTTAATTCATGGGATAATAATGCCTAGCCCTAGTCTATATGGCACCGTATACTGTATTTGGAATATTGGAATTGGAATATTGGAATATTCTTTATTGGCCAAGTGTGATTAGACACACAAGGGATTTGTCTCCAGTGTGCATATACTGTCAGTGTACATACAAACAACATGGTAAATCCTAAGACAGAATCATAAATTATAAGATACAAACAAGAAGGGACAAATCATAAGATACCAACAGGATAAGGTGGTAGGAAAAATGAGCAATAGCAATATAGCCTACTACATACGTAGGTAACTATCTTTAGGCATAAGACAATCCTGTGGGAATTAGGTGTTTAGCAGAGTGATGGCACAAGGGAAAGTAACTTGTGTCTAGTTGTTTTGACATTTATTTGTAAATAAAAATACTATATACAGTGAGGGGGGAATTTGATCCCCTGTTGATTTTGTACATTTGCCCACTGACAAAGAAATGATCTATAATTTTAATAGGAGGTTTATTTTAACAGTGAGAGACAGAATAACAACCAAAAAGATCCAGAAAAATGCATTTCGAAAAAGTTATAAACTGATTTTAAAGGGAGTGCTCTTAATCTCAGCTTGATACCTGTATAAAAGACACCTGGGAGCCAGAAATCTTGCTGATTGATAGGAGATCAAATACTTATTTCACTCATTAAAATGCAAATCAATTTATAATTTTTTTGAAAAGCATTTTTCTGGATTTTTGTTGTTGTTATTCTGTCTCTCACCTTTAAAATAAACCTACCATTAAAATTATAGACTGATCATTTCTTTGTCAGTGGGCAAACGTACAAAATCAGCAGGGGATCAAATAATTTTTTCCCTCACTGTATATACTGTATTTGGTAGATGCCAGAAATGGATCTTCCCCTCTTCCTTACTTCCTTCCTTCCTTCCTTCCTTCCTTCCTTCCTTCCTTCCTTCCTTCCTTCCTTCCTTCCTTCAAATGTTTTTGCTATCCATAAAGCAAGTTCAGAATAAATGTGGTTCATACAACCACATAGGTTTTCAGTTCATTTTCTAACAATTAATTCCTTTGGGAAATTTGAGAGCAATAAGATGAAAGAAAATTCAGTAGACCCTGCATTTGTGCATGAACAGATGTGACATTAATGCACGCTGTATTTTGTTAAGTTACCCAGCTGTAAGCAAGTTAAGGGGGATGCACAGAAAAGCATCTCAAAGACTGAATTCCATCTGCAATAGATGTTCTACTTAGGGTGTTATTGGGAAAGAAAACTCAGGTGCAAGTTCTCTTGTGGCCAGGGTTATCAGATTTGCTTCTTCAAGACCTTCCTAACAAATAAACCATGCTATGCCCTCTTGAAAAATGTTACATTTACATGTTACAAAGTCTTCCTTCCATCCTTCCAAGAATGGTGCTTGCACAATTCTCAGACCCCTTAGAACAGATATGTCAAACACAAGGCCCGGGGGCCAGATCCGGCCCGTGAAGTGGTTTCATGTGGCCCGCGAAGCCATCCTGGAAACAGTGAGGGAACGGCCCCCACTGCCTTGGCCCTGGCCCAGAGACCCTCCTTCTGCCAGAGACCCTCAGATCTGTCCCACTCCTGCCCAGGCCCCCATAGGCACCCTTCATGCGAACGATGTAGAGCTAGCCACGCCCACCCAGTAGGCCACGCCCACCCTGGCCATACCCCCCCGGCCCCCTGAGGGCAACCGCAATGCTGAATGAAATTGCTCAATGCTGAATGAAATGCTCAATGAAATTGAGTTTGACACCCCTGCCTTAGAACAGGGGTCTTCAAACTTGGCCCTTTTATGAGTTGTGGACTTCAGCTGAGTAATTCTGGGAGTTGAAGTCCACAAGTCATAAAAGGGCCAAGTTTGAAGACCCCTGCCTTAGAAGAAGGCCTAATTATGAGGGAGCAGGTAGATGTTTGTCTGTACTCTGTTTGGGAATGGAGAAGCAGGTTGCCTCCCTATTTGGACAACGTAATCCTGATGTACCCAAATAAACAACTTGGAATATATAGTCCCTCCCACAAACTGGACAACGGGGGAGTAGGAGACACAAATGTCCCTGTTATTGATTTCGCCTCTTCTTTGCTAGAGAACAAGCTCCCAACCTTTCTTAATGAAGTGCTATGGGCAAATGCCAGTCAGATTGCAAGAGGAGATTCCTTCTCCATCTCACTGGCACTTGTTCAGTGTTATTTCTCACCTCTCCGCGCCACCCTTTGGCTTTACTTTGAGGTCCAAGGTGACTGGAATTATTTTGCTGAACAATATCTTTACTAGGCCATTGTGACTTGAGACCAGTACGGGTGTTTGGGCCTTGTGATCATTCATATGGATTGCCTGGCTTGATTATGCATTGCAAAAGAGTGGGTGATAATTGCCCTGAGAACCCAAAGTATTATCTTGTGTGTAGTGATGCTCACCTGAACACCTAGATTGGAATTGGTAGCTACAAATTTATTTCTAATTAAACATAAGCAGCACAACCTCATTTCCTGTAAAGATAATTACACCTTTGGGACAATCTTAGGTTGTTCCTTGGGAGACTATAGATAAATTCTATATTGTGATAGGTCTAAATCAAGTCCCAAGCACATATCCTTGTTTGGAACTCCTCCACCCACCCCCAAAAAAGGTTGTGAGTATTTATCCAAAGCTCTAGCTTGCTCTGCATCCCATTTCACATCAGGAAGGGCAAGCCACCATTCTGTCAAACTACGAAACTATGCCAAATCATCAGCCCCTCCACATTCTGTTCTCCTACAGAACCCGTAAAGTGCCATTTTATGTATTTGAGATTCTTTCAACTGCAGCAAGTAATTCTGAGGCAATACCTAAGAAGCTTGGTCCCAAATTGGTGGAGCAGTGGGCTAATGCCTCCTTAAGTAACACCAGCTGCCTGCAATTAGTGCAGGTTTGCATCCCACCAGGCTCAAGGTTGACTCAGCCTTCCATCCTTCCGAGGTAGGTAAAATGAGGACCCAGATTGTTGGGGGGAATAAGCTGACTTTGTAATAATGCCAATTGGGGTGTGTATGAAAGCCCTAATAAGCAGGCATATACATAGAATGAAGGCTACTGCTAAGCTTGTAAGCCGCCCTGAGTCTTCGGGATATAAATGGAATTAAAATAAAAATAAAAAATAAAATTACAGGGAGTCCTCAACTTATGACCACAACTGAGTCCAACACTTCTATTGTTAAGCAAGACAGTTGTTAAGTGAGTTTTGTCCCGCCTTACAACCTTGCTTGCCATGTTTGCTAAGTGAATCATTCAGTTAGTAACATGGTTGTTAAGTGAATCTAGCTTCTCATTTATATTGCTTGTCAGAAGGTCACAAAAGGGGACCACGTGATCCCAGGGACACTGCAACCATTATAAATACATGCCACTTGCTGAGCATCCAGATTTTGATCAAATGACCATGGGGATGCTGCAACAGTTGTATGAAAAACGGTCATAAATCACTTTTTTTAATGTTTTGTTGTAATTTAGAATGGTCACTAAATGAATGGTTGTGAGTCGAGGTCTGCCTGTATCACCTAATCAAATTATGGCCTCCAAAGATGGACCTCTCCTGATATTCTTAATAAATGATTGGATCACACAGAAAAAGACATTCTTTTAGGCATCACTCGCTAAAATAGATCCAAAGTCTGTGGATATGCCCTTAGCTAAATTTGCAGAACTAGTGCTTAAAACTGTTATTGTCATACATAGCTTTTCAGTGTCTACTTGACATGGAAGGGATTCAAATTAATTAATTTGGGGAATATCTTCTAGATGTTAACTTGCCAGGGCAATACAGATGGAATAAATCAAAAAGGACACATGGAATCAACCAAAACTCATAATAGCCCCGGGGGGGGGGGAACAAGAAGCCATCTTAACATAAAGTGTAAGTATTGTAACCACTATGTAGGGCAGCAAGCAGAAGACCAGCAGAGCACATCTAGGAACACCAACTAACAGTCAGAAGACTTGATGAAAGTTTCACGGCACATGGTCAGACTCAACCACAGTTTGGGAAACTATGAGCATCACAGACCCAGCTAAAACCAAAAATGCTAGGGAATTCCTGAAAGCTTCGCACTCAGACAAATCAGCCATCAACAGGCACATACATATAAACTACATTTATACAACTTTCAAAAGAGACAATTAAAAAGCTAGTAAGGAAACAAAGACAGCAACCAAAACCCAGTTGTGCAGACAAACAATCACACAGAAAACAATTTCCTAATCAAGGAACTACCAAGGAGAACACTACGCCTCTCCCCCAAAATGGCAGGGCAAGCTACTTATAAAATCAGGGTGCACAGCTCACACTCACTAGGACCAATGATGTTGTAGTTGGGTAATGAAACATCTGCAAGAAAAAACAACCAACCTCAGAGACCAAGGACATCAACAGACAATGCTGTATGTTATGGAGTGGCCGACTGCGTGGAGACAGGAACGAGACAGGGTAGTACATAGAGCCGTTTATTGATTACAAGATAGACTGATGTGCACGACCCCCGGTGCCCCTTTTATTATGCCGATGCATTGATTCCCCCTAGCCAGATACCTAATGCCCCGAACCAGTTAAGCCCTATCAAGCTAGCTCTCCTGCCCTCAGTTACTAGCACTTCCAATGAACCCTTAAACCCCTTAAAACATACCTCTACGGTGGCTTTACCCTTTAATTTAATTGGGGCCCGTTGGAAGTTGGTTAACTGAATTGGAGTGGGTTTGAGGTGAATCTGCCAGCCACTCCTGTCTGAAATTGAAGACAATGTCTCCCATGAAATTATGGAGACAGAGGCTCCTGAATTGATCTCCATCTTGCAGGAGATTCCCTGCAAGAGAACCTCGATTCTAATTTTAGGGCCTAACATCCGATTTATGGTGGAGCAGGCTGCGGATGCCACCTCATTTCCCCGGTTAGTAGTTAGTGCCTGGGGCCGAAGGAGCTCGGTGTCGCAACGTGGGGATTTTTTGGTACCTGGTGCCCACGCTTCTAAATTGTGGAGGCTGTCCCGGACTCAGCTTCTGCAGATGGTCTGGATGTGACCCATCTTGCCACAGGCACGACACTTCATGCTGCAGAATCTGCACGATGCTCTCGGGTGGTTTCCCCCGCAGCTGCCGCATTTTTGCTCTGTGTCTCTGCGGCGGTTGGTTGTGTCCTTCGGCTATCTGGTTGTTGTTGGCCTCTTTGGTCTTCCGGCGGTGTCACGGCACCGAACCTTTGGGTTATTTCATTGATCTCCGCCTCAAACTCAAGGTCTCCCCCTCCACCATCCACAATGTTTTCTTGGTGAACAGAGCCACTCACACCATTGTTAGGTCGGAGGGAGTCTCTTAGGTCGGTAACTTCGTGGGTCATTAAGTCATCCAGGACCTCTTGTAGATCCCTAGTGGGCTTTGCTGCTGTAAATGTTCGTCCCTTAGCCCGAGTACCACTCTGTCCCAGATCCTCTCGTCCAGGTCAGCAAAGCTGCATCAGCAAGTGGCTTCTCGTACCGCTGCTACGAAATCTGTGAGGGATTCGCCCGGTAGCTGATTCCGACGCTCGAATTTTATTCTCCAATAGAGCTCGGATCGTCTAGGCATAAAGTGCTGGCTCAGTCTTTTTTTATGTCGGCGTAAGACACAGAGGCAACTGCTGTGGCATGGCACAGACCCACAACTACTTTATACACTGCAGGTCCGCTGAGGGATAACAATGCTGCTGCTTTACTGCGGTCTTCGGTGATGCTGTTGACTAACAAGTATCCCTCTACTTGCCCCACATGAGCCTCCCATTCTTCAGGGTGCCGTATGTCGAATTCCCTCATGATGCCGAGCTTCGACATTCCTCCGCCTTAGTCTGACAGCTTTTTGAATTTACTGCGGTGCGCTGCTGTCTTTCCGATCTCTGCTCCAGCCGGCAGATGCTGTCCAGCTTCTCCGGAGATCAGGCTTAGTGCACTTTGCGAGATCCCATCCTCGTTGCCACTGTTATGGAGTGGCCAACCACGTGGAGACAGGAACGAGACAGGGTAGTACATAGAGCCGTTTATTGATTACAAGATAGACTGATGTGCACATCCCCCAGTGCCCCTTTTATAATGCCGATGCCCCTTAAGCTAACCAACCCGGTTACTCTATTTTCCCGCCAGACAGGTTGACCAGTCAGGGCACCTAACAGGTGCCACCTGGTGTTGAAGGTGGCTGCACCGACCTGACGAACCTATGTACATAACAGCATGTATTGCCACAGCCTAGGCCTTAAAGTAGCTTGTGGCAAGTCATCCATTTCGCAATGATTCTCCTCTATTTGCCTTCTAATCACCTACCTTGTCATTTAAGCTCCTATTGTCCTATTTAACATGGAGCTAATTTTGGCTGGAGAAGATACGAAGAAAGGAGTATATTTACTACATTGGAGAATTCAACAGGGCATTGGCAGATTAACTCTAGCAGAACCAAGTGCAAAACATTCCAAAGCTTCTTGAAATCCTGCCCAATCCAGCAGGCTAGCCATTCTAAATAACCCATTTCCTTTGGAAGGCTTGGTCATCAATGTGAGACATCCTTAATTAGGAATTGACCTGTTCATGACAACAGTGAGATTCTGGAGTCCTAGCCATGGAAAAGCTTATTGATGAGGATGTGATGATGTTATCCATTCAGTCGTGTCTGACTCTTGGTGATTCTGTGGGCCAGGTCTCTCTCCACATCTTCTGATCTTGCACTTCTTCTTCGAGTTGTTCTCTGCTCTGGCTGGTGTCCAGCCATTGTGTTCTTTGGTAGCCTTATTTCCTTTTACTGCTAACTCTTCCAAACTCTTTAACTCTGGTTTGAAAGAGGGGTCAAAGAGGCCATCTATGTCAAAATTGAACAGCCTTCTCTCAACAGAGGGGGAGGGATATGACATCATCTATCTTCAGTCTTGCAACCGGAGTCCAAAAGAACTAAAAAGCACTGCAGTAAACAGCGTGCTTAAAACTGGGTGAGGAATCTGATTTTCCCTTCTCTATTTTACACTTAATTTCCTGGAAAAGATCCCCAAGAAGCAAAATACCTCTGAAAGTGAAGGAGGGGGACTTCCACCCCATCCTTATACTAATGGAAGCAGCGAATTAAAATTTCTATGGAGGATCAAAATATATGGTAGTGAAATAAATTTATAAACTTGAAAGCTTAAATTTAACTTTGAACAAGTTTAAGATTGTTGAATGGTTAAGACTTATTTTAAAGACCATTGTTCATATTGAAAACTAAATAGATGCTGACACCTAGTGTGGATGAAGATTATGACAGCTATGATTTCCATAGAGAACTTGCCAAAACCGTGGAAAAGCTGTGTTTGTGACCTTCAAAGCTTTAATAATAAAGAATAGCTGTGACAAAAAAAGACAACAATCTGGGCTGCAGACAAAAAGAGAATTACAAACTTTAGGAAAAAAATCTTTTTTTGAATTCTTTGGACTACAAATATCTATTTAACCAGGACACTAAATCTATTTGCAGATAAGAAGGAAAACTCCAACTTTTGGTCATCATGGATCAGAGAGATGTAGACAGAACACACCAAGAAAACATAAATACCTCTCAGGAGGAGATATGGTTCAAGGTGTTAGTAATGACCTACAAAGCCCTACATGGCATGGGTCCGGAATACCTTGGGGAGCACCTGCAGCCAGCGTCAACTTCCCTCCGCCCAGTACGCTCCCACAGATAGGGCCTCCTCAGGGTGCCACCGGTCAAAGAATGCCGACTGGTGGCCCCCAGGGGGAGGGTGTTCTCTGTGGGTGCGCCGGATTTATGGAACCATCTTCTGGTCGAGCTCTGGATGGCGCCCGATCTCCGCTCCTTCCGGCGCGATCTTAAAACCCATCTCTTTAAACAAGCTGGCCTGGCCTGATGGGATGGGGTGGGATTTTTATAAATGGACTTCAATTTTTAATCTGTATTAATTTATTATTTATTTATTTATTTATTTATTAGTTTTTATAAACCGCCCTTCTCCCGAGGGACTCGGGGCGGTGTACAGAGGAAGGGAAGGTATACAGACCGAACAATAAAATAATAAGAAACACTAATGCACACAAACTGGGACCCCAATTAACGCTATCATGCCAGGCCAGCCTGCTGGAACAAAAAAGTTTTTAAGTCGCGACGGAAGGTACGGAGGTCAGGGGCCATCCGGATTTCGGTAGGTAAGGTGTTCCAGAGGGCTGGCGCACCCACTGAGAATGCCCTCCCCCTGGGGGCCACCAGCCGACATTCCTTGAGCGGTGGCACCCTGAGGAGGCCCTCTCTGTGGGAGCGCACAGGACGGTGGGGTGCTGACATCGGCAGAAGGTGCTCCCGTAGGTAGTCCGGACCCATGCCATGTAGGGCTTTGAATGTCATTGTTAGCACCTTGAACTTCACACGGAAGGCAACCGGAAGCCAGTGCAGCGCACGGAGGAGAGGTGTGATATGGGAGTATCGGGAGGCTCCCAAGAGTGTCCGTGCCGCCGCACTTTGCACCAGTTGAAGCTTCCGAGTGGATCTCAAGGGCAGCCCCATGTAGAGAGCGTTACAATAGTCTAGGCGAGATGTCACAAGGGCATGGGTGACTGTACGTAAGGAATCCAGGTCTAGATAAGGCCGTAGTTGGCGAACTAGTCGAACCCGGGAGAAGGCCCCCTTGGTCACAGCTCCAATGTGGTCTTCCAGGGAGAGCTGCGAGTCTAGGAGGACACCCAGGTTGCGGGCCCTATCAGCCGGGGGAAGTAACTTGTCCCCAATGTTAAGCAGTGGGACGTTCTGACTCTCCTGGCTTGCCGGTACGTACAGCCATTCAGTCTTGTCCGGGTTCAGTTGAAGCCTGTTTCTCCCCATCCATTCCCGGACCGCTTTCAGGCAGCGGGACATCACGTCTAGGGCATCACTGATATTGTTAGGAGTTGAGATAAAAAGCTGGGTGTCATCAGCATACTGATGGTACCCTACTCCAAAACTGCGAATGATCTCACCCAGCGGTTTCATGTAGATGTTGAACAGGAGAGGCGAGAGGACCGACCCCTGAGGGACTCCGCAAGCGAGAGGCCTCGGGGTCGACCTCTGTCCCCCTGTCAGCACCGACTGCGAGCGACCCTGGAGAAAGGAGGAGAACCAACGTAGAACCGTGCCTCCCACTCCCAGTCCCCTGAGGCGTCGCAGCAAGATACCATGGTCGATGGTATCGAAAGCCGCCGAGAGGTCTAATAAGACTAGGACAGAGGAATGGCCCCTGTCCCGGGCTCTCCAGAGATCATTCATCAGAGCGACCAATGCCGTCTCCGTGCTGTAGCCCGGCCTGAAACCCGATTGGTACGGGTCTAGATAAACCGCTTCATCCAGGATCTGAGGAAGTTGGTGCGCCACCACGCTCTCAACAACCTTCGCAAGGAAGCGAAGATTGGAGACTGGACGAAAGTTTAATTGTTTAATTACTTTTTAATAATTTTTAATTTTTGTATCTAGTTTTTATGTATTGCCCTGTTCACCGCCCTGAGTCCTTCGGGAGAAGGGCGGTATATAAATTAAATTAATAAATAAATAAATAAAAAATATAGTATACTGCAATTAATTCAAATAACACTGAGTTCAAATCACAAAGAAATCCAAAATAACTTTGGAAATACAAATAAATCTAAGTTAATTTTACAACAAAAAATCTTCCAGGAAACAACAACAGAGAAGGAGCAGACAAAACAAATAAGTGGACATAAAATTGAAAATAGAGACTCAAAGACGGAACTTAACAAAGCAAAAACAACATGATTTTGGGGGAAAAACAACTCAACCCTTAAGACTACAAAATAAATCCGAGGACAAAAAAAACAGATTGGATAAAATGGAATGTAGAGATGTTGAAAACATCAGAGAGAAAGGAAGTGATAAGAGAAGCAAAGAAGGAGAAAGAGAAAAACATTTCCAAGAAACATGGAAAGGCCAAAAAAGCCTCACATAAAGACTCTATTCGATTTACTTCTTACACCTACAACAACAGCCATGAATATATGGGAAAAAAATTTGATTCAGCAAAACACATTGATCAAGAAAGGTACTAGTCAAAGGGAAAAGATCAAAATGAAAATTAAGAAAATAGATGCTGGGATCTACCAGAGAGAATATTTCAAAAAGAAACATTTGTTTGAATATGGTTAAAGAAATAGAAAAGATTCTGGATACAGAGAGGTGAATTCCTTAAATAATACTGTATGCTTTTTCCCCTTTTTATTTTATTTCTTGATATACCGTATTTTCCGGCGTATAACACGACTTTTGAACCCCTGAAAATCTTCTCAAAAGTTGGGGGGTCGTCTTATACGCCGGGTCGTCTTATACACCGGAAAATACAGTAAGTAATATAATACTGCTGAAATGGCCTAGATGAAGGAAATGTAATTAAATGTGTCTGAATTTAGGGAAATTATAATGTATAAAAAAGAAAAAACAATGTTTTGAGCAAGAGTTAAAGGATTAGATGACTAGATACATTAAATGGAATATTTAAAGATTAAATATATTTTAATCATGGTAAAGAATAACAAATTTTGGGAATGAATATATATTAGCTTAGGAGGAATATATATTTTAAGTAGTATTTTACTTTTTATGTTTCCTTACTCTTGCTCTCTTTTCCTTTTCTTTACTGTTTTTACCTATTCTTTAAGAAATGTAAAAGTGTTGAGATGGTTTACTTGGGAAAAATAGATTTAAATCTTTAAATGTAATTACCTGTTGAGAAAATCTTAACCAGCAAGAATGCTTTGAACTTTATGGGAGAAACAAATCTAAATAAGACTGTAACAGGATATAAGATGAGGCAACCAGAATGATTAGATAGAAAAGAAATATTATATTGATGTGATCATTATATCTAGGAATATTGAGGGGAGGGAATCATATATGTAACTGTTATTTATCAAAATAATAAGAACTATATTATTTCAAGGTTTGCAAAGAAGACATTTTGGGGGAAAGGGGAAATCAACTAAATGTACTATGTGGATTATGGATTATAGAAACCAATTGTTAATGTTTTTCTTTACAAATGTAAACCCAGCAAACACACTGTTTACCAACTACTAAGTGATTTATGTTTAAAAAAAATCAATAAAATATGTGGGGGGAAAAAGAGGACAGGCATGTCAAACTGCTAGCTCGTGGGCCGGATGCATCACGCCGAAACCGTGCCCACCCCATTGCTGGCAATTGGGGAAAAGTTATGATACGTTGCGCGACATCACGTGATGTCACGAGTTTGATATGCCTGCTATAGGAGAAACCACTAAGTGGTGTCACAGGGCGTCATCAACTCTTTCATGCTAAGCACCCCTCTCTCCTGGCCACCTGATCTAGCTTGGAGTATATTTTTATTTTTTTAAAAAATGTATATCCCACTTTTATTATTTTTATAAACAACGCAAGGTGGTGAACATATCTAGTACTCCTTCTTGCTCCTAGTTTCCCAGCAATAACCCTGTGAGGTCCCATCCCATTCGTGTCAGAGGAACCATTTTAAGGCACTTCCTGGGTGAAAGGATTAGCTGGTGACATCACCATTGCCCAGGTGATGCCTGGGAGTGGGGGGCTCCTTTCATGTCCCCATCAAGGAGCTGGAGCAAATGACGGGAGATACTTCCCGACAGTGAGGACAATTAACCATTGGAACAGCTTGCCTCCAGAAATCATGGGCGCTCCATCACTGAAGGTTTTTAAGAAGAGACTGGACAATCACCTGTCTAAGATGGTATAGGTTGTCCTGCTTGAGCAGGGGGCTGGACTAGAAGACCACCAAGGTCCCATTCTATTCTGTTCTGTTCTGTTCTGTTCTTTCCAGGTTGGCAGCCCGAAGGGGAGGAAAAGGAGAAAGAGGGGATAGTTTTGTGGGAGGGGGGAGGGGCAAGCGCATGTGTGCTCACATGAGTACCCGTTGCTCACGTGAGAGGGGCCAAAAGCACCCATGACGCTCGCACGAGTGAGGCTCCAAATGCTTGTTATGCTCACTTGAGTGGGGCCACAAGCACCTACAATGAATGAATGAATGAATGAATGAATGAATGAATGAATGAATGAACCTTTATTGTCAAAGTACAACCATGTATACACTGAGATTGGCTGAGCCTCCCTTCATGCCCCCACCCCCAATTTACAGTGACACAAACCCTCCATCTTATTACACCATGTGAGCTAATTGCACAACATACCAGCCTCGCAAGTCAATCATGCATAAAGTTTATAAAATTATTTCCCGCTCAAAAGCCTAACAGCCCATGGATAAAAGCTGTTCTTCAGCCTGTTGGTACAGCTGGCTATACTCCTATATCTCCTACCTGATGGTAAGAGAGTAGAGTACAATCCTCATGCAACTGAGGCCCCGAGTGCCCTTGACCCTCGCTCGAGTGGGGCTGCAAGCGCCTATGACGCTCACGTGAGTAGGGCTGTTCACATACATGCATGAATGTACACATGCAGCAGCCAGCCACTCACGTGGCCCAGTTGCAAATAGGCCATGGACCGGTAGTGGGCCACAGCCCACAGATTGGGCCCCCTGCACTAGACCAAACTGGCTATGCAGCCAGCCAATCTTCCTCAAAGCACACATGCATCCAAATCACATCTAAACACTATTCCAAGAGATCAGAAACACACACCTATGCAGAATCCTATTTTGCACACACCTACTTAGGTAACACATAGTCACACATTCAGATTAGTTACTTGGGGGGAAAGTGCACACAAGGCCAGAAAGAGAGGGAATGTTTTACATCCTTGCTCTGAAGAAAATTCAGGCAGATCTTATGGCCATGGCTGATAAATTTGTTCCCCTACCTTGTCATGCTTTGCAAATATTCTGTTCTTGTCTTGTAAGACATGTGCTCAAGCCCTCTTTTCTATCTTTTCTAGCTCTGATGGGCTTTTACAAATGCAGTGACTGTGCTGCATTCCACTAGTGATGCCCCAAAGATTTGCAAAGGACGTTTAAGTGCTGGCATATTTCATCCTCTTCTTAAAAATAGCTGCTGAGCAGCTGCACAATGAGTCAACCTCTCTACTGAGCTAATAACCCAAGATCTTTTACTTAAGTACTGAACAAACAACTGAGCTTCTATCCGATCAGTGTATTGCCAAGATTTTTATGGTTAAAGTAGAGAATGTGAGATCTATAGGTCACTTCAGCTATCTGTACTAAAGGATTGGCTAGACCCATGGTGGTGAATCTATGGCACGCGTGCCACAGGTGGCACGCAGAGCCCTCTCTGTGGGCACACACACCGTCACCCCAGTTCTGGGCCTTCAGCTGTGTTTTTAAAAACCTTTTCACTTTAGGCTTGCATCGCCATGTGCAAAAAAAAAGGTTCAATCAATTAATTTCAACTTCTTGCAGGAAAAAAAAAAGATCTCACAATGATACTCCCATGTAACACCTCTACTCCGCGAGCTGCATTGGCTTCCGGTTGCCCTCCGGGTGAGATTCAAGGTGCTGGTGATGACCTATAAAGCCCTAAATGGCTTGGGTCCGGGATATCTGAGGGAACACCTGCTGCTGGCATCAAGCTCCCTTCGTCCTGTGTGCTCCCACAGGGAGGGTCTTCTCAGGGTGCCGCTGGTAAAAGATTGCTGGCGGGTAACACCCAGGGGGAGGGCCTTCTCAGTGGGTGTGCCTGCCCTCTGGAACCAGCTGCCCGTGGAGCTTAAGACTGCCCCCGACCTCCGTTCATTCTGCCGGGACCTGAAGACCTGGTTCTTCGAGCTCTCTGGCCCAGGCTGAGAATTTTAATTTTAATTTTAATTGGTTTTTTTTTTACTTTTTCAGGGACTGTTGTAATTATTTTAAATTGTTTTTAACTTTTGTATTTCTTTTTTAAATACCCTGTAAACCGCCCTGAGTCCTGCGGGAAAGGGCGGTATATAAATCCAATTAAATAAAAATAAAATAAATAAACGTTGGAACTTATTGATTGAACTTTTTAGTCCCACCCAGTCTGCTGTTACCACTACAGCCACGCCCACCCAATGGGCCACGCCCACCCAATGGGCCACACCCACCCAATTGGCCATGCCCACCTAACACCCGACGATACATAAGTGGGTTTTGGGGCACTCGGTCTCTAAAAGGTTCACCATCACTTGGCTAGACTTTTAGAAGATTTTTCTGTATGAAGCCTTTGGAGAGATGGTTATCAGAGGCTTTAATTCCATAACATTTGAATCAGGAGACGCTATGATGTGTCAGTCGTTCCAGATAGGCAAGGTCAGGAAACAAGAACAGCAGGTGTTTCAGGAATGCTCCTTATTGTGGTTGGGTATAATAACAGAGCCTTGAAATCCTCTCAGAAGTTCTCTGAATTACATCTTATTCCAAAGAGAATCAAGGTGGGATTATTTTAAATGTCCTTCCTGAAACTTTTCTTCCATTGACAGTTCATTCATCCCTTACTCATTCCATCACATCATGGCCTGCACTTACGTTTGGGTACAGAAATAGGTGGCTGATAATCCATAAGTTTTGGTTGCTTGATGGGTTGATTCCTGACAAGATGAAGAATTTGCAGGAGAAGCCAAGACTCCTCAAAAGTTGGAGATAGGCTCAAGATCCAGATGGATCTTGACAGACTTGAACACTGCGTCCTATCTTACAAAATGAAATTCAGTGTAGAAAAAAGTAAGGTTTTACGCTTAGGCAAGAAAAATCAAATGTACTGGTACAGATCAGATGAAAGGTGACTCAATATCTGTAAACTGTGAGAGGGACTTTGGAGTCCTAGTAGACCAGGCATGTCAAACTGCTGGCACGCAGGCTGGATGCATCATGACGAAAGTGCACCCACCCCATTGCAGGCAATGGGGAAAAAGTCATGATACGTTGCGTGATGTGACATGACGTCGTGAGTTTGACATGCCTATAGGCAGTGCTTTTTTTGTAAAAGAAAAAGGTGCCGGAACTCACACATGTTATACAACCCGCCTTGCCTGCCCTACAAGGTTCCATCCGGTGCCGGAACTCCGTTCTGAGCGTTCAATGATTAAAAAAGCATCTAGTCATGCCGGCCACATGACCATGGAGACGTCCTCGGACAAGCGCTGGCTCTTCGGCTTTGAAACGGAGATGAGCACCGGCCCCTAGAGTCGGAAACGACTAGCACACATGTGTGGGGGAACCTTTACCTTTTTTTTTATAGTAGACAATCACTTAAATACGAGCCAGCAGCGTGCTGCAGCCATCAAAAAAAACCATGCAATCCTAGGATGCATTAACAGAGGTTAGTCAAGATTGTCTGAAGTATTAGTACCACTTATAAAGCCTTAGTAAGGCCACACTTAGAATACTGCATCCAGTTTTGGTCACCATATTATAAAAAAGATGTAGAGATTCTGGAAAGAGTGCAGAAAAAGAGCAACAAAGATGATTAGCAGGCTGGAGGCTAAAACATATGAGGAATGGTTGCAGGAATTGGGTTTGTCTGGTCTAGTGAAAAGAAGGACTAGGGGTAACATGATAGCAGTCTTCTAATATTTGAGGGGTTGTCACAGAGAAGAGGGAGCCATGCTATTCTCTAAAGCACCAGAAGGAAAGACAAGAAACAATGGATGGAAATTAATCAGGTAGAGTGTTGTGTACTGGGTTCGTTGTGCAGGAATGAAGTGAGTGAGTTCAGCAAAGATCATGGTTTATTGCTTGCAGGATCTGAACTAGAGAACAGGGCTGCAGATGCAGCAATTTATACCCTGGCCCCTAGGCAGCGGCCAATAGGTTTGAAGCAACCTATTGCCACCTAGGAGCAACCAATGGCAGCACTGGAGATGGGCTGCCTGAGATGCTGGGAGCCATTAGCTAGCTCCCTGCTCCAGCAGCCTGCCAGCCATTACCACTTGGTGTTACCAAGCAAGCCCAATACATTACACCCCTCCCCCCTTAGAATGAACAACACAATAGCAACAATAGAAAGTAATTACAGCAATACACTTTACAAAGACTTAACACTGGTGTGAATAGGTTCCACTTAGCAGCACAATAAAGCACTTACAACATTATAGCTCCATTGTCCATTACTGTCTTGTAGGTCAGCATTAAATACAAGGGTACATAAAACATTATAGCTTTATTATTTCAGAACAAAATCTTGCAGATAAGCAGGAGGTTTGCATGGCCTTGTGGAATGCCTGGGGGACCCAGGCACATCCTGGCCTACCAGCTTGCCCGCCGGGCTGGGTAGACCAGTGTCTCTTATTTCAAGTGATTCAGAGTGGCTCAGTGCTCTCTGGCTGGCCTTTCCAGGTTGGCCCACCCCAGAGTCAGTTTGTTCAGCACAGTTAGCACAGCGGCTGTAGCCATCAGGTTGGCTTTCTCTGTCAGGGGACCCATGTTGCACATCTGGGCTCCCCTCCTCTATGGCCAACTCCTCATTGCTTGGGCTGTGTGAGCCTTCAGGTTCTATGCATGGGCCAGCTTGGCTGCCGGTTTGTGGACCTTGGTAAGGACTTGTGATGAAGTCCTTGCTTTGTGGCCATTCTAGGAAACACTTCCTAAGCTGATCAATGTGGCACCAGACAACTCACCCACCTTCCAGCCCCATTTCATAAGAGAGGGGGCCTGACATTTTAGTAATTTTTCCAGGCACCCACAAATTCCCATGCCCATAGTTCCTGGTCCACACACCATCGCCCACTTGCAGCCCCCTCGGGGGGTTTGGGTGCAAAGCTTCTGATGCCACCCTATCTGGATGTAACCTGTCCAGTTTTATGATCAGTCGCCTCCCCCAGCGCAGCTCTGCTGGGCTTTTCCCTGTAGCCGTGCAGGGCATGGAATGCTGGCAAAGTAAAAAATCTGCCAATCTGTGATGCCAGTCCCTAGTCACTATATGCTTCAGTCACTCTTTTGTGGTCCGGACCATGCGTTTGGCTTGACCATTAGAAGAAGGGTGAAATGGGGCCAACGTTGCGTGCCTGATGAGGTTTGCTCTCAGGAATGCCTGAAATTCTGCCGCTATAAATTGGGCTCCATTGTCAGATACTATGACGTCTGGCAGCCCATGCGTGGCAAAGAGTTTCCTAAGCACCTGGATGGTCCTAGCAGTAGTCATGTTAGCAACTGGAATTACTTCAAGCCATTTAGAGTGGCTGTCGACCACTATAAGGAAGAGCTGTCCCTGAAAGGGCCCAGCGTAGTCTATGTGAATTCTAGACCAGGGAGTGTAAGTCTCCTCCCACCTGTGAACTGCAGCGTGCGGCATTTCAGACCTTGATTGGTCTTCTGAGCGTGTGGTCGCTAGCATGGTTTAGCTAGCTGACTGTAGGGGGGGATTTCTTTTTCCCACCAGGTGTGCGCTGTCTCTCCCCTAGTGACTTTCAGCTTCGACAGAGAAGCAGGATCCCACCCTTGTCGCCAGTGTTGTGTACTGGGTTCATTGCGCAGGAATGAAGACGAGGCAAGTGAGTTCAGCAAAGAACATGGTTTATTGCTTGCAGGATCTGAACTAGAGAACAGGGCTGCAGATGCAGCAATTTATACCCTGGCCCCTAGGCGGCGGCCAATAGGTTTGAAGCAACCTATTGCCACTTAGGGGCAACCAATAGCAGCGCTGGAGATGGGCTGTCTGAGATGCTGGGAGCCGTTAGCTAGCTCCCTGCTCCAGCAGCCTACCAGCCGTTACCACATGGTATTAACAAGCAAGCCCAATACATTACAGAGAGAACCAACCTAGAATTAAGGAGAAATTCCCTAAGAGTGAGAACAATTAATCAGTGGAACAACCTGCCTCCAGAAGCTGTGAATGCTCCAGCATCAGATGTTTTTAAGAAGAGACTGGATAGCCATTTGTCTGAAATGGTATAGGGTTTCCTGCTTGAGCAGGGGGTTGGACTAGAAGACTTCCAAGGTCCCTTCCACTTTGGTTATTGTGTTATTATTATTCTGTTATTTTGAATTGAAAGACTGAACTCTGGCAAGATGAAGATCTTGAGCGCAGATGATTCCTTACTATGAGAATTAGAGAATTTAGCCATTCCAAATCAGATTAAAATCCCTCAAGAAGAATAGGTACATAGCTTGGGAAAGCTCCTAAGATCATCATTGTCCAAGTGACCCTCACAGCTAGGCATGCCTATTCCTGTTTTAGAATATGCTGCTCCACTGAAATTTGTAAAGTATTAATACCTTTTAGCTGTTAGTCATAATCCCAGAAGCGGGGTACCATAAGTGGACCAGTGAGTCACCGGATGAAATTGGAAAAAAATAGAATTTTCTGTATCTCTTCATTGCCATCTATTGACTCACCCTGAAGGAGGACTAAAGCAAAGGCCTTGTGGATCATGAGCTTGGATAAGCAACCAGTTTTACCTCTTGAGATACAACATGCACAATTTGAGGTTTGTTCTTATTTGGCCTAAAGGATTTTCCCCATTTGCACCTCAAGAGGAGAGTAGTGTCTTGCGTACTTCTTTTGTCAATTGTGTCCTCAGGTTTTTGTCCTCATCACTTCTGCAGCCCAGTAAACAATTTCAATTATACCACTGTGAAAAGCATCCTTCAGTTAAACCCAATCAGAGGCCACTGTACTTTCCCTACCTGGATAAACAAAAACAAAGGGGGGGGGAAGCCATTTCATGTGATGTCAGCTTCTCCTTTTTTCCTATGCTCAGGGACTAGTTTGGTTAACTGTTCACAATTATTACATTATGTACTATAATATAACTGTAACAAATGGATTGTCTGGGAAAATAACTGCTTCTTTAAATAAGTGTATGGAGTAACATTGCCCTCTACAGCATGTAACATTTATTTATAAGTGATCTAAGAACAAAAAGTGAAATCTCAAGTGGAAAACAAGTAGTCCTTAACTTAGGACCATAGTGGAGCCCAAAGTTTCCGTTGCTAAGCAAGACAGTTGTTATGTGAGTTTTACCCCATTTTATGACCTTTCTTGCCAAAGCTGCTAAGTGAATCCCTGCAATTGTGAGTTAGTAACATGGCTTTTAAATGAATCTGGCTTCCCCCCCCCCATTGACTTTGCTTGTCAGGTGGTCGTAAAGATGATCACATGACCCCTGGGACAGCTGTCATATTTATGAGTCAATTGCCAAGGGTCTGAATCTTGATCATATGACCATGGGGATGCTACAATGGTCATAAGCGTGAAAAATGGTCACAAGTCACTTTTTTCAGTGCCATTGTAACTTTAATAGTGAGTTAACAAACTGTTGTAAGCTGGCAGTGGTAGCCAAAATCCCCGAAGACAAGCTCAGAATCCAAAAAGGTCTTGACCGACTTGAACAATGGGCCTTATCCAACAACATGAAATTTAATGTGGAGAAAAGCAAGGTTTTATACCTAGGCAGGAAAAATCAAAGGTACGTGTATAGATTAGGTGAAACCTGGCTCAAAAACAGTAACTGTGGGAGGGATCATGGAGTCCTAATGGATGATCACTTAAACACGAGCCAGATGTGTGCAAAAATGTGTGTGCAGATGTGTGCAGCCAAAAAAGCTGATACAAGCCTGGGCTGCATAAACAGAGGCATTGAATCAAAATCACCTGAAGTATTAGTACCACTTTATAAATCCTTAGTAAGACCACACCTGGAATGCTGCATCCAAAGAACATCAGTTAGAAAGCTAATTTTAAAAGGTTTGACCCTTTTTCCCATGCTAAACTGATTTTATGGGGAAACCCAGGTTTAAAAATTGGGGAAAAGATGATGATATTGGAAAAAATAGATGGAAATGGGGATATTGACCTTGGATCAACTGATAGGTTAATGTACATTTTTATCATATTCTGTGTCAAGGGACAAAGATCATCTATCAGATATACTGTAACACAATGGCAATATTTATAATTGAAGTATTCGCTAACAACATTGGATCCACACAATTTTCAGCTTTTGAGACACCCAAGATACTAAAGCAACTTGTTAAATATTTTAAAATTAAAACAGGCACTATTAGTTTCTATAAATACTTGTTATTAATAAATCAGTTTGATTCGCAGATGCTATGAGATGAATGGGGGGGGAATTAGATTTGCCTGTATCATCTAGAAAATCTGAGACTGTTTTTACTTCTATATCAGAAGTGCCAGTGGACTATGGTATAAGGGTTATACAACAAAAGATAATATTTAGAATTTATTGGACTCCATTATGCCTTTATAGGACAAGATTGTTAGAACGGCCCTTTGTTGTAGATGTAATAAGGATAATACTTCTTTAAAACACATGTCTTAACAATGCCCTTTACTTAATTTAGGCGAAAGTAGTAGACTATAAATGTGACTTTGCATCAAAAACTAACATTTTCAGACGATAACATTGTTTTGAAATATACTGCTCAAAAAAATAAAGGGACACTTAAACAACACAATGTACTGTATTTAATAGTAGGATGTCTTATCTTGTGCTCTCTTTATTTTTTTGAGCAGTATATATATTTAGCATTTGACAACTCAACAACATAGCATTGAAAAAATCTCATGTAATAATAATAATAAATAATAATAAATAAATAATGTCACATAGATGTTCTTCAAATAGAGACTGGATATCCTCTACCAGACATACTCTAGTCAAACCTGCCTTGAGAAGAGGCTTGTACCTGCAAGGTTTCCTCCAACATTGTGAGACAGAGGAATGTTGCTGAATGAGCTTTTCTGCATAATGCATCACCAGCGTTTGGTGGATCATCACATCTCCCTGATTTTAATCTTCCACCTTTGTCAGAATACAAGTCTTCATTACTGCACTAGGCATCAATTGTATGTTAAATATCTGCCTCTCCACTTCCACCAACGCATGTTCCTTAGGACAACCACCAAGGAAGCCATGTTCATGGTCCATCAACAGGTGCCCTTTGCAACATAGGCCCAAGAGAAGGTCTTTGTTAATCACCAAGCCATATGTCTATGAAGGTTCTCAGTCATCCAGATCATGGTTGTCCCAAAGATGCTTCCTTCCATTCCCCACCATCCATCCAGTCAGAGCTGAGGAAGCTTCTTGGATGAGGAGCAAAACATCTTCAAAGAAAAACAAGAAAGTCCAGTTGCCTCCTTGAAAATCACCTTTGGGACACCAAGCCATAGTTGTGGATTCCTCTTCTGGATGAAGGCAAGCGGTCTTCAGGAATACAGGTAGCCCTTGACTTACAACTGTTCATTTAGTGACCATTTGAAGTTACGACAGCACTGAAAAAAAGTGACGTATGTCTGTAGTTTACACTTACAACCGTTACAACATCCTCATGGTCATGTGATCAAAATTTGGACGCTTGGCAACTTGGTTCATATTTATGACGTTTGCAGCGTCCCCGGGTCATGGGTCTATACATCTGTGTATATAGTGTGATTAGGTGTGTTTCATGTATGTGTTCCACTTTGAGAGCGGGCAACTAAATTTCATTTTTGATGTGTGCCGTTGTGCCCACAGTAAAACAATGACAATAAAGCTTGTCTTGTGTTGTCTTGTCTTGCCTTGCCTTGCCTTGCCTTGCCTTATCTTACCTTACCCCCTTTTGCGACCTTCTGACAAGTAAAGTCAACAGGGAAGCCAGATTCACTTAACCACATTATTGACTTAACCACTGCAGAGATTACTTAACAACCTTGGCAAGAAAGGACGTAAAATGGGGCAAAACTCACAGATGTCTCACTTAGCAACAGAAATTTTGGGATCAATTGTGCTCGTAAGGTGAGGATTACTTCTGTCTTGTTTTAAACATCATTAAAAACATTGTTTTCGCCTGTGTACTAGAAGAGCAACGATGGCCCCAGGGGGACCAATGGCCCATTTACTAAATCGGAGAATTTCCATTGTTCTGTTCCTTTTTTTTGTTTGTACTGTACAATTTTGCATTGTTTATGATTTAACTGTAATAGTTTTACAGCAGATTGTATTTACCATGTTTTGTATACCATTCTCGTCTCTTTCAGGAGAAAGAACAGCATGAAACTAAAACAAACTTTTTAATGTTCTGAGAAACTTCTAGGACAAGCAAATCTGAGCCATGCTCTCAGAGTAGAATTTCAGCCTAGAGGTAAAAGGCCAAACATGCAAATTTACAGCAATTATCTTGATTTTACGGGGTCCTACAGTGAGGAACAGCACAAAGTTTGTAAGGATGAGGGTGCAACGATAATCCCATAATGGGTTCCAGACTGAGTTCTTTGGCTCCTTCTGGCAGCTGAAACTTAAAGGACCTCAACAGGATGGTCAAGAAAAGGAAGAGCTCCATCCTGGCCATTTGCTCACCCAGGCACACCCGAGGCCCTGCAGTGCAAAGATAAAGAAAAGAGAAGTGGTTAGAAGTGATTGACAGTTATTCAGTCAATGCTTCTGCTTTCAGTCCTAACCAAGGAATTTGATTTGTGGCTGGATCTCATCATTTAAAGTGGTCTGCTCTAAATTTCTACTGTTGGAACCACTATCTTCTATATTTTCCTTGGACACCGATAGTTATGCCCATACCTTGAAGTTTCAAAAAGTTTCAGAGGTCACAGACTGGCAAAAGTAATAGAATAACAGAGTTGGAAGGAAACATGGAGGTCTTCTGCATAATGCTCCAGCAGGAAACCCTATACTACTTCTTCTTAAAAATTTCCAATGATGGAGCACCCACAACTTCTGGAGGCAACTGTTTAATTGTTCTCCCTGTCAGGAAATTTCTCCTTCTTTCTAGACTGGTTCTCTCCTTGATTAGTTTCCATCCGTTGATTCTTGTCCTGCCTTCAGGTGCTTTGGAGAATAGGTTGACAACCCCGCCTCTTCTTTGTTGCAGCCCCTGAGATATTGGAAGACTGCTATCATGTCACCCCTGCTCCTTCTTTTCATTAAACTAGATGTTTAAATTAGACAAGTAAACCATATCATTCCTGGGGTTATCTTTGCTTATTAATCAAATCCTTTTGGGGAAAATATCTATCATAAACAGAAGAGCACAGAAGACAAGAAGAATTAGTGATTGGCAACCTCTTAATGCCCGCCAATTGAGTTGCAGCATCATGTTTCCAATTAGAGAATCATAGAGGACCCAGATTGTTGGGGGGCAAATATGCCGATTCTGTAAACTGCCTAGAGAGGGTTGGAAAGCACTGTGAAGCGCTATATAAATCTAAGTGCTATTGCTATTTCTTAAGTTCTGTTTATCTATACAGTATATTGGATTGATAGCCCACACTTCTCTTTTCGCAAGTGCACCGTCCTGCTTACAAGGCAGTCCTTGACTTGTAACCATTCGATTTAGTGAATGTTCAAAGTTACAACGCTGAAAAGGCGACTTATAGACATTTTTCACACTTAGAACCGTTGCAGCATCCCTGTGGTCATGTGATCAAAATTCAGACACTTGGCAACTGGCATGTACTTATGACGGTCATGTGATCATCTTTCTGACTAGCAAAATCAATGGGGAAGCCAGATTTGCTTATCAACCTTGTTACGAAGTTAACAGCTGCAGTGATTCACTTAACAGTTGTGGCAAGAAAGGCCGTAAAATGGGGCAGAACCTGCTTACCAACTGTCTTGCTTAGCTATAGAAATTTGGGTCCCAGTTGTGGTCATAAGTCAAGGACTAAGTGTGTATATGTAAAATTATAGACAAAACTGGAGAAATCAAACAGACATTGGTCAGAAGACCAGGAAGAAAGCATATCGATAGGGACTTGGATGAACGTAGAGTGTCACTTACCCATGGTTAAGGTCTTATGCAGCCTCTCCTTATTACTGTTATCTCAGCACAACACTTGAAATTTATATTAAATGTGTGTTATGTATGTGTACGGTTTGAGAGGAAGCAACTAAATTTCATTTTTAATGTGTGTCGTTGTGACCACAGGAAAAAATGACAATAAAAGTTATCTACAGTATCTATCTATCTATCTATCTATCTATCTATCTATCTATCTATCTATCTATCATCTATCTATCTATCTATCTATCTATCTATCTATCTATCTATCTATTTCTTATCTATATCTATATCTATATCCAGTGCTTTTTTTGTTAAAGAAAAATGTGCTGGAACTTACATGTGTCATACAACCCACCTTGCCTACCCTACAAGGTTCTATCCAAAAAAGTTGCCGGAACTCCGTTCTGAGCGTTCTATGAGAAAAAAAAGCCCTGGCTATATCTATATCTATATCTATATCTATATCTATATATCTATATTTAGATATAGATATAGATATAGATATATAAACATTCTATCTATCTATTTATCTATCTATCTATCTATCTACCTATCTATATCTATCTATATCTATATTTATATTTATATCTATATCTATATCTATCTATCTATCTATCTACCTATCTATCTATATCTATGTCTATATATATAAACATTCTATATAAATAAACATTATATCTATCTATCTATCTATCTATACACACACACACACACACACATTGTATCTCTATATATTAACATTCTATCTATTTATCTATCTATCTAAGTATTCTGGCAAATGTGCTTCAGATTTACCTGCTCCAAATGGCAAAAATTCTTCCCTTGGTACAAAATGCCCATCCTTGTCCAAAAAATGGTGTGGGTTGAATTGTTGAGGAGTCTCCCATCTCTTGGGATCACAAAGAACTGAGTTCAGATCTGTAACAACCAAAGTCCCCTGAAGGAGGAAGAAATGCTTTTCAGTATACAGCTGATGAGGTTTCTAGAGCCTCCTAATTTATTTATTTCTATCCCACCTTTATTTATTTATTCTTATAAATAATTGAAGGTTGCAAACATATAAAATACTCCTTTTTCCTCCTATTTTCCCTGTGAGGTGGGTTGAGCTGAGAAAGAATGACTGTATCAAAGTTGCCCAGCTGACTTTGATTCCTAAGGTGGGGCTAGAATTCACAGTCTCCTGGTGATTGGCCTAAAGCCATTGAGGCAGCTTTCATGCTTAAGGTGGGACTAGAATTCACAGTCTCCTGGTGATTGGCCCAAAGCCATTGAGGCAGCTTTCATGCCTAAGGTGGGACTAAAATTCACAGACTCCTGGTGATTGGCCCAAGGCCATTGAGGCAGCTTTCATGCCTAAGGTGGGACTACAATTCACAGACTCCTGGTGATTGCCCCAAAGCCATTGAGGCAGCTTTCATGCCTAAGGTGGGACTAAAATTCACAGACTCCTGGTGATTGGCCCAAAGTCATCCAGCTGGCTTTCATGTCCAAGGTGGCAGTAGAGCTCATACTTTCCAAATGTCTAACCTAGTGCCTTCACCACTAGATCAAACTGGTTCTCTTCCTAGCAATTTTCCCCTAATTATATAAAAAAAGATAATACTATCTCCTACTGCCAACTTGATTAAAATGTAAGCTAAACCAGTTCCTGCATTCCCATTCCCATTTGAAGGTTTGTTCCTTGAAAGTCAGCTGAAAATCCATTATTCACCATTTTTACATGGGAAAAAAATGATGTTTTTGTGCAAAGGAGGAACGCAGGAGTAGCAACCTGCAGGTAACTGGAACTCTCCTATGAAGGGCATCTCATTAACTGTGTTCATACAAGGCATTTAACCAGATCAGCTACAGGTTTATTAGCCACATTCACACCACAGTAACTAGTCTGTCTTAACTTTGGTTAGATTTGGGGATTCTTAGAGTGGCACGGAAACCTAGCCTGTTTTGTCACTTGTGGTGAAAGCAATTGTAAAGCACAGAAAATGGATGAAGTCAATAACCAAGTTAAATTAATCTAATACCACTCTCATCAAATAATGAAGCAGGTTTCAGCTAATCTTGATCACTAAAATGTCTGAGTATATTACTGAAAAATTTTGCTGGTTAATGACTGCAATAAAGTTTTTTCAAGTTATTGAAAAAAGAGGCCAAATTTTTGTCTTATGTTTCCCAGCAACTGAATCATGACTTGCATTCAATACATCAATTTCTTGACTGTCAGATTTTTTTTAAAAAAAGGGGGTGGGGTGTTCAACTTTCAACATGTCCATTGCACTAAATTCCTTATTAATGGAAGTCTTCTCTGGTATGTTCATTGTTCTTGTATCAACTTCCGTACCTTTGGAATGTGATATCCATAGAGGTTCACGTCTCTGGCACTTTGCCTGGGGACACCAACAATTAACACATATTTCAAACGGAGAACCTCGTGAATCACAGCATAGGTATATGGGAGTTTCACCCGATCTTGATAGCAGATTGAATGGGTGGGATCCAGTGTATCTTCTATTTCCTTGCGGACTTTCTCTGAAGGGCATAATAGAAAAGAAAAATTATAACAGAATAACAGAGAAACAGAACTTAAAAGGGCCTTGGAAGTCTTCCAGTCCAACCCTCTACTCAGGCAGGAGTCTCTATACCAGACATGTCAAACACAAGGCCCGGGGGCCGGATCCGGCCCGCGAAGTGGTTTCATGCGGCCCGCGAAGCCATCCTGGAAACAGTGAGGGAACGGCCCCCACTGCCTTGGCCCTGGCCCAGAGACCCTCCTTCTGCCAGAGACCCTCAGATCTGTCCCACTCCTGCCCAGGCCCCCATAGGCACCCTTGATGCCAATGATGTAGAGCTGGCCACGCCCACCCAGTAGGCCATATGCACTCTAGCCACGCCCACCCAGTAGGCCACGCCCACCCTGGCCATACCCACCCGGCCCCTTGAGGGCAACCGCAATGCTGATGCGGCCCTCAATGAAATTGAGTTTGAGATCCCTGCTCTATACCATTTCAGACAAATGATTGTCCAATCTCATCTTAAATTATCTCAGATACTCCACTACAATTGATGCCGTCAATGAAGAACATGGAACTTAATTCACAAAGAACCTGAGTCAGAACCGATCTATGATGACAAAGCATAAGGTGGTGGATCTGTCTATGGAAATTCTCAATCATCCAGGTCATAGTTGATCCAAAGGTACTATTCCAAAAGGCAATTAGACTTTCTTTATTTTTCCTTGAAGATGTTTCACTTCTCATCCAAGAGGCTTCTTCAGTTGTGACTGAAGAAATTTCTTGGATGAGAAATGAAACATCTTCAAGGAAAAACAAAGAAAGACCAGTTGCTCTTCGAAAAAGCACCATTTTTTGGCCTACCCTTGAGGAGTTTTTATATAGGTGGACTTCAATTCCTAAATCCTTTTTTTTTTTGCAAAAAAATGTTGGAAACCAGCAAAGAAAAGGCACAGTCACATGATCACATGATGTTTGAGTTGCCACGGAACTGATGTCATGACTTGGAAAGAATTCTAGGATCCATGTTCTGCGTGTTTACTCTTATGAAGGGCCGCCATATATTTGAGCTGAAAAATCCAGACAACCAATAGATGGCAGCAAAGAGTACAGTGATGTCCATCCTGTAAGGATTTGGATTTTGACAGCTCAGATGAACCGCTCAGACTGGGTAGCCCAATTGTTATAAGAACGAGAGAAAAATCTGATGTAGGAGGGGAAAATAACAGGAAAAAAATACATATTCATATCAAATATATAGAATAGAATAGAATAGAATAGAATAGAATAGAATAGAATAGAATAGAATAGAATAGAATAGAATAGAATAGAATAGGAATAGAATAGAATAGAATAGAATAGAATAGAATAGAATAGAATAGAATAGAATAGAATAGAATAGAATAGAATAGAATAGAATAGAATAGAATAGAATAACAAGGTTGGAAGGGATCTTGGAGATCATCAACCCCCTGCTCAGGCACGAGACCCTATATCCTATACCAAATGACTTTCCAGTCCAAAATGCTGCAGAGCCTGTTTAATCATAACCAAATCCCATTTTATAGTGTGTTTTTTTTTCTTTGAGAAACAGAAGGGCAAGTGGAAAAACGATGTCATAGAGCAGTCAAGGTCAAAGACTATATTGATTTTTGATGATTTGTCTTGCACAATAGGTAAGGTAAAGATAAAGACTCCCCCGCACATGTGTGCTAGTCGTTTCCGACTCTAGGGGCCAGTGGTCATCTCCGTTTCAAAGCCGAAGAGCCAGCACTTGTCCGAGGACATCTCCGTGGTCATGTGGCCGGCATGACTATACGCCAAAGGCCCATGGAACGCTGTTACCTTCCCACCGTAGTGGTCCCTATTTTTCTACTTGCATTTTTATGTGCTTTCGAACTGCTAGGTTGGCAGAAGCTGGGACGAGTAACAGGCGCTCACTCTGTCTTGCACAATAGCTCCCTTTAAAGCTTCCCCAATATATTATATTATATTATATTATATTATAGAATAGAATAGAATAGAATAGAATAGAATAGAATAGAATAGAATAGAATAGAATAGAATAGAATAGAATAGAATAGAATAGAATAGAATAGAATAGAGCTGGAAGGGACCTTAGAGGTCTTCTAGTCTAACCCTCTGCTCAGGCAGGAAACCCTATACCATTTCAGACAAATGGCTGTCCATTCTCTTCTTAAAAACTTCCAGTGTTGGAGCATTCACAGCTTCTGGAGGCAGGTTGTTCCACTGGTTAGTTGTTCTAACAGGAAATTCCTCCTTAGTTCTAGATATTTAATTTAGTTAACCATCTTTAATCCCTCCCTTGCCTTGCCTTCAGTTCCATTAAGTAGCATTTTTTGCGGGGTTTGAATATCCTCTGTATAGTTCCTTGTTAGAGATGAACAATTATTCCTCATCCATTTAAAAAACAGGAAATCTTGGAATCTACCGCTGAAATAAAAGCAACCCTCAGTTTCAGGATCGAGACAGGCCTTCCATGCCCTTGTAATATATGAGTCTCACCTTGGATCTCCGGGTAAGCCACCATGAGTAGCAGTGCCCACTGCAAGGTGGTGGCCGTGGTCTCTGTCCCTGCGATAAAAAAATCAACAATGCACTGAGCTAGGTTCTCTTCATCATAAGCAGACTCAGGAGCACCTTTGGTCTGTTGTAGATAATAGAAAATATGAAATCAACTTAACAATCCCAATTCATCACGTACTGACAGCTGTGCTGGAGGAAGGTCCTCCCTGTGTAGAAGACATCTTTAACAGTTTAGTCCTCAACATACAGCCACAACTGGGACCAGGATTTCCACTGATAAGCAAGGTGGTTGTAAAATAAGTCGAAACCCGACTTTAAAAAAGGGGGTTTGTCACAGTTGTTAAGCAAACCGCCGTAGCTCTTAAGTGAATCACGTACTCCTTAAGCAAATCCGTCTTCCTCCCCATCGACTTTGCAGTTGTTAAATTAGGGACGGGGTTGTTAAGTGAATCTGGTTTCCCCGTGGGCTTTGCTTGTCAGGAAGCCGCAAAAGAGGATCCCGTGACCCCCAGGGAGACACTGCGACCGTCATAGATATGAACCAGTTGCCCCGCGTCTGAATTTTGATCATGTGACCACGGGGATGCTGTAATGGTTGTATGTGTGGGGGGAAAAGTCATAAATCACTTTTTTCAGTGCTGTTGTAACTTCAAATTGTCACTCAACAAATGGCTGTAAGTCGAGGACCGCCTGTATTACATCACACTAGCATCCTTGAGCAGAATACATTAGACTGAGTCACCTCAGCTTGATGACTTTCACATGCTAGAAAATTCCCATCACATTCTTCAAAACTCAAGGTACGAAAAAACTACAGTACACTAGAACATTTCATTCTCTTACATAGGGGAAAGTGATTAGGAGCAATCTAAATGCAAATATTATCGGATGCGTATAAAAATGGGTTTCAAAAAAGGGCCTGAAGACCGGGCTCTGCCAACTGGCCTGGGGCCCCAATAAGGCAGGACATTCTAATGGACTAACACAGGGCTAGGCAACCTTGGCTCTTTTATGACTCCTGGACTTCAACTCCCAGAATTCCTGAGCCAGCCATGCTGAGGAAAAAGGGAGAGGTTTCCAAGCTGAGCCAGGGTGGCTCAGGAATTCTGGGAGTTGAAGTCCACGAGTCATAAAAGAGCCAAGGTTGCCTACCCCTGGACTAACATAAGATACCCCCCTCTCCCCCTCCCCCTGTATGCATCTTGCACCCTTGCTTCCCAGCTTTGTCCATTTTAAACCAAATTTAGCTTTACTATTCATTGTTTTAATGTTTCATAGTAGCGTTTTATAGATTGTAAGCCTAGGTAAGATGGGCAGCATGTAAATTGAATAAATAAATGAAATCTCTTGCTGGCACCGCAGATATCCCTGTTTAATTGCACCCATTTCATCTGATTTCTCAGCGAATTGGTATTTGGAGACAAAATGTCTACTTAATTAATCAACACAGGCCTGCAGCTTTCTGGCAACCTGCTTCAAGCAACAGTAGGTGTAGGAAGGCATGGCTACAGTTCAGCCCAAAATTTACGTTGTTAAGCGAGACAGTTGTTAAGTGAGTTTTGCCCCATTGTACAACCTTCCTTTGCCTCAGTTGTTAAGTGAATCACTAGGAGTTGTTAAGTTAGTGACATGACTATTAAGTGAATCTGGATTCCCCATTAACTTCGCTTGCCAGAAGGTCACAATATTACGTGACCCCGGAACACTGCAACTGTCATAAGTACAAGTCAGTTGCCAAGCATCTGAATTTTGATCACATGACCATGGGGCTGTTGCAATGGTTAAAGGGGGAAAAATGGTCACAAGTCACTTTTTTTCCGTGCCGTTGTAATTTCAGTCACTAAGCAAACTGTGGTATGTCAAGGAGTACCTGTACATGTGAACAGTGCAGCAAGATTACTCAGTATGCTGTCCTTAGCAAAGTAGGATGCCATTCTGAGTTCTGAAGACCCACAAAAAATTTCTTTCCAGAATGCCGGACACTTACTTTGTCCATCTGAAGAAGGTAGTAATCAATGAAATCCTGTGGGTCGTGCAGTGACTGAAGTTCTCTGTGCTTCTCTATCTCTTCCTTGGCAAATGAGATGACATCGTTCAAAGCACGGAACACTCTCTGGTGACGCCCAGGAAGATGTTTCATCAACCATGGAAACAATTCATACAGCTAAAGGAAAGAGGGGTGGGTGGGGAAATCCTATCACAATGATGTCATCAGCCGATTATTTGAGTTTACCACTTTGATAATACTGTCCAGGGCTTTTTTTTCTCATAGAACGCTCAGAACGGAGTTCCGGCACCTTTTTTGGATGGAACCTTGTAGGGGAGGCAAGGTGGGTTGTATGACGTGTGTGAGTTCCGGCACCTTTTTCTTTTACAAAAAAAGCGCTGATAGTGTCTGATGAATTCATAAGTCTTCAGGCTATGTAATATATTTGGTAAACCACTTCTGGATGCCAGCAGGCAGAACTGAATGACAGCAGTGCTCAAAGATCTCAGGGGCTGTGTGTGTGGGGGGGTCAACCTATCTTCCAAAGCGCCGGAAGGCAAGACAAGAAGCAACGGGTGGGAACTAATCAAGGAGAGAAGCAACCTAGAACTAAGGAGAAATTTCCTGACCGTGAGAATAATTAACCAGCGGAACAACTTGCTTTCAGAACCAAGCGCTCGAAAGAGATTGGATAACCACGTGTCTGGAATTGTATAGGGTCATGAGCAGGGAGTTGGACTAGAAGACATCAAGGTACTTTCCAACTTCTGTTATTCTGATCAGAGATACATATTTTACCTAATTTGACTAGTTCGTCTTTTATAGTTTGTCTGGAAGGTCACACTCAGATTTTGAATCCACAATAGAGAACTGCAACTTTCACTTTATAGGACTGTATTCAAAGGCTAAAGAATAAACTTGAATGATTAGACATACGATAGGTGGGTAGGCTATGGTGCCTCCCAAAACCCAAGTTATGATCTTTTCTGGAAATATTTTGCTGGCTTATCTTCTTTCCCATTCAGGTAAGTTATTGAATAACAGAATAACAAAGTTGCAAGAGACCTTGGAGGTCTTCTAGTCCAACCCCTTGCTCAAGCAGGAGAACCTATACCATTTTCAAACAAATGGTTTTCCAGTCTCTTCTTTAAAACTTCCACTGATGGAGCATCCACAATTTCTAAGGAATGGGACAATTTGCTGCAGCCAATTCACCACGGCCAATTTGCCGCGGGACAACTCACCATGCACAACTTGCCACTGGACAATTTAACAATTCAATTTAATTATTTTAAAAAATAAAAAATATTTTATTTTTTGTCATTCACATTTCCTTCTGTCCCTCCTTTTGCATCATCTCTTTAATGATTCTATTCCAGCATTTATAATAATAACAATAACAACAACAATAAAGTTGGAAGGGTCCTTAGAGGTCTAGTGCAACTCTCTGCTCAGGCAGGAAACGCTATACCATTTCAGTCAAATGGCTGTCCAGTCTCTTCTTAAAAACTTCCAGAATTGGAGCATTCACAGCTTCTGGAGGCAGGTTGTTCCACTGATTGATTGTTCTAACTGTCAGGAAGTTTCTCCTTAGTTCTAGGTTGCTTCTCTCCTTGATGAGTTTCCATCCGTTGCTTCTTGTCCTGCCTTCAGGTGCTTCGGAGAATAGCTTGACTCCCTCTTCTTTGGGGCAGCCCCTGAGATATTGGAAGACTGCTATCATGTCACCCCTCGCCCTTCTCTTCATGAAACTAGACATACCAATTCCATCAACTGCTCCTCATATGTTTTAGCCTCCAGTCCCCTGATCATCTTTGTTGCTCTTCTCTGCACTCTTTCTAGAGTCTCAACATCTTTTTACATTTTACATTTCTTTGATATTAGTGTAACACTTGTCCCACAGCGAGTTGTCCCATGGTAAGTTGCTGTGGAAAATTGCCATAGATCCCTATTTCTGATAAATTGCTCTAACTGTCAGGAAATTGATGAGTCCTGAAGAGGTGTGCATGGAGGGCTCAGCGAGTTCTTGAAAAAGCTGCCTTCCTGATACCTTGTAGCTGCCTTCCACAGCTGAAACTCCTTTTTAAAACCCTGGCCTCTTTTGCTTACATTGATAAATGAATCTCTATAATAAAAATGATCAGCAAGAGGATGGAGGATAGAGTCAGGGTCTCTAGAAGACAACTCACCAGGTAAATAAAGCTGCCTCCAAATTTCATATAGCAATTTAAGTTTATTAACATTTTCTGGAATTTTTCATCTTTGGCAGAAAATCTGTATCCAAAAACCATATAGCAAATCAAATTGGAGATTGCAGTGGTGACAGGCAAAGAAGGATCCAGTGGCTGTCCTGGAAATAAAAAAAAATCACCATCAGACTGATATTATTCTAATTTTAACTATTTATATTATCAGTGGGATTTCAGGACAAAAGTCAGGCGGTACAGGTCGTACCTGTAGACAATTGTACACAGCTGTGATCAGAATTCCCGTTGCTAAGCAAGGCAGTTGTTAAGTGACTCTCAGCCGATTTTGCCACAATTGTTGCCACAATCCAGTTTCCACCATTGATGCTGCTTGTCAGAAGCCCGATGGGAAGGCCACCAATGATGATCATGTGACCCTGGGACACTGCAACCGTCATAGATGCATATTGGTTGCCAAGCCTCCCAATTTTGATCACATGACCATGGGGAGGTTGTGACTGTTGTTAAGCGTGAAGGCTGGTTGTAAGTCATTTTTTTCCAGTGCCATTATAACTTTGAATACTTACTAAACAAATGGTTGCAAATCAAGGACTACCTGCCATTGGGAATCCATCAAGCAACACTTATTTTTAACCATACGGTTTGTAGGAGACCCGACAGAGGGCTCTTTCATCAAAAGGCTGGGAAAAAATGGGCCACGGGACAGTTAGGTTATCAAAATAGGGAGTGATACAGTGAAATTGTTGACTCTTGTCTTGGTCTGGTACGTAGAATAAGAGATTCCCCTGTTGTAGGCCTTGAATTCAGTTGGGACACAGTTCATGTGGACAGTAGGAACATGGAAAGGATGAACCTTGATTTTTTTTTAAAAAAAAACTTTGATACAAAGCCTCAACATAAAAAAGATGTTGATACTCTGGAAAGAGTGCAGAGAAGAGCAACCAAAATGATTAGGGGATTGGAGGCTAAAACATATGAAGAATGGTTGTAGGAACTGGGTATTTATTTATTTTTATTTTTATTTATTTTAATTCCATTCATATCCCGCCCTTCTCTGAAGACTCAGGGCGGCTTACAAGCTTAGCAGTAGCCTTCATTCTATGTATATGCCTGCTTGTTAGGGCTTTCACACACACACCCCAAGCGGCATTATTACAAAGTCAGCTTAATTGCCCCCAACAATCTGGCTCCTCATTTTACCTACCTCGGAAGGACGGAAGGCTGAGTCAACCTTGAGCCTGGTGGGATGCGAACCTGCACTAATTGCAGGCAGCTGGTGTTACTTAAGGAGGCATTAGCCCACTGCTCCACCGAGGCTCTGTCTAGTCTAATGAAAACAAGGACTAGGGAAGACCTGAAAGCAGTCTTCCAATATTTGAGGGGCTGCCACAAAGAAGAGGGGGTCAACCTGTCCTCCAAAGCACCTGAAGGCAGGACAAGAGGCAACAGAAGAAAACTAATAAAGGATAAAGCAACCTGGAACTAAGGAGGAATTTCCTGACAGTGAGAACAATTAATCAGTGAAATGACTTGCCTCCAAAAGTGTTCCAACACTGGAGGCTTTTAAGAAGAAACAGGACAGCCACTTGTCTGGAGTGGTATAGAGTCTCCTGCTTGAGCCAAGGTTTGGACTAGAAGACCTCCAAGGTCCCTTCCAACTCTGTTATTCTGTATTCTGTATTAATGAAACACCAGATATATCATTCTGAAGCAAGCATACAGAGATTGTAAACAACATACCTTTTGCACGTGCAAAGATTTTCACCAACCGATGGGCCTCCTCTTCTATTCGATTCTCCATGCCTTTTTTCCCAAGTCCAAGTTTTCGCATAGTAATTAGGCCAAACCGTCTTTGGTGCTTCCAGTTTTGACCATTTGAAAATATAATACCTGAAGCCGTCAGAAATCAGTGAGTCATTATGTTATTATTTATTAATTATTATTATTTATTATTTATTAAATTTTTATACCGCCCTTCTCCCGAAGGACTCAGGGCGGTGTACAGGGCAATGAATATCAGAATATAAATACAAAAGTTAAAAAAGAAGCTAAAAAGAATTAAATAATTATGCCCAATATAATACAATAATTAAAACTATGTTAAAATTAGATCCAACCCTAAACCCATCAGACCAGGCCAGATTGTTCAAATAGATAGGTTTTTAAATCGCGCCGGAAGGAGCAAAGGTTGGGGGCCATCCGGAGCTCAACCAGCAAGCGGTTCCATAGGTCTGGCGCGCCCACAGAGAACGCCCTCCCCCTGGGGGCCACCAATCGACATTCTCTGATCAGAGGCACCCTGAGGAGGCCCTCTCTGTGGGAGCGCACTGGACAGAGGGAGGTTGATGCCGGCAGCAGGTGCTGCCGTAGGTAATCCGGACCCATGCCATGTTCACAAAAATTATCACTAAAATATTGTTAGGTAGCTTAGATCAAGGAGTTTGCAACCTTGGCAACTTCAAGACTTGTGGACTTCAAGTCTCAGAATTCCCCTGACTTAGAGGAAGTGTGTTCTCATGCAACTTCTACTTGGCCATCTCGGAGATCCCTTGTTTTTTTCCAGCAAAAAACCAGGATCAGTTATGCAAAATCAGCTTCTGCCCGGTATAAGTGGGACTGCCAGAATAAGACTAGATCTGCTCTGAAATCTCATGGTTTATACTGAACAGCGGCAGAGAAACCAAAAGTCTACAACACTATTTCATTTTTCCCCTCCCCGAAAATGAGTTTGCTTCTTATCCTGCTTTCTGATGCTTTGGAGAATAGATTGATCCCCTCTTTGTGATCACAGAGTGATGAGAATTTGATTTCTCAGTGTTCCTCTCTCCCTCTCCCTCCCTCCCTCTCTCTCTCTCTTTCTCTCTCTCTCTCTTTCTTTCTTTCTTTCTTTCTTTCTTTCTTTCTTTCTTTCTTTCTTTCTTTCTCTTATTTATTTATTTTACAATATATATCATCTACCCCAATCTGCAAAGATTTGCAAAGGAAGACCCTGATCCAACACTCTGGCTCAAATCTGTTTATCTGATGGTTTGATTCTGTGTCTTCTTCAATAAAGATAATTTAAGTGCTTCCTAACATCCCATGTAGGAGAGAGAGCAACTGTTGGATATTTTACCACTAGCATAAAATCCAACTACAGGTAGTCCTTGTCTTACAGCCATTCGTTTAGTGACCATTTGAAGTTACAAAGGCACTGGGGGAAAGGGGGCTTTCACGCTTATGACCGTTGCAGCGTCACCGTGGTCATGTGATCAAAATTCAGACACTTCGCAATTGACTCATATTTAAGATGGTCGCAGTGTCCTGGGGTCATGTGATGATCCCCTTTTTTCAAACTTCTGTCAATGGGATGGCCAGATCCACTTAACAACCCCGTGTTAATCGCTTAACAGCTGCAGTGATTCTTTTAACAAATGTGGCAGGAAAGATCGTAAATGGGGCAATGTCTCACTTAGCAACAGAAATTTGGGGCTCAGTTGTGGTCGTAAGTCAAGGACTACCTGTACTTCTTTGCCCTACTGTAAAGGTGCAGAAAGAGCATAATGCAGTGGCCTCGTTACTAGGTTACATCAGAATTATGTTTCGGAACAGATCAAGTTATCTCTCATAATCTTTCGGTGTCAACTGACAGACTATAGCAGCGTTCTCCAAACTGTTTCTTCTGGAATCTGGTGGTTTTCTAAAAGAGACTCAAAGTTCACTTGAACACAACCAGTTTTCCATTATTAGAGCTTTGCCCCTCAATAATGAATTCCATTTTTTTTTTAAACTAATAGCTTGCACAACCGGGGGGAAAAATTAAAAAACCTTGGACAAGAGAACACCAGAGGTTTATAACCAGCAGCCTGGATGAGATAATTTCAATGTTTAAAATGACACCTTTTAGAAATGAATTAAATCCCAATTCTAATCCTGGAGAAATAACTTTAGAATATCTGATACATTTAGAGAGATTAATGAAGGAGAATATTTGTAGCTCAGGATTGACATGAGGGGTCCTTGGTGCTCTCTGAGATTGCTTATTTTCTTGCAGACGTGTCATTACCCTAACTAAGTAAAATCATCAGTGATAGTAGGCAGTGCTGCAACAAAACAAGCAAGCTCAGAGAGCACCAAGGTCCCCACATTTACAGATTTCCTTTCTTCTCATGCACTAGAGCAGAGCAGAACAGAACAGTATAGAATTCTCTGTTTTACCGGATAAATTACCCCTTAAGCATCACGAAAACTTACCCTTGTTTTTAAAGGCCTCTTTAAAAAAGGGAGTCATTTGCCGCTCAGCAAAATCTTCAGTTTGAATAAGGGCTTCTTTGACTGCCTGAAATCCAGAGAAGACCACTATAGCCATGTGTCCCGACCATATTGTGTAGATGTTTCCATATCGCTTAGCCAGCTGTGATTTGAATCAAAACAGAAAATGAAAATATTACATTCAGTCAGTGGTGAGATTCAGCCGGTTTGCACCACTTTGGCAGAACCGGAAGCTAATTTTTTGTTGCCCAGGCCCAGAATGGACTTCCAGAGTCCTGGTTTATCCAGCCTGGCAGGCAAGCAGGTAGACCGGGAGATCCCTGTAACCCCCAGATGTTCTGAATGGTCACGAAGGCTGCCTAAGTATCTGCAAGATTATGTAAAACAAATGAGAGTTTGTGCTATCCAGGGGGAAGGGGTGTAATGTATTGGCATTGGCATCCATACAGAGAACCAGTTGTCCACATATTTGAATCCCACCACTGCATTCAGTCCTGGTTGCTGATTACAAATCACTGCACAAATGAAGTCTTTTCCAGAGCTGCAGAATCTGATCAGAGGTGTGCAAAATGTCTACCTAGCAGGAGGCCAGGTTACCTGCAGAACCATATTTTCCCCATTACATTAGCCTGTCCTACCTGGTTGGGGGGTAGGGGATAGGTTATGGATACTGTTATGTATTCAGTTCTTGAAGGCATTAAGCGAGATGAAGTGTTCAAACAGCAACAAGTTTATTCTCAGTCAGAACATAACAGAAGCAAGCTAATACCTACTGTGCAGCTATTTATACAGTTGGCCTCTAGGCGGTGACCAGTAGATTTGAAGAAGCAGTTTCCTGCCCCAAACCTACTTAACTGCCTGGAGACAGCAAGTCTAGCTCAGCTCAGTAACTGTTACAACATACAGAAAGTAGGTCAACCATTAAGCAACAGTTTAACATACAATGCCAATACATTACACCCCTTCCCCCTGGATAGCACAAACTCTCATTTGTTTTACATAATCTTGCAGATACTTAGGCAGCCTTCGTGACCATTCAGAACATCTGGGGGTTACAGGGATCTCCCGGTCTACCTGCTTGCCTGCCAGGCTGGATAAACCAGGACTCTGGGGTTCAGTTGAGTCGAAGTGACTCGAGTCCCTTTGGCTGGCCATTTCCAGTCGGCCCACCCCAAAGTCCGATTGGGCAGCGAAGTCTACAGGGCTGCTTCTCAGTTCGGTTTGCCTGCCCAGGTCCTGGGATACAGTTTGTGTGTCAGGAGGGGATTCTTCTACCACTGTCCTCCAGGCCCTGAGTCTGACCCACTTGGGAGTCCCGAGCCAGCGACTGATCTGCTAACTGCTGATGCAGCTGATCAATGTGCTGACGAATAATGCACCCATCTTCAAGGACCATCTCGTAAGAGAGTGGTCCTGACACCTTAACAATCTTTGCTGCCACCCACAAGCCCCTTGCCCATAATTCTGGGCTCACTCCCGGTCACCCACTTGTAAACTTCTTGGTGCCTTTGGGCGTGAAGTGTCTGCTGCAACTCTGTCAGGGTGCAGCCTATCCAGGTTAGTGATCAATTTTCTGCCCCAACGAAGCTAGTCTGGGCTTTTGCCCATGGCTGTGCAGGGTGTTGTGTTCTGGCATAATAGAAAATCAGTCAGCCTGTGGTGCCAATCCCCTGAGACAATTCATTTCAGGGATTCCTTGGTCATGCGTTCTGCCTGACCATTTGATGATGGGTGAAAGGGAGCCGACGTGGCATGCCTTATGAGATTGGCCCTGAAGAAGGCCTGGAATTTTGAAGTGGTGAACTGGGTCCCGTTGTCGGAGACTAAGATGTCTGAAAGCCCATGTGTTGCAAAGAGTCTCTGCAGCACCTAGATCAGGGGTCTTCAAACTTGTCCCTTTTATGACTTGTGGACTTCAACTCCCAGAATTCCTCAGCCAAGCATGCTGGCTGAGGAATTCTGGGAGTTGAAGTCCACAAGTCATAAAAGGGACAAGTTTGAAGACCCCTGACCTAGATGGTCCTAGCAGTAGTCATAGTGGAAATTGGAACCACCTCCAACCATTTAGAGTGGCTATCAACCACTATGAAGAACAGCTGTCCCTGAAAGGGCCCTGCAAAATCAATGTGGATTCTTGACCACGGTGTGTGTGTTTCCTCCCATCGGTGGACAGGGGCCTGTGGCATCTCCAGTCTGGATTGTTGACATGTGTAACACCTGAGTACTTAGGCCTCGATAGCTTTATCTAGCCCTGGCCACCAGAGGTAGCTCCTCGCCAGTGCCTTCCCAGATGGCCTTCATGCAGAGACGGAAGAACCTTGGGCCAGAGTGAGCTGGGGACTATAACTCTACTGCCCCAAAGGATACACCCCTTATGAGCTGACAGCTCATTTTTTCACATAAAAAAAATTTGGAATTCCGGTCCCGGGCTATTGTCAAGCCATCCTGTGTGAAGCTAAGGGTTTTGTCAGCTGCTGTCTCCGCAGCTATGTCCCCAGCATGGAGAGGTAACTCTGGCAAATCCCGTATGACTAAAATGTGTGCAGCCGGAGCCGGATCTGGCTCCACATGTGGCACAGGCAATCTGCTAAGGTTGTCTGTGTGACCAATGTCTTTGCCCAGTTTGTGAACCAGCCTGTAGCTGTAGGCTGAAAGGAATATAGACCACCTCAACATTCTGGGAGACAGAATCTGAGGTCTTTGCCTGTCTGTAGTGAATAATCCTAGCAAGGGCTTGTGGTCAGTGAAGACCATGAATTGGTGGCCATACAAATAGTCATGGAACTTTTTAACCCCGGCCACAATGGCCAAGGCCTCCTTGTCAATCTGCGTGCAATTGCACTCAGCCAAAGACAGGTTCCTCGAATTATAAGCAATGGGAGACTGTATTCCATCAGCCAACAAATGGCTCAACACTACCCCAACCCCATATGGGGATGCATCACATGCAATGCAAACTGGCAGATTTTCACTAAAGTGCGTGAGCACCATGTTTGAAGACAACAATGATTTTACTGCCTGAAAACTCCTTTCTTGGACATTTGTCCACTTTCACTGAGTGTTTTTGTCTAAGAGCCGGTGTAACAGCTCTGCCACTGCAGCCTTATTGGGGAGGAATGCGTGATAAAAATTTAGAAGGCCCAAGAAAGCTTGGAGCTCCCCTTTGGACCTAGGGCTTGGTGCCAGCTGAATCACCTTTAGCTTTGACTCTGCAGGATGGATGCCATCAGCATTGATACAGAATCCCAGGCATTCAGAATCCCAATCTTACATTTCACTTTTTTTAATTTGAGTCCCGCTGCGTGGAACTGCTGAAGGATGGCTCTAAGCCGTTCAGCCAGGACCTCTGTAGACTCCTTGGCAATGAGTACATCATCGAAGTAGGGGCAGACCCCCGGAACATCCTTGAGCATATGCTCCATCACTCCCTGGGAAATCTCTGGGGCTACACTTAACTGCCTGGAGACAGCAAGTCTAGCTCAGCTCAGTAACCATTACAATATACAGGAAGTAGGTCAACCATTAAGCAACAGTTTAACATAAGCAAGTGAATTATACATACAATGCCAATACATTACAGATACCATCAGTTAAAGAATTACAATTGGTGGGGCCCAGGAAGAGGACCTTCTTTGCCATTACCCCCACTCTCTGGAACACTTTCCCCCCCCCCTGAGGTGAGGCATGCCCCCACTCTCCTGGCCTGTTAAGTGAACCGTGCAGTCATTAAGCCAATCCAGCTGTGCCCATTGACTTTGCTTGTCGGAAACTGGCTGGGAATGTATAAATGCCGATCAATGACTCGGGACATTGCAATTGTCATAAATACACATGAGTTACCAAGCACTAAAATTTTGGTGTGACTGTGGAGATGCTATGATGGTCGTATGTGCAAGGACCAGTCTCACTTTTTTCAGATTGTTCACTTCGAACAATCACTAAATTGTGCCCTTTGGAACCAGTTACCCATAGAGCTCAGGACTGCCCCTGATTTTCGTTCGTTCCACCGGGACCTGAAGACCTGGCTCTTTGAGCTTTCCAGCCAGGACTGAGAATTTTAATTTTTAACTTATTGTAATTGGGTTTTAATTAGAGTTACAGGGGTTTTATATTTTACTCAAGGATAATTTAATTATTTTAATTGTTATTAACTTTTTTGTATTGTAGTGTTATTTTTAATTGCCTTGTGAACTGCCCTGGGAGAAGGGCGGTATATAAGTTCAATAAATAAAATAAATAAATGGCTGTAATTGAGATTACCTATAATGGCACCCTATTGTTTCCTTATGCCTGAATGTTTACTTGCAGTAAATAGCACCGTATAAACAATCAGGGAAGAAACAATCAAGAAATTATTAAGGAAGAAATCAAGATAGACAGGACAGGCTGCTATAGATAAGCCATCAGAAAATTACATCTTTCTTTTACTGTTGATGTTCCTAGCCTGATGATGTCATCCTATTGCAATCTGAGATATTTGCATTAAATTTTATCAAATCATACACTCTTTCAAAATAGCTTAAATTATCACTGTATATGCTACAGGAAGCAAGGAGTTTACATTCCTTTTATTGGAAAAGACCTTTAATTCCCTTTTTTAGAAAAATAGCTAATCAAATTGTAGGCATATGCCCCAATGCCTACACTAGCTTGATGGAAACTAATCAAGGGGAGAAACGACCTAGAACTAAGGAGAAATTCCCTGACAGTGAGAACAATTAATCAGTGGAATGACTTGCCTCCAGAGGTTGTGGGTGCTCCAACACTTGAGGTTTTTAAGAAGAGGTTGGACAGCCACTTGTCTGAAATGATATAGGGTTTCTTGCCTGAGCAGGGGGTTGGACTAGATGACCTCCAAGATCCCTTCCAAATTAGTTATTCTATTAATTCTAATTTTGAATTCAAAAAGTGAATCCAACTCAGAATTTAAGTTTGAATGGAAACTTTCATAATATTAAGCATGGAATTGTGTCATACCCCAAATTTGCTTTTAAAGTTTATATTTTAACACTGTATAATTAATAGAATTGGTAGAGCAGATTGTTTACTACTTCTGATTTTAATCATTTGAATAATGTTAACCAAATATTTTTCTAAAAGAAATTCAATAGGGATACTGCATTTTCACAGGCAAATGGGTATAAAAATGCTATAAACCTCTGATAATGAAATTTGGATATATTAGTGTCATGAAATTTCAGATTTGCTATTTATCCACTTGTATTTTGTATTCTGTACTTGATTTTTATCTGCTTATTTCTTGTACATGTTAAAGAACTTTTAAAACCCCTAAAATCAGTTCCTATAGAAAGAATCTTTGCACTGGTCCACAATTTAAGGATAATGCAAATTTATTTCTGTAATTTCTGAGAGAAATACTGGAATAGTGAGGGGCAAATGAAGAATTAAGTTACATGAAAAGTGTTATAATCTCTTTAGGCTTTTAATCTGAATGCAACATCATGTAATGCTGTTCTAGTTATGGTTGAAGGATTACTAAACAGAATGAAAGGAACAGCCTTGAATAGTGCTATCGGGCTTTACTTGTTTTTAATACTTTAATAGTAATTCATTCATTCATTCATTCATTCATTCATTCATTCATTCATTCAGTGAGAGAGAGAGAGAGATGATAGATTAATCAAATAACTCTGCCCAGCTAACCAACATAAAAATAGAAAACCAACTTGTTAAACCAAATTATTAAACTATAAAATCGTAATGGCAGGATAAAATTGAACAAAATTAGTTTACACATGTTTACACACAACTTACTTCCATTTGAATATATACGTTAATCATAGTGAAATATGCAGGCAGTCATTTTGTTACTTTATAAGAAAATAACTGATTATTGCTAGACAGGTAGAGTAGCAGAAGGGTCATTAAATACCGGTGGGAAGATAATCATGATTAAATCATGATTAAAGGATATGGAGCCATTTTATCACATTGGTTCAGTATCTGGAGAATGAAACAAGAAGCATTTCTGCTAAGCAAGTTCCCACCAGTAGCTTCCAGAAAATTTTACTGACCTGGCAGGAAAATAATATTCTCTTTGCTAAATAACATCATGATTTAAATCACTGGTTTAGAGACACAGTACCTTAGTTAAAAGTGTCGGAGTTACTCGGATTCCAGTCTGCCATGCGACTCCAATGAATGGAAGTGGAAAGGGCCCAGGAGGATAATTTCTGCGGGACCACAGTTGTTTCAGGAAATACAACATTACCCCAGTCAGGAACAAAGCAAACAACCATTTCCCAACTTCCTCCATTGTTTTTTTTTAATCTCACTTGTTCTACCTCAAGCTGGCTAAGCTGGATCTCTATCCCCAGTAGATTTTGTCTTCCTGAGAGAGAGTGACTCTGTTTTTCAGCCTTTTATACTCCCTTTGTTAAAAATGTAAATAACACTTCTTACACCATATTCAGTTATGAAAGGAATGGCTTGCCTCCAAACCTGTTATAATAGAATAAGATCAACAGCGTGGATGCTTGGATGATCTTTGCATAATTTGCATAATTGAAGGGAAGAGAATTTGACGACATGATTTCACATGCCAGGTACAGTTGGAAGAGTGACGTGATGCTACGTTTACCAAGCCCAAAACACTTGTGTCATCTGATCAGCAAATGGACCAAAATGCCAGCTAGGTGACCAATCCCTCTTGGTTAAAGACCACTGTGTTAGTGGACTTGTGATCTTCAAGTATGAAAGAATCAGATGAGCTGAGAACCATCAACCTCACTAGGGGGATGTCAAGCGCCAGGGAAAACAGAAGATTCAGAAAGTTCAAATGAGTATAAAGATTTATTGCAAGCTAAGGTCGGCAGTTTGGCAGGTTGAATCCTGAGTGCCGCGTAACAGAGTGAGCGCCTGTTACTCGTCACAGCTTCTGCCAACCTAGCAGTTCGAAAGCACGTAAAAATGCAAGTAGAAAAATAGGGACCACTACGGTGGGAAGGTAATAGCGTTCCATGCGCCCTTGGCGTGTAGTCATGCCGGCCACATGACCATGGAGACATCCTCGGACAAGCGCTGGCTCTTTGGCTTTGAAATGGAGATGAGCACCGGCCGCTAGAGTCAGAAACTACTAGCACACATGTGCGGGGGAACCTTTACCTTTTACCTAAGTTCTCTACAAGAATCTGAACTACTAATGGCCAAAAGAAAATAGCAGGAGTTATGAAAGGAATTCATAGTGAGCTAAACTTAGATCTTTTGGGGTGCACAGGGACTCATAACTGATGATACATTTGACAATTCCCTCAGTCTCAGCCTGGTCATCTCCTCCATCAGACCAGACCAGGAAATCAATTTCACAGGATAGTTGAAACTACTTTTATTGAGACTGGCTATCACAACAGAGTGGGGCGCGGTGGTCTAGCAGTTTAGATGGAGGGTTTGCTGACCAAAAGGTTGGCAGTTTGAGACCCAAGCACCACATGACTGGGTGAGCTCCCATTCTTGCCCCAGGTCCTGGCAACCTAGCAGTTCGAAAGCATGCAAATGCAAGTAGATAAATAAGTACCACTTTAATGGGAGGTAGCAGCATTCTCTGTACCTCAGATGTATAGCCATGCTGGCCACATGACTATGAAAGCATCTTCGGATGATTCTAGCTTCCTTGGCTAGGAAACAGAGATGAGCACAGCCCCCTAGAGTCAGACATGAAAGACATTGCCTTTTTTTATCATAACAGAATCTTGCAAGTCTAATGCAAGACAAATGTCATTGCATTTATCTTGCATGCCAGACAAATGCAAATGCATTCTTTCACCAGGTGACAAAATTAGTGGACCAGAGGAATGCTGTGGATATAATTTACTTGGATTTCGGTAAGGCATTTGATAAAGTAGACCACAAGCTACTACTTGACAAGATAGAAAAATGTGGGTTAGACAGCATGACTACAAGATGGATTCGTAGCTGGCTGACTGGCCATACTCAACATGTGGTCCTCAATGGAACTGCATCTACGTGGAAGGAAGGATGTAGTAGGGTGCCCAAGGGCTCTCTTCTGGGCCCAGTGCTCTTCAACATCTTCATCAATGATTTGGATGAGGGGATAGATGGGGAACTCATTAAATTTGCAGATGACATCAAGCTGGCAGGAATAGCCAACACTCCAGAAGATAGGCTTAAGATACAGGAGGAACTTGACAGACTTGAACACTGGGCGCTATCTAACAAAATGAAATTCAGTGGTGAAAAAAAGTAAGGTTCTACATTTAGACAAGAAAAACCAAATGCACAGGTATAGTATAGGAGTACTTTTCTCAATAGTAGCAACCATGAGAGGGATCTTGGAGTCCTAGTAGACAATCACTTAAATATAAGCCAGCAGTATGCTGCAGCTGCCAAAAAAGCCAACACATTGGCAGAGGGATAGAATCAAGATCACGTGAACTGTTAATATCACTTTACAATGCCTTGGTAAGGCCACACTAGGAATACTGCATCCAGTTTTGGTCACCACAATATAAAAAAGATGCTGAGACTCTAAAAAGAGTACAGAGAAGAGCAACAAAGATGTAGAAAGAGTACAGAAAAGAGCAACAAAGATGATTAGGGATTGGAGACTAAAACATATAAGGAATGGTAACTGGAACTGGGTATGTCTAGTTTAATGAAGAGAAGGACGAGGGGTGACACGATAGCAGTGTTCCAATATCTCAGGGGCTGCCACAGAGAGGAGGGAGTCAAGCTATTCTCCAAAGCACCTGAAGGCAGGACAAGAAGCAATGGATGGAAACTAATCAAGGAGAGAAGCAACCTAGAACTAAGGAGAAATTTCCTGACAGTCAGAACAATTAATCAGTGGAACAACCTGCCTCCAGAAGCTGTGAATGGTCCAATACTGGAAGTTTTTAAGAAGAGACTGGACAGCCATTTGTCTGAAATGGTATAGGCAGTCGTGGGATTCAGATATGTGAAGTGTGGATGCCACTTCCAGAAGTCCATTCTGGGCCTGGGCAACAAAATATTAGCTACCGGTTCTGCTGAAGTGGTGCGAACTGGCTGAATCCCACCACTGGGTTCTCAAAGTTTGGTGAATTAAAGAGGTGTTTTACAAGAGCCTCTTTTGAATGTTATCTCCTTCTAGGCTTGAAATGTGTTGTAGCCTTTTGCCTGGTTAAAGATTCCCACATGTCTCCTTCAAGGTCATCTTCGTTATTTCCTACAATTCCTTTGGTATCACCACTGCAAGCAATTTCATATCGCATCGCATAATGAGATGCAAAACAGCTTCAGCATCCTAAGTGCCCATGCCACAGGAAGCGTCTGATTATAAGATCAAAGGAAATGGGATTCAATTTAAAAGAAGACTATATTTAAATGAAATATAGTTAATCTGGTTTCTTTGAACCATGAGAACCGACAGTGCCACGAATAGGAGAGTTTCGTCTTTTTGTAGGGTTCTTGGTGCTCTCTGAGCTTCATGGTTTTCTTGAACATGTTTTACCCAACTAGGTAACGTCATCAACGCTAGAAGGGAGAAAGGATTTGTACTCTGTTTATATAAACGGGTTGCCCTCTCAGTGTTGGCGGCAGCGTTGTTTTCTTCTTGGTAGTTCCTTGTTGTTTACTATTTAGTTGTCTAAGTTGATAGTTCCTTGATTGGGATATTATTTACTGCTTAATCGTCAGTCTGATATTATTTTTATTTATTTTATTTTAATTCCATTTATATCCCGCCCTTCTCCGAAGACTCAGGGCAGCTTACAAGCTTAGCAGTAGCCTTCATTCTATGTATATGCCTGCTTATTAGGGCTTTCATACACACCCCAATTGGCATTATTACAAAGTCAGATTATTGCCCCCAACAATCTGGGTCCTCGTTTTACCTACCTCGGAAGGATGGAAGGCTGAGTCAACCTTGAGCCTGGTGGGACTCGAACCTGCACTAATTGCAGGCAGCTGGTGTTACTTAAGGAGGCATTAGCCCACTGCTCCACCAAGGCTCTATTATTAATCCTAGTGTTGATCCCTGCTTACCCTGGTGTTTCTTTTTCTTTACTGGTTTCTTCTTAATTTCTTTTTTTTACTTCTTCTATTTATTTATTTCTGCTTGATTTCTCCTTTTTACTCGTTTTCTTTCTCTGGACATATTCTGGATTTTGAAAGGTTGCTAACACTATCGTGGTAGTTGGATTCTGATGTAGCCTTTCTAGGTGTATGGACCATTTCTACTTGTGCAGAGAGGATTAATTTTCCATCTAACTGACCACATTTTTTTCTGATATTTCCTATGCTCAAGTAGCATCCAGAATTTTGTTGGCATCCCCTTGAGATCCTCGTGAAATATATCTCCGAATTTAGCTGAGGAAGCTGCCTACATTCTTCATAGTGTAGGTTTCCCAAGTCACATAAACCAAAAACTGTGCCATAAATAGATTTGGTCTACATCCACAGCCTCATTTTCCACAATCAAGGTTGTCTCATATGTCAAGCAGTGGTTAAAGATTTGGTCATACTTTCTTGTCTGTAAAATATCAGGCGTCAGGTAGCACTTTTTCTGACCAACGAATGCAATTAAAAGGCATAGACTTTCAGAGCTGCCACTGTCTTTATCAGATATCTGGAGTAGCTAGAGCAGGATTTAAATTGAGGTGGAGCGTAAAAATGTGGGAAGAGAGAGAATGATGGTTTGGTTATGCAGATGCTGGTTATCTTTTTTTAGGTTTTATGGAAAGTGCTATCCGCTGGTTGAGATGACAGAGAGGCCTAATACAAAAATGTTGCGAGCACAACCACTGTTATCTCTCCCAGATAAAACTCTCTTCGTTGTGAGTTCAAAATCAAGGCCAAAGATACTTTTGTAAGCAGGTATTGTGGTTGACTGTTATCAGCTGAGATATGTAAGATCAATTTATTTTCATTCTTTGTTCCTTTTTTCTGATAGTCTCACACTGATGATACAAGAGGGAGATGCTTCATTAATTAGATGTAAAGTAAAGAGGAAAAGTCGGTTACCAAAAGCGCTGTGGCAATAATAGACTTTTGTGAAGATCTGAAGGGGTGCTTTACTTTGATGCTTCCAATAAATACAGCATTGTGTTACCTCATCAATCCAACATCCAACCAAAACTGGCACACATGTGATATGACACACAAATGCTCCCGGGTGAAAACATCATGAGAAGAAACTCAAAGAATTGTAGATGGTATCATTTGGAAGGGACTTTGAAGACTTCTTGTCCCAACTCCCTGCTCCTATATTTACTGAATTATAGGTAATAAACAAATTCCTTTTTTGCAAATTTCAAGATAGTAGGGATCCTCCCCTGTTTAGGGCCAGCTATTCCACTGATCAACAAGTCTTACTATCAAGAAATTCCTCTTCCTTTTTACTCTGAATCTCCTGTCTTTTAAGTTTAACCTCCTATTTCTGTTCATTGTTTCCATAGAACTATTTGTACATATGTGTGTAAGTTCTGTGAATATGTATGTGTGTGTGTACATGTGTGTGTGCTAATATAATATAATATAATATAATATAATATAATATAATATAATATAATATAATATAATATAATATAATATAATATAATATAATATAATTAATATAATATAATATAATATAATATAATATATATTAGTATAGTATAGTATAGTATAGTATAATACACACACACACATATAGAGAGAGAGAGATGTAAATATAGATATAGATATTACATGTATATATAAGATACGTATGTATGTGTATATACATATGTGTGTAAATAAACAGTCCTGTTGATATATCAAACTGATGTCATATATCAAACTTCTTAACCACCCATCTTCCTCCTAGTTCAGGTAGGAATTACTTCTTCCAGATTGGAATTTTAAAAAGGTGTGGTCATGAAAGATACTGATAATGTGACTAACACTGTGAATTTCACAATCTTTTAAGTTATTCGATTTTATCATACAAGTTAGAGGTTCTACAATGATAATGAATGAAACCAAAGTGCGAAAACAACCGCATTTCTTCATTTAAATGGCTAGGAAATATGGCTATTATTGTTAATGCTGCTTCTACACCCCTTCTGAGGCATAGAAAAATAAAGAGACTGAATACTCGAACTTTTTAAGTACCGTAAGTGAAAGAAACAATAATACCTTTGAACGTTCACTAAATGGATGGTTGTAAGTTGAGAACTACCTTTGTATGCAAAGACCAAGCAGTGCATGTGATATTATCCAGCGTAAGAGGAGGAGGAGGAGGAGGAGAAGGAGGGACTTTAAACTTCAGTAGTATGGATGAAGTCCAAATTAATAAATAATCGTCTAAATATAACCAACCCTTGAAGGTGGAACTTTTGTTCAAACAGAAAAATGAGGTGAGCTGTTTTAAAGCATTAAATTGATGTGTCTCATTCCAAGCTGGGAAGAACAAACCGTTTTGAGATTTAAAAACTTGCATACCCATTTCCTTTATCAGATTCTTAACCATTCAAAAGTACATATTCATCTATGAAAATTATCTGGTTGAGTCATTGTTATGTTCCCGGTTCGGTGAAGGGGAGACTCTGGCAAATCCTGGATAACCAGGATGCGTGCAGCCAGAGTGGGGTCTGGGTCTAAGTGTGGCAGGGGCAGCCTGCTGAGGCCATCTGCATGGCCCATTTCCCTGCCTGGTTTGTGAATCAGCCTATAATTATAGGCTGAAAGGAAGATAGACCACCTCAGCATTCATGGAGATAGAATCTGAAGTGTCTGTTTGTTCATTGTGAACAAACCCAGAAGTGAAGACCGTGAAATGGTGGCCATACAAGTAATCATGAAACTTCTTTACACCGGCCACTATGGCCAGTGCCTCCTTGTCTATTTGTGCGTAATTGTGTTCCGCTGAAGAAAGAGTCCTAGAATAATAAGTGATGGGAACCTGCCTCCTGTCAGCCATTAAATGGCTCAACATGGCCCCTACCCCATACGGAGATGCATCACAAGCGATGCAGATAAGCTTTTCACCAAAATGGGTGAGTACTGAGTTTGAAGACAGCAGTGATTTGACTGCCGAGAAACTTTTCTCATGGACGCTCGTTCACTGCCACTGTGCCTTTTTGTCCAAGAGCCTGTAATGGCTCTGCCACTGTGGCCTTGTGTGGAAGAAAGGCATGGTAAAAATTCAAAAGTCCTAGGAAGGCCTGAAGCTCCCCCTTAGACTTAAAACTGGGAGCCTGCTGGATTGCTCTGAGCTTGGAATCCACCGGATGAATGCCTGTGGCATCTATGTGGAAACCAAGGAATTCAGTTGAATATACCCCAATCTTGCACTTTTCTCTTTTTAGCTTCAGCCCCGCTTCACAGAAATGCTGAAGGACGGCTTTGAGCCATTCAGCCAAAATCTCCACTGACTCCCCAGCTATGAGGACATCATCGAAGTAGGGGCACACACCTGGAATGTTCTTGAGTATGCGCTCCATCACTCCCTGGAAAAGCCCTGGGGCTACACTGACCCCGAACTGCAGGCACCTAACCCTGAAAGCTCCTCTGTGGGTGACAGTGGTCTGAGCTTCTGCTGTGACATCATCCATGGATAGTTGCTGGTAGGCTTGTGCCAAATCAAATTTGGCAAATACGCAACCTCTCTGTAGTGATGCCAAAATGTGGCTGACTACAGGCACCAGATATACATGTTGTTATAGTGCTCTGTTAATAGTGCACTTATAATCCATGCACCTCACCATTGCCTTTAAGTGGCGTGACTATGGGGCTCTCCCACATTCTACTATCTACTGGCTGAAACACCCCTTGTTGCACCAGCTTGTCTAGCTTTGCATTGATTTTGGGTTTGATGGCAAAAGGCACTCTAAGAGTCTTGATCCGTATTGGGGTAATTGAAGGATCAAGGTGGAGGGCAAGGTGAAGTACTTAGGTGTACTTCCCTAAGTTTGGGCTGAACACATCAGCAAATTCCTGGCAAACTGCCAACAGGTCCGCTGCTTGTGTTCTGTGAATGCCAGTCACTTGGATGCCTAAGGCATCAAACCAGTCAAGGCTGATGAGGCTTGTGCGGTGGCCCTCGACAACCACGCATCCAATGGACCCTCAAACCCCTTGAACTGCACATTGAGCATAGCTTCCCCTTTAACTGATATGTGGGAGTTTTGGAAGTCCATCAGCAACAGGTTAGACGGCCTGAGTTTAATTCGTTTGCTGCTGTGACTGCAGATGTGATTAAAAGTTCCTTGGGAAACTATAGATAGGGCTGATCCTGTGTCCAGTTCCATGTTGCATGGAACTCCCTGAAGCTTGACCTTTAGCCTAAGCTTCTGAAAACTCTCCTTTGGCTGGAGCAATAGCCGACTCTGTGTTGCTCCAGGGCCCCGGTATCTTTCCTGAATACTTCTTCTTGCAGTATGTCCCACTGGCAACCTCTGCAGATGGCGGCAATGTGGCCTTGCTTGCCACATGCCCGGCACAATGCTGTGCAGAACCTGCACTCTGAGTGTCTATTTCAGCCTCCATAGCCCGCACATCGAGTGAAGGGAACTGCTTTCTCAAATGGCTGCTGGTTCCTCTCTGGTTGCTTCTGAAACCAATCGACCTCAAGGTCCATATCGGAGTCTTCTGTTCTTTTGGTGTCCTCGTGGTGGACAGTTTCTGGGCTGGGAATGTTCTTGGAGGGCCGTAAGGCCTTGACGGCTCCTCCGGCGGCTTCAGCAACCATCACCTCCTTCAGGGCATCTTGGAACATGAGAGTCTCTTTTGCAAATAACTTCTGCTGGAGATCTCAGTTCCTCAACCCACAAACCAATCGGTCTCTCAGTCTTTCTTCGAGATCTGCAAAGTTGCAAAGCCAGAACACCTGTCGTAGAGTGGCTATGAACTCGGCGGCAGACTCTCCTGACTGCTGCTGCCACTGCTCGAACACATGCCTCCATGCAATGACAGAGAGTTTTGACTCAAAATGGTCCTTGAGCTTCTTCTTAAGATCTGTGTAGGTGACTGACTTGAGTGTAGCCGTACCAACTAGGTTTTCGGCTATATCAAACGTCGCCTGGACACACATGCACAGGACCATTGTGGCCTTCAAGCTGTCTTCGCTAACTTGGTTAGCTCACAGATAGTTCTCAACGTGGGAGATGTAAGAACTCCATCTCTTGGGATGCGCCACATTGAATTCCACCAATTTGCCGACCTTGGACATGGTGGGTTTTCTTCGTCCTCGTTATGCCTTGTGCTGCTGTGTTTCTGTTCTGGCCCTAGGACGGATCCTTGGGGCATGGTTGTCTCCAGTATGGCTTGCTGGCAAACAGAGGGGGGAACGTAGTTCTTGCCAGGGCTCTGATGCCTGGCTTCACCCCCTAGTGGCTTCTGGCTCTCTTCTTTAAGCAGCACATCCCACCTTCATCACAACTGTTATGTTCCTGGTTCGGTGAGGCATTGACGAGGCAGAATGGTGAAACAGCAACACATTTATTCAGTAACAACAGAAGCAGCCCCAACTGCTGCTTAGCTTCTATTTATACGGACTGCTGCTAGTCGGCAGCCAATGAGATTAAAATGGTAATTCCCACCTAAAATGCAAACTAACAACTCCAGAGACAAGCAGTCTGGAGTTTAAAAGTAACGGCCGTTAACCATTGCACAACAGTTTACAAGCAATTTATCTCAATACATAACAGTCAGAAGGAAACCCTGATAACACATAAGCACATTGTACAGACCCATTTTGCAATGTTAGCAATTAGTTGTACTCACTAATTTCTTCTCTCCAAACAGAATAATCTTCAAATAATGTCCTAAAACTTGGTTTCTTTTCACTGTTCCTTCTTGTCCCTTGACTTGTCCCTTCTCACAAAATTCTTCAAAGCTTTAACAAGGATCTTTTCTATATCCAACATAAGATTAGCTGGATCCGTCTGTTGTTGTTTTTCTTTGCATGTCCCATTTAATTTTTAAGACATCAGCCAGCTTCTTTTGAATGTTCAGTGTAGTATCTTTTTCCATGTCATTCTTAAAGCCTGTCATTTTTTTAAACCACTTTCAGATCAGTGTCAATCTTGTCTAGTAATACCTGTTTTTCTTCCATATCATCTTTTAAACACACTCTATCTATAGAGGCAGAAAATCTTAAAAATAACTTATCTGGGCTTTGCTGGTTTCTACAAGGAGTTTGTCCCTAGTTTTGCAGACCTTATACTGGTAGTCCTCAACTTATGACCATAACGGAGACCAAAATTTCAGTTGTGGTCGTAAGTTGAGGAATACCTGTATGTGGAAAGAAGGATGACATAATAAGAAATGGGTGTCTAGTTTGTCTATAAAGTGCCTAAGCACATTGACTTTGTTTACAAAATAGCAGAACTGTTGCCTTATTATGATGGGAATCCTAATGGACAATTGTACGCTTTTAGGAAAGATAGTGATAGAAACACCATCTTGAAATCCACACATTTTCAAGATTGAGAAACACTGATCTCAGGCATCCAAATAGGCAGACTGACCAACTATTCTAGTCATCAATCTTTCTTCCTTGTATTCTGGACTCAAAACACTTAATTTAAGGAACAAGAATCTCAGACCTCTGGTTATTAGTATCCAATGGAAGGAAAATTTAAATTATAACCGATTTATTTATTTAGTGTATATGGCATACCATACATACCATATATTAACATTTCACCCAGACTAGTAAAACACAATAAAATATAAATGTTTAAAAAGATCTATGTTAAAATACCAATGTCTAGGCCAGTGATGGCGAACCTTTTAGAGACCGAGTGCCCAAACTGCAACCCAAAACCCACTTATGTATCATCGGGTGCCGGGTGGGCATGGCCCATTGTTTACAAAATAGCAGAGCAGAACTCTTGAAACAGACATCGTCTCAAAAGGATATGTTAATTAGGGGTTAGTGACAGTAGGGAAGTCAAGGCGAGATCTGGGGAAAATCCCGTGCAAACGGTATGGTTAAGCAAGCAATATTCCTCCTCCCACCACAGTCATAAATGTCCATTTGAAATTCAGCCACTCCACAGGTGGTATGATGTGCGGGTGACTGGCACGGTTGGCGCGCATCTCAAGGTCTTCTCCAACGTTCATTTCTCTGTAACCGTCTCCCTCATAAGGGAGATGATTCCTTTCTCAAGGATGAAGTGTTGGCTTTTTTGGCAGCTGCAGCACACTGCTGGCTCATATTGAAGTGATTGTCTACTAAGACTCCGTGATCCCTCTCACAGTTACTACTATTGAGCAAGGTACCACCTATACTATACCTGTGCATTTGATTTTTCCTGCCTAAATGTAGAACCTTACTTTTTTCACCATTGAATTTCATTTTGTTAGATAGTGCCCAGTGTTCAAGTCTGTCCAGATCCTTCGGTATCTTAAGCCTATCTTCTGGAGTATTGGCTATTCCTGCCATTTGTTGGTTTGTGAAAGGCAGCTTCCATCTGTTCCCTAAAATCTAATTTCTAATGTTGTGGGAAACTATCTAAGCTATCCAGAAATGCTGGTTAGCATATTTTGGATAGCAGAAACCTGTGGTTGTGTCTGTGGAGGTTGTCTACTGTATATAGGGTACCTGAACTCTTTCATTAAGTTGTGTACTTCCTTTGTTATTTCTGAGCGAGATCTATTTTGACAAAGCATAGCATTAAAGAGTTGACTCATGTCATGCAACTCGATAAGAGCTACTTTTATGTTAATTTGAATGCACTTGATGTTTTCCCAGCATCCCAGAAATAATTATACAATAATAGGACACCTATTTAAATTGCAATGATAAGAAACATTGCATTTTAATGATTTAAATAAAGACCCTACACAAAAAAGTTTTTTTAAAAAAATATATATATCTAAAAAAAAGGTTAAATCATGACAACTGGACCAAAGTTTGTTAAGCTGAGACGTTTCGCTACTCATCCATGTAACTTCATCAGTCAAAATTAAAAAAAATAAAAAAAAATAGGCAGAGTCAGAGAATCGTTGGAATGTACCAATTCTTGCCACATCAACTGCAGGGATTTCTCTCCAAAATATATAGCAGCATGTCAATGAAAACTCAATCATCCAGGCCAAAAGTATCTTTAAAAAGCTAAATGGACCAAAGTTTGTTATTCTGAGATGTTTTGTTACTCATCAAAGTAACTTCATCAGTCAAAATATATTAAAAAAAAGTAATTGGGGTGCGTAGGGAAACCCTTCGGATGAAACTTTTCAGATTAACAAACTTTGGTTAAGTTGCCATGGATTTAACTTTTTTTTTAGATACTTTTGGTTTTGACGATGGAGTTTTCATTGACATTTTTTTAAATGACAAACTAAACAAGAAAGAAATGACAAAGGATTAAATCATAAGCCTTAAACCTTAAACCATACCTGATTAAATCTTCAGTTTTTTTCAGACTGCTATGGCTGGAGAATCCATTAATGTTGCTCCATTCACATACCACACTTAACCAGGTTACTGAATTAACCTTTTTTTCAAGACTTTAAATCCTTAAACCCCAACCAAAGGGATCGTTTTGCACAGCACCCTTAGCAGAAAAAAGCTAAGATTGACACAGCTCAAGTTGACATGTTACGCAAATGCAGCTTCTAGGTTTTTATTGGAACGGGTAAAACATGTTGCGTGATTCCAATTTTTTTTCCATAAGTTCACTCTCTTGTTTTTCCATTTCTGTGCCTCATTTCACCCTTCAGCTCCTCGTCACTTTTTCATCTTTTCCACCTCAATCTCTATTTTGTTTTTGTTTTTTTCCTTTTTTTAAAAAAAAGTTTAACCTGTGGTCTTTCTTCTCCATTCCACCTTTGAATTGAATTGAATTGAATTTATTAAATTTATATGCCGCCCTTCTCCCTAAGGACTCAGGGTGGCTCACAACAATAAAAAGTTAAAAAACATAAAATACAAAATTTAAAAAGAATTAAACCATAAATGTAATAAATACATAACAATTAGCCCAATAAAACCAAATTTAAAACTATAGTCAGTCCAGGCCCGATTGTTGGAACATCCATGTCTTCAGGTCACGGCGGAAGGACCGAAGGTCAGGGGCCGTCCACAAGTCCGGAGGCAGTTCATTCCAGAGGGTCGGTGCGCCCACAGAGAAGGCTCTTCCCCTGGGGGTCGCCAGCTGGCATTGCTTAGCCGACGGAACCCTGAGGAGGCCGACTCTGTGGGAGCGAACCGGGCGATGGGAGGTTGACAATAGCAGCAGGTGGTCTCGCAAGTACCCCAGGCCTAAGCCATGTAGGGCTTTAAAGGTAATTACCAGCACCTTGAATCGCACCCGGAGGGCAACTGGAAGCCAATGCAGCTCACACAGGAGTGGTGTAACATGGGAGTATCGAGAAACTCCCATAAGCACCCACGCGGCCGCATTCTCTACCAGCTGAAGCCCCCGGGTGCACTTCAAGGGCAGCCCCATGTAGAGAGCATTGTGCCATATTCCATAATGTTAGGATATTAAATTTGAACAGGCAGTCCTCGAATTATGACCACAATTGAGCCCAAAATTTCTATTGTTAAGTGAGACATTTGTTAAGTGAGTTTTGCCCCATTTTACATTTCTTGCCACTGTTGTTAAGTGAATCATTGCAGTTGATAAGTTAGCACCACAGTTGTTAAGTGAATCTGGCCTCCCCATTGACTTTGCTTGTCAGAAGGTCGCAAGAGGGGAATCACATGACCTCTTGGGACACAGCAGTGGTCATAAGTATGAACCACTTTGCCAAGCATCTGAATTTTGATCACATGATCATGGGAATGCTGCAAAGGTCGTAACTGTGACTAATGGTCATAAGTCACATTTTTTAACATTGTTCTAACTTTGAATGGTCAATAAATGAGCTGTTGTAAATCAAGGACTACCTGTATAACGGGCCAGAACACAGAACAATAGTTGATTGGTTGGAGAGTGCTGTCTCCTGCATGAGGCAATCTATGCTATGATTGGTTGCTGTGAGTGCCAAGGGGGAGTTTCCCTTTTTTTCCACCTTTTTCTTCTGTGGGCTCTGTATGCTGTTAAGATTTACCTCAGGATGTTTCTGTGTTTCTGACTATCTTGTCTGCTGTAAATACAGATGTTAAATATATTGATGTATATAAAATTACAAGTTTGTGCCAGTGTCTCTGACTTCATTTGACACCTGCTGAGCAATTCCTTGACATATAACAATCCAAAATCTTGTGGAACATCTCAACCTCTTCCTTTAATTACTCATCGCAGATAAGCTCTGTGACTCAGATTCACACCCATCGCCCCACAGATAGTTTGTTCCCATTCTAATGTATTCCTCACCAAAAATAATTTGGTTGGATCTTTCAGGATGCCTACGCTCCTTGGTGAAGACTCTTGAAAAATACCATGGACAGGCAAGAAACAAACCAATGGCATTATCGACCAAATCAATCCAGAGTTCTTACTTGAGGCGCAAATTACCAGGTTCAAATTATCCTATTTTGGATACATTATGTGAAAACCCAGGTTGTTGTTTGGTTCAAAATTTAATATTAAAGCTGGCTTTAATTAATCACCCTGAACATAGTAATATGGAGGACGAAGCATTTAAAATAAAATGAAATAAATAAAATGCTGATGCTTTCATCTCAGCTTAGTATAATGAATATATATATAACATTCTTTGAAGAATTCCTTGCTACTAAATGATCAGTGTGCCCTGAATCCTGGTTCAGTTTTGACTGCAATGGTGTACTTGAAAGACAGGTATTCTGGAAATCAATCCTTTGTCAGCAACAATCCTAATGACATGTTACGTTTGACTTCATTCATGCAACAGGAAGAATGTGTGGCTATATGCAGGTGCCACTGACTTGGAATTACAAGGAACATTTCTAGAATTGTGCTATATAGGAATAGCGCTTAGACTTATATACTGCTTCAGAGGGCTTTACAGCCCTCTAAGCAGTTTATAGAGTCAGCATATTGCCCTCAGAAATCTGGGCCATCATTTTACCAACCTCAGAAGGACGGAAGGCTGAGACAATCTTGAGCCAGTCAGGAACGAACTCCTGGCAGTGAGCAGAGTCAGCCTGCCATACTGCATTGTAATAACTGCCACTATGGCTTGCTTGCTTGCTTGCTTGCTTGCTTGCTTGCTTGCTTGCTTGCTTCCTTCCTTCCTTCCTTCCTTCCTTCCTTCCTTCCTTCCTTCCTTCCTTCCTTTCTTTACAAGCAATAGCACTTAAACTTATATACCACTTTACAGCCCTCTCTAAGTGGTTTACAGAGTCAGCATATTGCCCTCAGCAATCTGGGTCCTCGTTTTACCAACGTCGGAAGGACGGAAGGCTGAGTCAACCTTGAGTTGGTCAGGATCAAACTCCTGGAAGTAAGCAGAGTCAGCCTGCAATACTGCATTGTAATAACTGCGCCACTATGGCTTGCTTGCTTCTTTCCTTCCTTCCTTCCTTCCTTCCTTCCTTCCTTCCTTTCTTTCCTTTCCTCCTTTCCTTCTTTCCTTCACAAGCAATAGCACTTAAACTTATATAACGCTTCAGTGTTTTACAGCCCTCTCTAAGCCCCATCAGGATCGAACTCCAGACTGTGGGCAGAGTTTACCTGCAATACTGCACTTTTTAATCACTGCACCACCTTGACTCTGATAGGTAGGTGCTGGTCATGTTGACATGATCAATGAGAAAGTACCTTCTTCACCTGAAGAAAATTAGCTTAAAAACAATCACAATTGTGATTATGAAATGACAGACAGGACACAACATCCTTCCTGAGGTACCTGGTGGGCAAATAAGTCACAACGTTTATTTGCAGCATGGACATAAGCTGGGAGAGTGGAATGGTCAGAAATTAAGCCCTGATCGGAAGGCAGTCCTGTTGACTCCACTATGTAACTGGTCCTCTGGAAGCACTCTCAGCGACATTGATTCAATTGAACCTTACAGCCCTGTTTGCATATCATGGCCAGCTGGCCAAGGGAAGATGGTAGGGATGCAAACACTAGTTCAGTTGACCCAGCTCATTACCTCTGATGGAGTTACATTTAGCTCTGCAGAGCCACAAGACCTTAGGGCAGACACATCAAACTCGCGATGTCACGTGACGTCGCGCAACATATCAGGACGGTTTTGCCATTGCCAGCAATGGGGTAGGTGCAGCTTCCGTGTGATGTGTCCGGCCCACGGGCCGGCAGTTTGACACCCCTGCTTTAGGGGATTGAACTAACTCTCCCTGGTTAGTCATATCATCCAAGCACGATGAACCATTCCCCTATCTCTGGCGAGAACAATTTCCCAAAGGTGCTCTTTCAAAAGGCAACTGGATTTTCTTTGTGCACCCATTTGCACTATTCAGGTGACCCTGAGGGCACAGATGAACCCCCAGCTGGCCTCAATGACTCTCAGAAAGAGTGCTAAGGACCAGATGACTACAAAGAATATAAATCCTTCCATCCTCCACCACCGAGTCAGAACTAAAGAAGCTTCTTGGATGAGAAGCAAAATGTCTTCAAGGAAAAATCCCCCCCCCAAAAAAGTCCAATTGTTTTTTGAAAAAGCACCTTTAGTAAAACCATGACCTAGGTGACAATTTCCCAAAGGGTATCTTTAGGCACTCTATCTTTGTGGCCATTTCCACTGTCATCTTGTAGCAGCCACAAGGAAGGTCAAAACAGATCTGGAGGATTGAATACAACTCAACCCCATCATATTACTATGGGTGGGGGCTTTTTTTTCAATTACTTTTCACTCCAAAGGAAAACATCAAGACACAAGAAGGGAGATGCCAGACTCCCATCTTCTGCACAATGATTCTGGGATTGACTAATTAGGGATGCGGTGGCTCAGTGGGTTAGGACACTGAGCTTGTCGATAAGATCGTCAGCAGTTTGGCGGGTCGAATCCCGAGTGCCACGTAGCAGAGTGAGCGCCTGTTACTCGTCCCAGCTTCTGCCAACCTAGCAGTTCGAAAGCACGTAAAAATGCAAGTAGAAAAATAGGGACCACTACGGTGGGAAGGTAACAGCGTTCCGTGCGCCTTTGGCGTCTAGTCATGCCGGCCACATGACCACGGAGACGTCCTCGGACAAGCGCTGGCTCTTCGGCTTTGAAACGGAGATGGGAACCGGCCCCTAGAGTTGGAAATGACTAGCACGCATGTGCGGGGGAACCTTTACCTTTACCTTTTAATTAGGATATTCCTGACTCCAGTGCCTGGAGTTTAGGGAATGGAAGGATGTTGTAGCCAGCTGTCTCATATTAACGTAGTTATTAGACAATCACCTGTCTGAGATGGTGTAGGTTCTCCTGCTGGAGCAGGGGGGGGGTAGGGGGTGGATTAGAAGACATTCAAGGTCCCTTCCAGCTCTATTCTATTCTAAGACCAATCAAAGATTTAGAATTTCACGGTAATAAATAAGCAACAGTCATTATTTGGATATTTACAATGAATTGTGGCGGGGAATAGCACAGACTTTAAAAGAATGGGGATGCACTGTAAGCCCACTTATAGGTTCTTCTCTGAATCGTTTAACTCCTTTAGGCAGCTGAAACTGGAAATTCCTCAGCAAGCTGGTAAAGACAAGGAAAATCTCCATCCTCGCCATCTGTTCCCCCAGACAAATACGTGCTCCTGTGAATAGGAAACAGAGGACAGCGGCAAGTAAGAAATTAACTGATATTTTGTTCTGAGCAGTTGTCTCTGTCGATACAGATACTCCTCGCCTTAGGACCGTGACTGAGTCCAAAACTTCCATTGCTAAGTCAGACGCCTAAGCGACTTGTGCCCCATTTTGTCACTTTTTTTTTTTTGGCCACGGTTGTTAAGCGGTTGTGGAGTGAATCTTGCAGTTGTTCCGTAAATCTGGCTTCCCCGTTGATTTTGCTTGTCAGAAGCCAGCTGGGAAGGTTACACATGGTGATCACGTGACCCTGGGGCACCGCAACTGTATGAATACACACCGGTAGCCAAGCGCTTGAATTTTGATGGCACAACCACAGGGACACTGCAACAGTTGTGAGTGTGAAAACCAGTCGTTAAGTCACTCTTTTTCAGTGATGTCCCTTTGAACCAGTGCTTTTTTTGTAAAAGAAAAAAAGGTGCCGGAACTCACACACGTCATACAGCCCGCCTTGCCTACCCTACAAGGTTCCATCCAAAAAAGGTGCCAGAACTCCGTTCTGAGCGTTCTATGAGGAAAAAAAGCCCTGCTTTGAACGGTCACTAAACGAACAGTTGTAAATTGAGGACGACCTGTAATACGTTTGATACTAAGAAACATGTGGCAACATGTTGGCTCTGGAGTCGTAAAGACAGGGCTCAGAGGCTGCCTGATGGCCACAAAGGGAAGCTTTGAAACAGCTGGATGTTATTTATGCTACTTCCAGGCCTTACTTAAGGTTATAGTTAGAGCAAAAGAATACTTTTACCTGCTCCAAACGGAAGAAATTCTTCCCTCAGCACAAAATGTCCATCTTTGTCCAAAAAATGATTGGGGTTGAACTTTTCAGGGGTCTCCCACTGCATGGGATCAAGAAGAACTGAGCGGAGATCCGGTACAATTATAGACCCCTGTAAGGAAAAAAACAACTCAGTCAGAAGGCTTCTAAGTCAGAGGTCTTCAAACTTGGCCCTTTTATGACGCTGGCTGAGGAATTCTGGGAGTTGAAGTCCACAAGTCATAACAGGTCCAAGTTTGAAGAGCCCTGTTCTAAGTCAACACACTATACTATTCTTAACCAGAATGTTTTTCAGGGATATGACTAAAATTACAGAGTGTTTGTGACAGCCAACATTCCCGTCAAATGGTCATGGCAATATTATTTTATTGACCAAGAAAAAAAAATAGTACAATAATACTTTAGATTGCTTCCTGACAACCAGCATTTCCATCTACTAATCTTTCTGATTCTGGTATCAAGTATGCATGAAACTAATTCAGACCGTAGTAACATTCTCAACAATCTTCAAATACCATGTTGGCATAGCCATAGTCATGGACACATTGACGTGCTTGCAAGCTTAAGTGTTCTGCTCACAGGGAATTATTAGCCAATGTATACAGGTAGTCCTTGACTTACAACCACAATTGAGCCGAAAATTTCTGTTGCTAAACAAGACAGTTGTTAAGTGTGTTTTCTCCCATTTCACAACTTTTCTTGCCACAGTTGTTAAGGCAGGGGTCTTCAAACCTGGCCGTTTTCTGACCTGTGGACTTCAACTCTCAGAATTCCTCAGCCAGCATGCCTGGCTGAGGCATTCTGGGAGTTGAAGTCCACAAGTCATAAAAGGCCCATGTTTGAAGACCCCTGTGTTAAAGGAATCACTGCAGTCATTTAAGTTGGTAACAGGGTTGTAAAATGAATCTGGCTTCCCCCCATTGACTTTGCTTGTCAGAAGGTCACAAAAAGTGCTCACGTGAGCCCAGGATACTGCAACAGTCATAAATAGGAACTAGTTGCTAAGCATCCAAATTTTGACATGTGACCATGGGGATGCTGCAAGAGTCATGTGAAAAGTGGGCATGTCCTAAGAGATGGAAAATCAGAATGCTGCATTGAAAATGGGCATAAGTTTCTGAAATTGTCATATGTTGAAGAGAATTTTATTCAAATAATTTTACATTAACATATGGCATTTATTTTGCATCAGTAACTTCTCTTCAACTTTGGAATGCAATTATTTTTTTTTAGTACAGCACACTGAAATGTTAGTTCCCACAACATTTTTTGAAATTTTACTTCTCTGCATCATGCAATATCTCAAAACATTGGTTTGGGAGTCTAAAATTTCATTCCCAGATAAAAATACAAATTGATGGTGCCTTTTAGCTAGCATACTGTAGTTTCTTGCTCTTCAGATCTCTGGGAGGAGGAGGAACAGGATTTCTCATCTTTCTGGTTCTGTGCCAGATCAGAAATTCCTAAGTATCTAAAAGATAGATCTAAGTATCTGTTAAAGTATTATTATATTAAATATCTAAACACATATCTAAAAGAGCACGCTTTGATACAGGACTGTAATGGTATAAATTATCCGTACCTTTGGAATGTAAAAACCAAGGATGGTGACATCCTTCCTGCATCTTCTGGCAATACCAAAACTTAAGACATAATTGATCCGCTGGATCTCATGAATCACAGCATTGGTATAGGGCAGTTTCTTTCGATCCCGATAGCAAATTAAGCCCGAGGAACAAACATTTTGTATCTCCTTGTACACTTTATCTGAGAAAAAGAAGAGAACAAAATGCTTTCTTTAGCTATGACTTCAACTTTTATTTATTTATTTATTTACTCATTTGTATCCCAACGTTATTATTTTTACAAATAACTCAAGGTGGTGAACACCCTTCTCCTGTTTTCCCCACAATAACGCTATGAGGTGAGAGGGACTGTGTGAGCTACATGACTTATTTCATCATACAGATCACTTATTTCATCATACAGATTGCTGGAATTGGGTATGTGTAGTTTAACGAAGAGAAGGGTGAGGGGTGACATGATAGCTGTGTTCCAATATCTCAGGGGCTGCCACAAAGAAGCGGGAGTCAAGCTATTCTCCAAAGCACCTGAAGGCAGGACAAGAAGCAACGGATGGAAACTAATCAAGGAGAGAAGCAACCTAGAACTAAGGAGAAACTTCCTGACAGTGAAAACAATTAATCAGTGGAACAACCTGCCTCCAGAAGTGGTGAATGCTCCAACACTGGAGGTTTTTAAGAAGAGACTGGACAGCCATTTGCCTGAAATGGTATAGGGTTTCCTGCCTGAGCAGGGGGTTGGACTAGTTGACCTCCAAGGTCCCTTCCAACTTTATATTATTATTATTATTATTATTATTATTATTATTATTATTATTATTATTATTATTATTATTATTATTATTATTATTATTATTATTATAGATGTTGTCAGTCTTCTAAATATTTTTTTTTCCAAATGAGAAAAAAATGAAACTGATTTCGGCTTTTGACAATCAAGTAGGTTACTGTTATAGAAACGGCTAGTGTTTATTGTTTTATATAAAAAATGAGATTATATTATGCATCTTGCCACACTGAAAGAATTTGGACGTCACCGCTTTTTGTATCTTTTTTTTCCCCTTTGCTTTGTTCTCTTTCCCCTTTCCCATGTTTTTCCATTGTCTTTATTTTCATTTGCTTTTTACATTAAGAGGGGGGGAAAATCTTTTAGTAAGAACCATGTAAAAATACTGGGGAAAGAACCATGGCCATTTTGGTAAAAGTCACAAGTACAGTAAAAGAGTGGAATTCATTGTGCAGATCAGACTGGGGATAAAATGGAATAGCAATAACACTTAGACTTATATACCGCTTCACAGGGCTTTACAGCCCTTTCTAAGCTGTTTCCAGAGACAGCACATTGCCCCCCAACAATCTGGGTCCTCATTTTACCGACCTCAGATGGATGGAAGGCTGAATCGACCTTGAGCTGGTGAGACTCGAACTGCCGAACTTTTGGCAGTCGGCCGAATTAGCCTGCAGTACTGCATTTAACCACTGGGCCATCACGACTCATAAAAACAAGGTTAGGTTCACCTTTTCTTTCCAGATTATTGTCGAGTAGTTATGTTTAAACTTGATTTTAATAAATCCTTTCTGAGGATATGATAATATATAGAGGTATCCTTTCCAAATACAAATCACATGTTTAAAAACATCTCTCTTACATACGCACTCGTCTAAAAAGAAAACATGGTTAATAAATTAAGTATTGCCAATCATTACATATTAAGCAAGGAAAATTGTGATTACGGGGTAGTGTATGGCAATGTGTGTGTGTGTGTGTAGGTAAAGGTTCCCCTGCACATGTGTGCTTGTCGTTTCCAACTCTAGGGGCCGGTGCTCATCTCTGTTTCAAAGCCGAAGAGCCAGCGCTTGTCCGAGGACATCTCCGTGGTCATGTGGCCGGCATGACTAGACGCCAAAGGCGCATGGAACGCTGTTACCTTCCCACCATAGTGGTCCCTATTTTTCTACTTGCATTTTTACGTGCTTTCGAACTGCTAGGTTGGCAGAAGCTGGGATGAGTAACAGGCGCTCACTCTGTTACACGGCACTCGGGATTCGACCCGCCAAACTGCTGACCTTCTGATCGACAAACTCAGCGTCCTAACCCACTGAGCCACCGTATCCCTTTATATATATGGCCTACCAGCCATTTGGAAACCCGCCTTGATTGACAGACGAGTCCTAACCACCAAGAATGATACCAGACCCAAACTCCTGATAACATCACATGACATCACCACCACACAACCATTCAAAAAGCAAATCCGAACCCACAACGATAACGACACACAACCACAAAACAGAAACCTAACTACAGCTGCAACATCAGCCACTTTAAACCCCTCCAAACCACACAATAAGCAAACTGACACCCACGATAAAAACATGGCACCACCACAAACACGGAGCCAAACAAAAGCAGCACAACTCACCAGTTCAGGTCTAAGGCTGGCAGCTGAGACCAGCCCATCCACTCAAAACACATCCCCACCCAATCAGAACACAGCCCCCATTCAAAACACACTCCCACCCAATCAGAACACAGCTAACCCCCCACCCAATCACAGCACACCTCCACCCACAGAACACACCCCCTCTGGCAGTTTAAAAAGGAATAAAAAACAGCCACTACCACACACTTCTCCCAGAAGAACGAAGCTGAAGCCTGAGGATGAGGGATGAGATTTCCTCGAAACATTGCCCTGATACCTCCAATTCTACGTGGGGAAAAACCCGAATGACCAAAGATCTACATATATATATGTAGTGTAAATTTTTTGGCTTGCTAACAAAGAATAAAGAGAGACCGATATGATCATTACAAACTTATTTGTTCTCATCAGTCAGCCATACCCTTCTGAGATTCGAACCTGGGCCGACTGCGTCTTAAGCAGGCCACAGGCTCGCTCTCTCTCTTTGTTAGCTAAGAAGCAAGGGAGATATGTGTTAAATGTTTGTTAAGCATTCAGAATACACTTGCTTAGTCTCAGACATGGGACAAATTTTATTTCCTGTTTCAGCCTAGCCCAAGGCCATCTACAGGCAGTAGCCACAGCAGTGGCAGCTCATACAGTATTTGTGTAAATTTTTTGGCTTGCTAACAAAAAATAAAGGGAGACCGATATGATCATTTCAAACTTATTTGTTCTCATCAGTCAGCCATACCCTTCTGAGAGAGAGAGAGCCTGTGGCCTAGGGGTTAAAACAACTGCTTAAGACGCAGTCAACCCAGGTTCGAATCTCAGAAGGGTATGGTTGACTGATGAGAACAAATAAGTTTGAAATGATCATATCGGTCTCCCTTTATTCTTTGTTAGCAAGCGAAAAAATTTATACAAATACTGTATGAGCTGCCACTGCTGTGGCTACTGCCTGTAGATGGCCTTGGGCTAGGCTGAAACAGGAAATAAGATTTGTCCCATGTCTGGGACTAAGCAAGTGTATTCTGAATGCTTAACAAATATTTAACATATATATATATATATATATATATATATATATATATATATATATATATATACGTATATATATATACATATATATATATATATATATACATACATATATATACATATACACACATACACACACACACACACACACACATATATATATATATATATATATATATATATATATATATATATATATATATATATATATATATATAATATCACTTGAATTTACAGATTTCAATCCTATTCCAGATTAGGTGTGAGAATTCACTGAATTCAATAGGACCTATATTTCAGTAGACACGTCTAAAATTCCACTAAACATAGTAACACAGAATATGTATCACAGTTGACTGGACAGAAGGAGATGTGGTATACCCCTTCGCTCTTTGGATATATAGAATAACAATGTTATCCCTCTGTCTTCTAATGCTTCTCAAATAAATAATAATAATAAACCCACCCTGCTTGAAATAGATTCCATTAAAGGTCTAACTTGGATGATTAAGGCTTAAGGGCATCTTTTCCCCAACTTTCCTTATAATAATAGCTGTTCCTCACCCATCCTGTATGACTTCAAAGAGAAATTACAACTCCCAGGCTACAGAACCTAAGTTCCTCCCCATGGAATGAAGTTCACCTCTTTAATGACGTAGCTCTCACCTTGGACATCTGGATGATTGCTGATGAAAAGCAGCGCCCATTGCAAACTGGTGGCACTTGTCTCCGTCCCAGCTATAAAAAAATCAACAATGCACTCGGTCAGATTCTCCTCATCATAGGTATCGCCGGGATCATCCTTGCTCTGTTCAAATTGTTGAAAGGAAACATCATTAGAAGGAAGGTATAGATCAACTTTTGTTGTAGAGAAGCGTGTCTGCAAAGAGTTTTGAGCTGGGATAGTAATCCATAGTGCCCATTAATGGGGAGAGAGAAAGAAAGAAAAAAAGATCATTTTGAAGCTCCTCTAAGGATCCCTTTTCCTAAACTGGACCTAATCCTTTCAGGAAAGCAGAAAAGTCAAAATGGTGGATGCGACCCTATGATCAAAGCCCCACACTTTGTAATGCGTCCACGGGGATGCTGCAAGGGTCGCAAGTGTGAAAAACGGTCATATCACTTTTTTTCAGTACCGTGGCTACTTCAAACGGTCACTAAATGAACGGCTGTAAATCAAGGAATACTGTAATGTCTCCTGTTCCTTGACCTTTTCTAAAGCTAGCTGGGACACCTGGCACCTCTTTTCCAATTTGAATTCTAATCTGCATTGAATTATCCTGAACACCACTTTGCCAGCATGTGTAATTAAGAGATTACGTGGAAACATAATTTTCCTGTAACAATTTTGGTAAACCATTGTCTTCTTCCGGGTTATTTTTAAACTTTTCAGTGTAGCCCACTGACCTGGGATCTCTCAGAGATCTCCCATCCAAATGCTAAACCCCATCAAGCCTTTTCTGAGATAGCTAGGATCCAATATACTGACACGGTTGAAAATGACTTCATAGAGATTATTCATATGATAGGCAAAATACAGAATACTGAATAATATAATTGGAAACAGCCTTGGAGATTTTCTAGTCTTTTCACTAGACTAGACATCTCCAGTTCCTGAAACTGTTCTTCATATGTTTTAGTCTCCAGGCCTTTAATCGTCTTAGTTGCTCTTCTCTGCACTCTTTTTCTTTAGAGCTCTTGATAGGCTTGGAACTGGAGGTTTGTACAGTGCAGTGGTGTGGATCACCTCGTTGGATCCACTTTGAGAAAAAGCGACAAAGAAATTTTTCTTGGTCTATTGGCAATTGAAATCTGTCTTAAGGACAATCCCAGTGGTGTGTCCTAGTAGACGGTCCTAGTAAGGTAAAAGTAAAGCTTCCCCCGCACATGCGTGCTAGTCGTTTTCGACTCTAGGGGCCGGTGCTCATCTCCATTTCAAAGGCGAAGAGCCAGCGCTTGTCCGAGGACGTCTCCGTGGTCATGTGGCCGGCATGACTAGATGCCAAAGGCGCACGGAACGCTGTTACCTTCCCACCGTAGTGGTCCCTATTTTTCTACTTGCATTTTTACGTGCTTTCGAACTGCTAGGTGGGCAGAAGCTGGGACGAGTAACAGGCGCTCACTCTGTTACGCGGCACTCAGGATTCGACCCGCCAAACTGCCGACCTTCTGATCGACAAGCTCAGCATCCTAACCCACTGAGCCACCGCGTCACTGAGCCATGGTCCTAGTGGACAATCCTAAATATAAGCCAGCAGTGTGCAGCTGCCACCAAAAAAAAAAAAGCAAATGGAATCCGTGGTTGCATAAATAGAGAGATAGACTCAAGATCATGTGAAGTATTAGTACCGCTTTATAAAACCTTAGTAAGACCACATCAGGACTCCTTCATCCAGTTTTGGTCACCTCATTATAAAAAAAGATGTGGAGACTTTGAAAAGAGTGCAGAGAAGAGCAACTAAGACGATTAAAGGCCTGGAGACTAAAACATATGAAGAACAGTTTCAGGAACTGGAGATGTCTAGTCTAGTGAAAAGACTAGAAAATCTCCAAGGCCGTTTCCAATTATATTATTCAGTATTCTGTATTTTGCCTATCATATGAATAATCTCTATGAAGTCATTTTCAACCGTGTCAGTATATTGGATCCTAGCTATCTCAGAAAAGGCTTGATGGGGTTTAGCATTTGGATGGGAGATCTCTGAGAGATCCCAAGGTCAGTGGGCTACACTGAAAAGTTTAAAAGTAACCCGGAAGAAGACAATGGTTTACCAAAATTGTTACAGGAAAATTATGTTTCCAAGTAATCTCTTAATTACACATGCTGGCAAAGTGGTGTTTAGGATAATTCAATGCAGATTAGAATTCAAATTGGAAAAGAGGTGCCAGGTGTCCCAGCTAACTTTAGAAAAGGTCAAGGAACAGGAGACATTACAGTATTCCTTGATTTACAGCCATTCATTTAGTGACCGTTTGAAGTCGCCACTCTAAAGAAAAATCAAAGTCAGCTGTAGCAAACTCTACTGAGATATCAAGGAGTATGAATGAGGCCACATTTTTCTCCTGTCTAGAAAGGGACATCAGACCTTGGTTTTTAGTTAGGAGGACATTTACAACTACAAGGTGGTGTAAGACGTTGTGAGGAGGCTTGGAGAGGAATGGAAGGGAAGTTAGATATGAAACTAGATAGTAGGTGAGGCAATATCTCATTAACATCAACATTTTGCCTTCCCAGGTGCAAGATACCTGGGAAGAAGATCTCAGAGCCTTCAAAGAGACTTACTAAAAAGAATGCTGGGAAATTCCATTTATAGTTTTCTGAATGTCTGTATTTACCAGATGAGCATTCACAAAACCTCACTAAAATCTATGCAGTTCTTGCTTCTTTGATCTTGCCCATCGGTGTGGGGCTTCATAAATACATTATTTATACCTCTTTACCTCCTTGACAAGAATGTGATGACAATAGTCAGATTTCCTTGAAGTGGAAAAGGGAAATGGGTTGTTGTTGTTGTTTTTTTTTTAAAGTAAAAGCCAAAGTAAAAAGCTCAAATTCTTGCGACTTTATGGTGATGACCATGTAGGTTTTCTGCGCAGCAATACATGCAGTCCTTGACTTACCAAAAAAGCTAACACAATCCTGGGTTGTATAAACAGAGGCATATAATCAAGATCACATGAAGTACTAGTACCGCTTTATAAAACCCCAGTGAGACCACACCTGGAATACTGCAGCCAATTTTGGTCACCGCATCACAAAAAAGATGTTGAGAGTTTGGAAAAAAATTCAGAGAAGAGCAACTAAGATGAACAAAGGCCTGGAGACTAAAACATTTTAAGAATGGTTGCAGGACTTGGGTTTGGCCAGTCTAAAGAAAAGAAGAAATAGGGGAGACTTGATAGCAGTGTTCCAGTATCTGAGGGGCTGCCACAAGGCAGAGGGGGACAGGTTGTTCACCAAAGCACCAGAGGGAAGGACGAGAAACAATGGATGGAAACTGACCAAAGAGAGAAGCAGCCTGGAATTAAGGAGAAACTTCCTGACAAGGATGACAATCAACCAGTGGAACAGCTTACCCCCAGAAATCGTGGGCGCTCCATCACTGGAGATTTTTAAGAAGAGACTGGACATTCACCTGTTTGAGATGGTATAGGTTCTCTTGCTTTGAGGAGGGGGCTGAACTAGAAGACCTCCAAGGTCCCTTCCATTCCATTCTATTCTATTCTATTCTATTCTATTCTATTCTATTCTATTCTATTCTATTCTATTCTATTCATAAGACGGGCTTTAAATGGGTGGCAATTTCACCCTGTTTTTAATAATCTTGGTTTTGACTTGATTATATCTGTCTCGTAAAAGATCAAGAACCCGCTTGATGTCATAGTTAAGCCGCTAGGCTAGAAGCTGGGAAAACGTGCCAGTCACCTTCTCTCAGCCCTATGAAGGAAGTAACAGCAAACCACTTTTCAAACCTTGCCAGGAAAATCGCAAGAGTGTATCCAGGTGGTCACCAGGAGTCAGGATTGACTCAAAAGAATGCATGCCTGAAAACTTCATAATAATAAATGCATAATAAAACTTCATAAAGAGCCTTGGTGGAGCAGTGGGCTAATGCCTCCTTAAGTAACACCAGCTGCCTGCAATTAGTGCAGGTTCGAGTCCCACCAGGCTCAAGGTTGACTCAGCCTTCCATCCTTCCGAGGTAGGTAAAATGAGGACCCAGATTGTTGGGGGCAATTAAGCTGACTTTGTAATAATGCCGCTTGGGGGTGTGTGAAAGCCCTAATAAGCAGGCATATACATAGAATGAAGGCTACTGCTAAGCTTGAAAGCCGCCCTGAGTCTTCGGAGAAGGGCGGGATATAAATGGAATTAAAATAAAAAAAAATAAATATTTACTGTTTCATTTTTATACTGTGACCTCAATACCCAGCAGTCTAGAAGGACAGATAGATCATAGACAAATAAAACACGAGGCTGAGAAAAAAAACGTATGACGGCTTTGCAACTGTTATGCTTTAGTCATAGCAGGGCACGCAGCTGTACAGGTGGTCCTCGATTTACAACTGCAACTGAGCCCCCAGTTTATGTTGCTAAATGAGACATTTGTTAAGTGAGCTTTGCCCAATTTTACGACTTTTCTTGCCGCCACTGTTAAGTGAATCACTGCAGTTCATATGTTAGCAGCGTGGTTGTTAAGTGAATTTGGCTTCTCCACTTTTCACACATATGACCCAAACTGCAGCATCCCCATGGTCACGCGGCCAAAATTCAGATGCTTGGAAACTGGCTCATATATTTATGACGGTTACAGTGTCCCCCCCCCCCCAGGATCATGTGATCATCTTTGAGGACTTTCTGACAAGCAAAGTCAATGGGGAAGCTGGATTCACTTAACAACTGCAGTGCTTCGCTTAACAACTGCACTGATTCGCTTAACAACGGTGGTTAAAAAAATAAAAAGGGCGTAAATGACTCTGCTTGACCAGCCAAGTCAACGGGGAAGACGGGTTCACTTCACAATCTTCTTAAGTTCACAACTTCACAGCTGCAGTGATTTCGTTAACGACTGTGGCCAGGAAGCTTGTAAAACAGGGCAAAATTCACTTAACCAATGTTTGACTTAAGAACAGACATTTTGGGCACAGTTGTGGCAATAAGTCCAGGTCTACCTGTTACTGTAAAGACAGTTCGGATGAGGAGGGGGAGAGAGTAAGCTGAACGATGCAACTGCAGTAGACTGTTCAAGTGGTTGGGCTGTCGGTTAGGTTCCATAAGTCAGCAAAGGAAGAGTTCCAATGAGGGATGATACTCACTCTCTTCAGCTGAAAAAGATAGTAATCAATGAAATCCTGAGGTTCGTGCAAGGACCGATTTTCCTTGTGCTTCTCTATCTCCTCCTTTGCCAGATCATAGATAAACTTAATGTGGGACAGTGTCCTTTGATGAGGCCCAGGAACGTGTCGCATCAGCCAGGGAAACACTTCGTACAGCTAAAAGAGAGTAAAGTCACTGTCAGTGTTATCGTAACACAATCTATTTTCTACTCCTTGCAATTAAACTTTTTGCTGACGTTAGGAGCGTTGACAATAACACTATCAAGACTCCTGGGCTACCAACCCCTGCTCCTTTTTGCACAGGGGAACCTCGCACCTACAAAGGGATAGATCTTAGATCAGGGGTCTCCAACCTTGGCCACTTAAAGACTTGTGGACCTCAACTCCCACAAGGCTGAGGTATTCTGGGAGTTGAAGTCAGCAAGTCTTAAAGTAACCAAGGTTGGAGACCCCTGTCTTAGATCTAGATCTTAATGAAGAGAAGGACGAGGGGGGACATAATAGCAGTCTTCCAATATCTGAGGGGTTGCTACAAAGAGGAGGGAGTCAAGCTGTTCTCCAAAACGCCTGAAGGCAGGACAAGAAGCAACAGATGGAAACTAATCAAGGAGAGAAGCAGCCTAGAACTTCCTGACTGTTAGAACAATTAACCAGTGGAACAACCTGCCTCCAGAACCTGTGAATGCTCCAACACTGGAAGTTTTCAAGAAGAGACTGGACAGCCATTTGTCTGAAATGGTATAGGGATTCCTGCCTTAGCAGGGGGTTGGACTAGATGACCTCCAAGGTCCCTTCCAACTTTATTATTATTATTATTATTATTATTATTATTATTATTATTATTATTATTATCATCATCATCATCATCATCCATTCCCCATTTTGCCTGTTTTCGAAGCTGCTGAAGGCCGCTCCTCCAGGAGGGTGAGGAGTTCTTTATTTGTTTAGTGACTGTTCGAAGTTATAACGGCACTGACAAAAAGTGACTTGTGGCCATTTTTCACACTTAACAACCATTGCGCCATCCCTGTGCTCACGTGATCAGAATTCAGCCGCTTGGCAACTGGTTTCATATTGATGACGGTTGCAGTGTCCCAGGGTCATCTGGATTACGTGTTGTGACCTTCTGACTAGCACAGGGGGAAGCCAGATTTGCTTAACCATATTAATAATTTAACAACCTGCGGTGTGATTCACTTAACGATTGTGGCCAGAAAGATTGTAAAAATGGGGCAAGACTCAGCTAATTGCTGTCTTACTGAACAACAGAAATGTTGGGCCCAATTGTGTTCATACGCTGAGGATGACCTGCATAGGTTTTTAGGCCACCATACTATAGGCTTTTAGACCAATCCGAATCATATCTAGTAAGAAAATAAAAGTTTACTCACAACGTGAAAGAAGCTACCCACAAATTCTGAGCTAAAAGCTAGGCCTTCTGTTATTTTCTGGAAGTTTTCATCTTCAAGGGAACATCGGTACCCAAATACCAAGACGGCTATCACGTTGAAGAAAGCATTGGTGACTGGCAACAAAGGATCCAAGGGTTGACCTGAAAATTAAGAAACGGAGGATGAAGTTTCGTTCTCCGAGCTTGTGGGTTGGTTTGCGAACGTTTTGTTACCGGGCTAAGTAACATCTTCAGCTGACTTTAGGGGGGACACCTGTGTCAGTGCTCTTCTATTTATAAGGGCTTCAGGTGTGGGTGTGTCAAGTGAGGGTCTTGTGATGAGTCATCAGAGGGAGGCTTGAGATGGGCCTTGTGATAGGGAGGTTGCTTCAGATCAGGGTTGTTGGAAGATGTGAATTATCAGTGGGTGAGGGGTGGGTCATCAGGGAGAGGCCGGTGATGGGACTTGTGATGGGGAGGTTAGGGTAACTGGGAGGTGAACTGTTGGTGGGAGGACGATGGGGGGGCTTGCGTGGGATGGTTGTGGGTCAGCACTGTCTCTGGTTGGCTGTGCGGTTGATCTGGATCATGAGGGGTTCATAGGCTGGCTGTAGGTTTGATGTTTCTGTGGATGGAATTGCTTGCGGAGTGCCTAGCTTCAACGAACTCACGAGCGTGGTGAGTGGTCACATGGCCGATGATTTTTGTGTTGCTCCAATCAAACTGGTGTTGTTTGGTGTCATTGTGGGTCGCAATTAAAGATTTGGGATCATGGCATTTGACTGCTAGCCGGTGGCAATCATAATGATAATGATAATTTGAAAGGCAAAGACAAAAAGGACAAGGATAAAAAGTGGAAAGAGAGGCACATAACTAAGGCAGAATATCAGCAAATAGCCCGAGCCTGCAAAGGTGAAGTGAGGAAAGCTAAGGCTCAAAATGAACTAAGGTTTGCGACAAAAGTCAATATATAACCCAAAAAAAAAGCTTCTTTCAACATGTAAAAAATAAGAAAAAAGTTAAGGAAATGATTGGTCCATTATTGGGAGAAAGTGGCAAGAAGGTGACAAGCAACAGGGAGAAAGCAGAACTACTCAACTCGGGTTTTTTGCACCCGTATTTACACAAAGGGAAAAAACTACTACTACTACTACTGTTGATTTTGTAGATTACACTGTTTTCTCTCATTCTTCTGTGTCTTGTCTTTGGAGTCCGGCTGTGGGTTTGTGGACTATCGTTATTCCTAAGGGTTGGAGAATTGTGGCTGTCATTTCCGACACCCCTTTTGTGTATGGTAGGGTTAGTTTTTGCATGGTGGTCGACTGTGTGGTGTGGTGTGGATGCCATATGTCAGAATATGAAGAAACTGATTGTCAAATGAATGTAATACAAAATAATAGAAGTATTTCATTCTGTTACCCGTAGAAATAAAATGTATAGGTAGTCCCTGACTTATAGTTACTTAACAACTGGTCAGAATTACAACAAGCACCTAAAAACATACTTATGAGCTGGATAAGAAGTTCTGATAGCTGCACACACACAGCCACCATCACACGTCTGTATTTTCGGCACTCAGCAACCAGCCTGTCTTTACAGTGGTTGCGAAGCTGCAATTTATGACATTTTGCTGGAAACCAGCATTTCCAGGTATCCCTGATTTATGATCCTAATTGAGCCCATAATTTCCACTGCTAAATTGTTAAGTGAGTTGCATCTCATAAAAATCAAGTACAGTCATATGGTAACCAGCTTAATGACTACCACATCTTATGACCATAATTACAGGCTCAATTATGGTAATAGGTCAAGGACTTCTTGTAAAGATTTAGGCAAGCTGGCTTTTGTGCTGGCAGCTTTTGCTGGTCTCACCTACCATTTGCATAAGCAAAGGTTTCCACTAGCTGACTGGCTTCCTCTTGTATTTGATGCTCCACGCCTGTCCTCCCCACTCCAAGTTTACGCATAGTGAGTAGGCTGAATCGCCTCTGTTGCTTCCAGGTGTGGCCGTTGGAAAGAATAATACCTGAATCAAACAGAAATAAGTGAGAAATTGTTACCCGCAAAAGGAGATGTTCCAAAGATATTAAATCATAGGCTTGAGGTGTCCTTGGTTGTTTTCTTGCAGACATTTCATTACCCTATCTAGGTAACATCAGCAGTGCTGGTAGGGAGTGGGGTGTGCTCTCTGTTTAAACACAAGTGGCTGCACAACCAAGCTCAGAGAGGACCAAGGACCCCCATCATTTCAACCCTGAGCTACAAATAGTCTCCTTTATTGGAATTATCGGCTTAGAAGAGGCCACATTCAGCAAATCATACTGGTATACTCTTGCAAGAATGAAGAGTGTTGCAGAATGAAACACAACCCTTAAGGAAATATCCTTTAACACAAAATGTTAAAACTGGATATTTCATTTCAGCTTGGTTGTCTGAGACAGGCCCCAGCTTAAAAATCATAGCTAATTTTTAAGCCATAAATTCTCAGATATAAATATTTGAAATATTTGAAAGCTGGGGCTGTTTCTCAAGGCACTGCTGAGAGTGAGATGGGGTTGCCCTATGGGCTTATTATATTTTCTGTTCTCAAGTTTCAGAACAAAATGAAATAACACAGTTGGAAGGAACCTTACAGGTCTTCTAGTCCAACACCCTGCTCAGGGCTTTTCAACCTATACCAGGGCTTTTCAACCAGTGGTACGGGTACCACCTGTGGTACATTGGCACCTGGCAGGTGGTACACGGCCATCCTAGAAAAGTAGTAACAGGGGAAGGGAATGAGCTGAACCGGTGGCAGCACCGCACAAGCCTGAGTGACAGACAGCTGGAGCTGCAGGGCTGTCAGGGCTCAGTGGAAGCGCCAGGATCAGCACCAGGCTCCAGCTGAAGCTCGGTGCTGATCCTGGTGCTTCTGCTGAGCCTAGAACAGGGGTGTCAAACTCAATTTCATTGAGGGCTGCATCAGCATTGCGGTTGCCCCTCAAGGGGCCGGGTGGGTATGGCCAGGGTGGGCGTGGTCTGCTGGGTGGGCGTGGCTAAAGTGCGTATGGCCTACCGGGTGGGCGTGGCCAGCTCTACATCGTTGGCATCAAGGGTGCCTATGGGGGCCTGGGCAGGAGTGGGACAGATCTGAGGGTCTCTGGCAGAAGGAGGGTCTCTGGGCCAGGGACAAGGCAGAGGGGGCCGTTCCCTCACTGTTTCCAGGATGGCTTCGCGGGCCACATGAAACCACTTCGCGGGCCAGATCCGGCCCCCGGGCCTTGTGTTTGACATGTCTGGCCTAGAAGAAGCGCCAATCAGCTGGAACGTTGCAGCATCTCCAGGGTCTTGTGATTTACATTCAGATGCTTGGCAACTGATTCATATTTATGACAGTCACAGTGTCCCAGGGTCATGTGAAGGGACCAAAACCTGCCGCAACCATCCAGCAAATGGGGAGGGAATAAAAACCAAACACCCCACCCCACCCCACCCCCATTGCAGGCTTTTCAACCTTTTCAGCCATTGTACCACTTTTAGGATATGGCAACATCCGAGTACCACCAGTCGCCTAGCAAGGTGTCCAAAACTTGATGACCAAAAAAAGAAAAGGAAAAAAAAGATAAAGTACAGGTAGTCCTCAACTTACAACAGTTCGCTTCGTGACTGTTTGAAGTTACAATGGCACTGAAAAAAGTGCCCCCAAGCTCTTCCTTCTGTCCGAGGTTTTAATTGTTGTGAGCATTTCTGTTGAGGATTGGCAGCGGGGGTGGGGTGGGGGTGTTTGGTTTTTATTCCCTCCCCATCTGATAGGTGGTTGCAGCAGGCTTTGGTCCCTTCACATGACCCTGGGACACTGTGACCATCATAAATATGAATCAGGTGCCAAGCATCTGAATGTAAATCACAAGACCCTGGAGATGCTGCAACATTCCAGCTGATCGGCGCTTCTTCTGGGCTCAGAAGTGCCAGGATCAGTGCCGAGTTCCAGCTGGAACCTGACACTGATCCTGGAGCTTCCACTGAGCCCTGACAGCCCCGAAGAAGTGCTGATCGTGGCGCTTCCTCTGAACCCTGACAGCCCTGCAGCTCCAGCCGTCTCTCGCTCAGGCTTGTGCGGTGCTGCCACCGGTTCAGCTCATTCCCCTCCCCCGCTACCACTTTTCTAGGATGGTCGCATACCACCTGCCAGGTGCCCATGTATCCCAGGTGGTACCCGTACCACTGGTTGAAAAGCCCTGCCCTATACTGTACTATTTCACACAAAAGGCTGTCCAATCTCTTCTTAAAAAGCTCCAATGTTGGAACGCCCAAAACTTCTGGAGGCAGGTTGTTCCACTGATTGATTGTTTTCACTGTCAGGAAATTTCTCCTTAATTCTAGGTTGTTTCTCTCCTTGATTAGTTTCCATCCATTGCTTCTTGTCCTGGCTTCAGAGAATAGCTTGACTGCCTCTTCTTTGGGGCAACCTCTGAGATTTTGGAAGACTGTTATCATGTCCCCCCTCGTCCCTCTCTTCATTAAACCAAACATACCCAATTCATGCATCTGTTCTTTACATATATGTTTTAGCCTCCAGCCCCCTAATTAATTTATTTATTATTTATTTATTAATTTAATTTATATACCGCCCTTCTCTCAAGAGACTCAGGGCGGTTAACAGGGCAATACGTAAAAAACAGATACAAAAGTTAAAATTATTAAAACATGATTAAACGATGCCCATAGTACAAATTTAAAATTAAGTCATAATAACAAACCCACCCATCTTTGTTGCTCATTTCTTTCTCTTTTTTAAAAAGCAGTTGTTTTTTAGAAAGCCTCTTTGAGTCTTTCTGGCTGAATGGCATGGGGTGTCAAACTGCTGGCCTGCGACCCCAGCGTGTGATACCGAAACCACCCCAGCTACCCCAGCTCCGGCAATGGGGAAAAAGTCGCGATATGTCGCAACATGTCACGTGAAGTGGCGAGTTTGACACCCCTGGCATATATCCTTCAGTAAGTAAACAGAAAGGAAAAGAAGTACATTTCACAACTTACCTTTTCCTTTGGACAGAGCCCTTAAAAAGGGGGTCTCTACTCGCTCAGCGAGGTCTTCAGAATGGTTGACCAATCCATGTTTTACAACTTTGTAACCTGACAGTACTATTATGGGTAAATTCCACACCAGTAATGTGTAAATATTTCCATAACGTTTTGCAAGCTGTCGTTAGGGGAAAAAGAATTATTATTATTATTATTATTATTATTATTATTATTATTATTATTATTATTATTATTATTATTATTATTATTATTATAGGGATGCAGTGGCTCAGTGGGTTAGGATGCTGAGCTTGTCGATCAGAAGGTCGGCAGTTTGGCGGGTCGAATCCCAAGTGCCGCATAGCAGAGTGAGCACCTGTTACTCGTCCCAGCTTCTGCCAACCTAGCAGTTCGAAAGCACGTAAAAATGCAAGTAGAAAAATAGGGACCACTACGGTGGGAAGGTAACAGCGTTCCGTGCGCCTTTGGCATCTAGTCATGCCGGCCACATGACCACGGAGACGTCCTCGGACAAGCGCTGGCTCTTCGGCTTTGAAACGGAGATGAGCACTAGCCCCTAGAGTCGGAAACGACTAGCACGCATGTGCGGGGAAACCTTTACCTTACCTTTACCTTTACCATTATTATTATTATTATTATTATTATTATTATTATTATTATTATTATTATTATTATTATTATTGGTACATTCAGATGAAGAATGCAACTTAACAACCATAAATCAGCCTCAAATTTCTGTGGCTAAGCACGACAGTTGTTAAGCGAATTTTGCCCCATTTTGTGACCTTTCTTGCCACAGTTGTCCAGAGAATGACTACAGTTGTTATGTTAGTAGCCCGATTGTTAAGTCAATCTGAGCTCTTCGTTTTGTTTGTCAGAAGATCACAAAATGGGATCACAACATCCCGGACACTGTAAGTATCGTAAATACCTGCCAGTTGCTGAGCGTCTGAATCTTGATCGTGTGACCAAGGGGATGCTGCAACAGTCGTTAAGTGTGAAAAACAGTCATAAGTCATTTTTTTCAGTGCGGTTGGTCACTAAACAAATGGTTGTTAATGTAATGTATTGGGCTTGCTTGTTAACACCACGTGGTAATGGCTGGTAGGCTGCTGGAGCAGGGAGCTAGCTAACGGCTCCTAGCATCTCAGACAGCCCGTCTCCAGCGCTGCTATTGGTTGCCCCTAGGCGGCAATAGGTTGCTTCAAACCTATTGGCCGCCACCTAGGGGCCAGGGTATAAATTGCTGCATCTGCAGCCCTGTTCTCTAGTTCAGATCCTGCAAGCAATAAACCATGATCTTTGCTGAACTCACTCGCCTCGTCTTCATTCCTGCGCAACAAACCCAGTACACACCAGTTAAGTCGAGAACTAGCTGCATTTGGTTCCTTCTTTCACAGCAAGTAGGGTGCAAAAATGATCATCACCATCACCAACAAACCATGATCATCATTTCGAAGAGCTGCTATTCACTTTCTGTATTTGACTCACAATCATCTTTCCCAGCCTGTTCCTCCTCCAATTTTTGTTTTTCAGCCAATGTTTCCTGCTGCTTACCCTTCTCACTTTCCTTTACCTCCCTGTTTTGTTTCATTTTTTTCCACCCATCCCTTTCTGTCTCATTGCTGGAAAGGACTAAATTGCTCCACCAGATCGTTGCAGTCCATTTTCTGGGACTGAGCTGGGCAAAGTCACCCAGTTTGCTTCAATCCAGCTTTCTGGGCTGCCAGAAAAAAAAAGAATTGCTTTGGACAAGTTCTACATCTTTGGACAACTTCTCATCCTAGCCTTGTCTCCTACTCCAAACTAAAAAGCTACCTGGTCAAGTGATTTCCAGATTGCCTACGCCAGGGGTCTTCAAATTTGTCCCTTTTATGACTTGTGGACTTCAACTCCCAGAACTCCTCAGCCAGGCACGTGGAATTCTGGGAGTTGAAGTCCACAAGTCACAAAAGGGCCAAGTTTGAGGACCCCTGGCCTATGTTGAAGCTGATCATGTGGAAGTCTTCAGAAAGTAACAGAATAACAGAGTTGGAAGGAACCTTGGAGGTCTTCTAATCTAACCTCCTGCAGGAGACCTTATACCATTTCAGACAAGTGGATGCCCAATCTCTTCTTAAAAACCTCCAGTGATCCTTCCACATGAGTCAAGAGAGCTCCAACCTGGATACCTTCAGAGAAGGAGAAACTTTAGGCTCCTCTCGAGGTAACAACTGTCCTCAATCTTCTTCTGCAGGATCCAGAAACATGAGGTTTTGATCTCTTCTTGCTGTTGGTCCCTATTATTCACCCATCACCATGGACGCAATATGGAGAGCCCAGCAGTCTGAAATAAGCTTTTCCACACCACTGGCTACTTTCAAATGGCTTGGAAGAAGCTTCCCTGCAGCCCAATTTGAAGCCTCCCAACACGGGAGACTGTAGTTTGTGCCAAGAGCTCTCTAAGTTGGCCTCTTTGGGATGCACACCGGATTCTCCACAGGCTGGGTTGGAGCTGCATCACCTGGGAATATTTTTGTCAGTCAAAGTTTGCATATGCTGGAAGTCATTCTAATTCCAGTTTTCATAATACAGGGGGCCCTCGATTTGCAATCTCAATGGAGCCCAACATTTCTGTTGCTATGTGAGATGGTGGTTAAGTGACTTTTCAAACTTTCTTGCCCCAGGCATTAAGTGAATCACTGCCGCTGTTAAATTAGTAACTCGGTTGTTAAGTGAATCTGGCTTCCCCCACTGACTTTGCTTGTCAGAAGGTCACAAAAGAAGATCACATGACACTACAAGCATCTTAAATACCAGCCAGTGGCCAAGCATCTGAATTTTGATCACATGACCAAGGGGGATGCTTCAATCTCATCCCTGCCTTCGGACTGTTCTCTATTGCCATTCACATATCGGCCCCAAAGGATTCAGAGTTCCCTGGGTACTGGCCACAGTGAGAGGGTGGCCTGAACTTACATCTGCTGCCCCTAGAGGTGAGAGCTCTAGGGGACATGCTGTACCCAGGATGGATGTTTCGGACTATTCCCCCTGGTATAGGCTTTCCAACTGTCGTGAGAGGGCGGTGGTTGGCCTGTCCTGGGGTGACACCCAGCTGAGTGGCAGTGGCTGGGTGGAGGCTCGGGACATCTATTTGCTCTCTGTTTGGTTCCTCCTTAAATCAACTGATTATGGACTGCCTATATCTGGACTGCTTTATGCCTTGTTTTAGGTACTCCTCTACGGACTTGCTCGCCCTCAGGGGTGCTCCCCCTTCCTGGAGGCGGCCCGCCTTTCCAGCCGAGTATAATCTCGAGGAAGGTCCCATCTATTGGGATCCTGAGAGATGGCCGGGCACGGTTATGGGCCTCCGACGTAAACCTAACAGGAGGTCCTTGATTTGTTTTTTGTCAAAATTTTTTTGGGGGTTAGGGAGGAGGGAGGGTTCTTTTTTTGGTTGTTTGGATGAGGGGGGCAGTCCAACTACCTTTGTTCAGGCTAGTGCTGAGGCTGATCGCGGAGGGGAGGAGCGGGGGTCGGCTGCTTCTGGGGCTCCAGGGCCAGTCGTGGGATTGTCCATTCCCACGACGATAGGGAATGGCAGCAGGTGTAGGAACAGAGGGCCGTATCGGTCTCAGGGAAGGCCTCTCCGCTGCTTACAAGCGGTGAGGCACTCCGACCCTCTGGTTCCGCCCCGAGGTCCCGGGAGTGAGGATGTGCAGCCTCCTGAGCTCCGGCTGGTGTATTTGAATGCCAGGTCGGTCGTTAATAAGGCTCCTCTCGTTCGAGACTTGGTCGAGGGTGAGCAGGCTGACCTGGCTTGCATCACGGAGACCTGGTTGGGCCCAGAGGGCGGTGTTCCTCTGGTTGATCTTTGCCCACCAGGTTTCCGGGTGCTGCACCGGCCTCGGGCTCAGGGTAGGGGTGGGGGAGTGGCTGTTGTTGTGAGGGAGACCTTGTGTCCGCGGGAGGCCACCGTTCCCCAGACAGTCGGGTGTGAGTCTCTCTTTTTGAGATGCGGCCCTGGTGCGCAGTTGGGCTTGCTGCTGGTGTACCTTTCGCCTAGTCACGCAGCAGCAGCCCTGCCTGAGCTGCTTGATGTCCTCTCTGGGCTGGTGGTTGAGTTCCCGAAACTTATAGTTTTGGGGGACTTCAACCTACCATCGCTGGGAGGATCATCTGAGTTGGCTCGGGAGTTCATGGCTTCCATGACGGCCATGGACCTGACGCAAGTAATTACGGGACCGACTCATGAAGGAGGCCACACCCTTGACCTTGTTTTCTTGTCTGGACGGTGGTTAGATGATCTTGGTGGGGGCTCTCCAATTATTATGCCCCTGTCATGGACCGATCATCATCTCCTGCGGCTGGTCTTCCGTTTTGCCACCCCCCGCCGTGGGTGTTTGGAACCACTCAAATGGTACCGCCCCAGACGCTTAATGGATCCCCAGAGGTTCCAGGCGGCGCTGGGGTCCCCACCTGCCTCCCTCGCTCACAGCTCGGCCGAGGCCTTAGTGGAAGCCTGGGAAAGGACGGCCACTGAGGCCCTTGACCGAGTTGTACCCTTGCGGCCCCTGACCCGGTGCAGATCCCGCCGGGCTCCATGGTTTTCTGCGGAGCTCCGGGAGATGAAGCGTCGGAGACGGGGCCTAGAGAGCGGTTGGAGGTCCAGCCGATCCGAACCCGACCGATTGCGACTAAGAGCCTATATTAGGTCTTATCTCGCTGCAATTGGGGAGGCGAGGTCCAACCACTTCGCCACCCTTATTGCGTCCGCAGATAATCGCCCGGCTGCCCTGTTTAGGGTGACTCGCTCCCTCCTAAATCAGGAGGTGAGGGAGGATCCCTTGCAGGGACGTGCCGAGGAGTTTAACCAACATCTGTCGGACAAAATCGCTCGGATTCGGACCGGTTTGGACTCTGACTGGGCAGAGTCTGACGATCAGGACACGGGTGGTCTTGTCGATATCATCTGGGAGGAGTTTGATTCTGTGACTCCGGAGGAAGTGGACAGGATCATGGGGAGGCTGAGCACCACCACATGTTTACTGGACCCGTGCCCTTCCTGGCTGGTTTATGCAGCCCGGGAGAGGACACGCAGCTGGTTCCAGGCAGTTATATCGGCTTCTTTGAGTGAGGGTATCTTCCCCGCCGTCTTGAAGGAGGCGGTGGTGAGGCCTCTCCTCAAGAAGCCTGCCCTGGACCCGGCTGTATTGAACAACTTTCGTCCTGTCTCCAACCTTCGCTTTCTTGCGAAGGTTGTTGAGAGTGTGGTGGCGCATCAGCTCCCTCTGGTCCTGGATGAAGCGGATTATCTAGACCCGTACCAATCGGGTTTCAGGCCCGGGCACAGCACGGAGACGGCATTGGTCGCGCTGGTGAATGATCTCTGGAGGGCTCGGGACAGGGGGCATTCCTCTGTCCTAGTCCTATTAGACCTCTCGGCGGCTTTCGATACCATCGACCATGGTATCTTGCTGCGGCGTCTCAGGGGATTGGGAGTGGGAGGCACAGTTTTACAGTGGTTCTCCTCCTATCTCTTGGGACGTTCGCAGTCGGTGTTGGCAGGGGGGCAGAGGTCGACCGCGAGGTCTCTCATTTGTGGAGTTCCTCAGGGGTCGGTCCTCTCGCCTCTCCTGTTCAACATCTACATGAAGCCGCTGGGTGAGATCATTCGTGGCTTTGGAGTTGGGTATCATCAGTACGCTGATGATACCCAACTTTTCTTTTCGACCCCAAACCACCCCAGTGATGCCCTCAACATGATGTCCCGTTGCCTGGAGGCGGTTCGGGTCTGGATGGGGAGGAACAGACTCCAACTCAACCCCGACAAGACTGAGTGGCTTTGCATACCTTCATCCCGGGTTTATTCGGACATTCCACCTCTAGCTATGGGGGGTGAATTATTACCCCCCGTAGATAGGGCTCGCAACTTGGGGGTCCTCCTAGATTCACGGCTCACCTTGGAAGATCATATAGGAGCCGTGACTAGGGGGACCTTCGCACAGGTTCGCCTGGTGCGTCAGTTGCGGCCCTATCTTAGCCGGGATGATCTATGCACGGTCACTCATGCGCTCGTGTCCTCTCGTCTGGACTACTGCAACGCTCTCTACATGGGGCTGCCCTTGAGGACCACTCGGAAGCTCCAACTGGTACAGAATGCAGCCGCGAGAGTGGTGCTGGGAGTCTCCCGATACTCCCACGTTACACCTCTGCTCCGTGAGCTGCATTGGTTGCCAGTTGTCTTCCGGGTGAGATTCAAGGTACTGGTAACGGTATTCAAAGCACTCCATGGCATGGGGCCGGAGTACCTCAGGGAACATCTGCTGCCGGCATCAAGCTCCCTGCGCCCTGTGCGTTCCCACAGAGAGGGCCTCCTCAGGGTGCCACCGATCAGAGAATGTCGATTGGTGGCCCCCAGGGGGAGATCCTTCTCTGTGGGCGCTCCGGAGCTGTGGAATCAGCTACCGGTAGAGCTCCGGACGGCGCCCGATCTTCGCTCCTTTCGTCGCGATCTCAAGACATTTCTGTTTGTACAAGCCGGCCTAGCCTGAGGGGGAGTGTTGGGGTTGTTTTATCTTTCGTTTTTTAATTTTTCTGGGGGGTTTTAGCGTTGTATTTATATTGTTTTTAACTAGGGCAATTGTTTTATCTTTTTTTAATGTTTGTATTTGCTATTTTATTCTGCCCTGTGAACTGCCCTGAGTCCTCAGGGAGAAGGGCGGTATATAAATGTTATTAAATTAAATTAAATTAAATTAAATTAAATGGTCAAAAGTGTGAAAAACAGTCATAAGACCATTTTTTCAGTGCCGTTGTAACTTTGAAGAATTACTAAACGAATAGTTGTAAGTTGAAGACTACCTCTATAATAAAACAAAAGCTTATTGTTGGAGTTGTAAATAAAGAGAAGAGACTTCTTTCCATATTTCTATATAAACACGATGAATGGATGGATGGATTAATGTTGGATTAAAAAAATAGCTTCCCTTTGAATACACAGCAAGATTTCTTCCCAGAGGCAGACAGCTTGTAAAATCAGCACTTTTCTTTATCACATATAAAGATGGATCTCGTATAGAGATTGCTTTGTTTAACAATTCCCAGGTTAAGACACCCATGACTTTGTGACTGATCCTTGCATTTATGACAGTCCCTTGGAGGACTGTAAAAGAAAGAGAATCTGAAGTAACAGAGGTCTTCAGACTTGGCAGTCCCACTTGTGATCACTAAATGAGGACTACCGATATCATTATCCATTTCTCTACTAAACAAATTCTTAATCCTCTAAATATCATGCATTCAACAACCTTCTCCATCACTGGCTCAGAAGTCAAATGACCGGGGAAAAAAAGAAAAAAAAAAGAAGTCAAATGACCGCAGTCTTCTTCAATAAGCTAAATAAATTAAATAAATAAATAAATAAATAAATAAATAAATAAATAAATTAAAATAAAAATAAACAAACAAACAAATAAATAAATAAGCTTCATAATCAAGAAACCCTGTTCACCGCCCTGTTCACCGCCCTGAGTCCTTCGGGAGAAGGGCGGTATACAAATTAAATTAATAATAAATAAATAAATAAATAAGAAACAAAATACACAGTGGAAAAAAAATACCTGAATTAGAAGATCAGGAGTAAGTCTAAAACCAGTCTGCCAGCTGATTCCAATTAAAGGAAGTGGCAAAGGTCCAGGTGGACATTTTCTGAGTAACTGGAGTTGTTTCAGAAAGCACAGAATCGAAAGACCCAACAGCAGAAGCAGAAACATTGAGAACATCCAGAGTTGCTGCATTATTTCCACTTTTTTTTTCTTTTCCCTCTTTCAATGTCTCCCAAGACAGCTGGGTGGATCAACTCTGTTTTCTCCAATGCCTTCCACAGAGAAGTGACTGGCATTATTGCTTATATTTTAAAAGGTGCTTTATATAACCCACTCAGGAAATGTTTGCAACATAAAGGCTTGTATGATATATAATTTGTGTAGGAATGCGTTCCTCCTTACAAGAGTCGAAATGGCATTTGTGGTTAGGAGGATGGATAAATCTGATAAGTGAATTGAAAGGAGCTGAAAGCAAAGGGTATAGGACAAAACAGCCTGTGATCAGCTGGGCAGGGATGCAGCATGGATTAGTACCATATACATCGCACTCTGTTCTCCCAGGAGGGGAGGGAACACGTTGATCAGCATGGATTAGTACCATATACATCACACTCTGTTCTCCCAGGAGGGGAGGGAACACGTTGATCAGGGCAACATGACCAGTACCTACTTATCAGGGTCAAGGTGGTGCAGTGATTAAAGTGCAGAATTGCAGGTAACCTCTGCCCACAGCCTAGAGTTTGATCCGGATGGGGCTCAAGGTTGACTCAGCCTTCCAACCTTCCGTGGTCGGTAAAATGAGGACCCAGATTGTTGGGGGCAATAGGCTGACTCTGTAAACTGTTCTGTTGACCCGGAATTAGGGGACAGTATAGGAAATATCAATCGTGAATGTGCAGATGGCTCTACTGTCTTTGGGCTCTTGCAAAGTCCTGGATGCAGGGTCATGAAAAGCCAGCAAGGAAAATACTCAATGACCTAAACCCCACCCGCAAGAACATAAGATATCTTTAGGGAAACACCCAAAAGGGAATGAACATGTTTGTTACTTCTGCTCTCTTATGCAAGATGTACTGGGTGATATCTTTATCGTATGCGTGTCAGCTTTGCTGGATGGCTTGCTTGTGTAACCAGAAAGAATAAATGCAAGGATTTCTTGTCTTTCGGGGCTGCTCTCATTTACAAGGGCCCGTCTTTTTGTTCAGCTGAATAAAAAACATAAAGCTTGAAGGCAACTTCTGGTTTCCTGTATTTTTTACCAGCAAAACCTCAGAACCTGCATATCAGTTCAGAGAGAGCTGTAAAGCACTGTGAAGCGGTATATAAGTCTAAGTGCTAGGGCGGGGGACATGATACCAGTATTTCAGTATTTGAGTGGCTGGCACAAACAGGAGAGGGTCAATTTATTTTGCAAAGCACCAGAGGGCAGGACAAGAAACAATGGATGGAAACTAATCAAGGAGAGAAGCAACCTGGAACTAAGGAGAAACTTCCTAACAACAAGGACAATTAACCCGTGGAACAGCTTGCCTTCAGACGTTGTGAGTGCTTTATCACTGGAGGATTTTAAGAAGAGACTGGACAGCCACTTGTCTGAAATTACACAGGGTCTCCTCAGAGGGCTGGACTAGAAGACCTCCAAGGTCCCTTCCAGATCTATGCTGATTCTGATTCTGATTCTGCTTTATCAGTCTAAGTGCTTTTGCTATTGCTATCAGGAGCCATTTTGAAGACAGTTCCCCTGTTTCAGCACAGGATGAGCCAAACTCAAACTCTTCCAGACACAGCAGGCCATGGCATTGTTTTTTTTTATTGAAAAGTTTTACAAAAATTTTAATAATAACCCCCCCTCCCCATCAACCCTCCCCCCTTCTCTCCCCCCCCCGTACTTCCCAAAGCAGAATACAGGGTATTACATATAGCAATCTTATGCAAACATATGCTAAATATCTATTACAACGTTAACAAACCTTCCACCCTTTAACTCCCTTATAACAAAACTAAAGTAATTAGAATAACACTTCTATAATTGTTAAGAATTATTCATATGCTATTTTGTAATTATCCCAGACTCCAAAAGACCCTTTTAATTTCTATATTAAAAGTTATACAGTTTTGCATTCTTGAGTTGTAGTGATAAATCTCTTTACACTAAGAAGACTTGTTTCATGTAATTGCTCATGCTTCAAGATATGGCTTCCTGTTTCCTGCAATTGTCCTTGCTTCAAGATAATACCTCTGCCTTTCCCCAATTATAATTATGAAGTCTGCATTCCTGTGATAAACCTATGCCCCCTGCTTCATTTATAACAAGACCTGTCTCCTGTATTTGTCCTTGCTTTACAACCCTTGTCAACATTTGTATAAAATAGCTATGCATTATTGTTTCCTGTAATGACCTTTGCCCTCTTCATTATCAGTTCTCTGTTAGCATAAACTATGTTTTATTGTTTCCTTTGACCTCACATATGTTCATTAGCAGATGTATGCAATGAGTTATGTTTTCCTTTGACCTCACATATGTTCATTAGCAGATGTATGCAATGAGTTATGTTTTCCTTTATGTTAATTCCTCATGTGTACTTCACCCCTCCCAAATGAAACAGCCTAATAAAAAGAGGGTGTCCAAGAGCTGTTCGGGGGCATAACATCCACCCCGGGCACTTCTGTGCTCCCTCACCTTGAGCAAACTTGTGTTGGTGCCTCAGTCTGTCCTAGGACTCTGCCTCTGAACTATCCGCAGTTCCCAAGTGTGACCGTCGGAACGTCTGGCATACTGGGTCGGTGGTAAAGGGCAAGATCCTTCCTTATTCAAGGTGTTCACCCTTGCGAGGGTCCCTCTAAATTCTCACCCCTGTTACGGGGCTCTAAGAGTTGAGGCCAGAACCCTGATCAACCCCTCAGCGCAACACTATTTGAAACTTTTTAGTCCCATATTTGTTCTGAATATAATCAATCCATCTTTTCCATTCCAAAATATATTTTTCTTGTGACTGTTCTTTCAAATATGCTGAAACTTTTGCCATTTCAGCTACGTCCATTATTTTAAGTATCCATTGTTCTATTGTAGGTAAATCTTCTTTCTTCCAATGTTGTGCCACCAAAAGTCTGGCTGCCGTTATTAAGTGTAACATTAATTTTGGTTCTATAACAGTACAATCCGAAATAATCCCCAATAAGAATAGCTGCGGAGTAAATCTTATTTTTTTCTTAAAAACTTTCTGAAAAATCCACCATATTTTTATCCAAAAGGCTTTAACATTTTTACATGTCCACCATATATGATAATAAGTTGCCTCTTCACTACCACATCTCCAACACTTAGGCGGTTGATTTGGATACATACATGCTAACTTTTTAGGATCTAAATGCCATCTATAAAACATCTTGTAAAAATTTTCTCTTAGGTTTTGTGCTTGCGTAAATTTTACATTTCTAACCCAAATTTTTTCCCAAGTATCCATCATTATGGGCTCTTGAATATTCTGAGCCCTTTTTTCATACAATCTTTAACTAACTCCGATTCTGAATCAATCTCTATAAGAGCATTATATAACCTTTTTATATGCGATTGACCCTGATCTCTAATTTGCTTTATCAAATTTTCATCAACTTTTACTATACCAATTTTCTGATCTTCTATCCATCTAGCTTGTAATTGTATAAACTGAAACCAAGTCTGTACTATCTTTTCTTCCTTTAAAACATTTAAAGGTTTCAGTTTCAAAATATTCCCTTCCATCCTAAGAAGTTCTTGATAGATAATCACATCTTGTTTCTGCTCCACATTTATGAGCCATGGCATTGTTAACTTCCCACCATCTGGGAGAAGGAAAAAAAATTGGAAGGTCCAGTCACTTAGATGAGTTCTACAAGGGGATGTGATTTACTGAACCAATTCTTATTTATTTATTTATTTATTTATTTTTCCACATCCAGGCAAAAAGCTCCAGGTATAAGAGTTCCTTCCATCCAAAATTTCTTCTGTTTCAACATTTAATACATCCTCTCATGTCACTACATCCAAGTATATTAGTTACATTCTATCATTTTTAACACATATACATCTTAATCCATATCATTTAAGGAACTCAATATTTCAATGTCAGTATTCATACATCTGTGTTTTATTTTTATTTTTTTTAATTAGTCAATATTTTTATCTACTCATCAAAGCAATCTCTCGTAATCCAAGTACAATCCTGTCTATTTTGGTATTATCTATTTCAGGCCTCTTAAGAATGTCCATATTTCTTCAATCTTATTCTTGCTTTCTTCCTTTGCCATGTCATTTTTCGCTTCTTTGCCTAAGAATCATCAAAGCATTCTTGTGTTGTTATATCATATTGAGGTGGCCCTCCAGTCTCCACTTTTGAAGGATTCGGGAATCTGTTAACAGCACCAAATCTTCTCATTATTTTCACCTCTTGATATAATTGTCCTGGTCTGAATAGATTTTTTTTCCACCTCTTTTCCATTATAATCTTCAAAAGTCTGTATTTGTTGAATATTTAATTCTTCTGCCAATGTATTTGTTTGTTCAATTTCTTCTGTTAAGTTCTGTCCCGATAAAATATTAATTGTAGTCACAGTTTGAGTTTGTTTCTTCGAGATGCTAATTCTTTTCCAAAAGCTCTTATTTCATCGCCAGCTGTAGAAAGGTACTGATAGATTTGGTAAGATATTTCCCACATAGCATAGATTTGTTTTTGAAACTCTTCCATAGTGAAGTTTCACATCTGGTGTTCAAGGTTACTCTTAACTTGTTTTTCTTAAATATTTTCTTGATTTTTTTAAAGAGAAAGTCAGATTGCAATTTCAGGTTTAGCCACTGGGTGTCCCCCAAGTACTTTGAAAATTCTTTTCTTTTAGTCCGTTTCTTTTTTCAACATTTTTTTTAAACACCCCTGGGCTTGCTCGCAGCTTATTTGAAGGGAGGGTTGAATTCCCCCCTCCCTCTCCACAGGCGGGAAGGTACTTAGCAGCTTATTTAGGTGAAAAGAAGAAGATTAAGGTATAAGAGAGGAATTTTACCCCCCCCCTATCTTCCACGCTGCTTTAATGTTGCCTGATGGTAAGTTTGACTTTGGCTGTCTGCAGCCTAGTAACTGGCCATATTACTATGGCCAGTCTTTCGTCCGCTGGTACAAAGGGAATGCAGGCACTAACAGGGGGGTTGCAGCTCCCCTGTGATTCTGCAAAAGCCCCTTCTTTCTGGTCGCCCCTCCAGGGTGACTCTTTGGCCCTTTTAAGACCCCCCCCCAGTGATGCAAAACTGGACATGGAAGATGAGAGCTGTCCTCCAGATGTCTCTGTCGGCTGACTTGGCAAACCGGAAGTGAGTTTTGCTCCATTTTATGACCTGTCTTGCCATAGTTGATAAGTGAATCGCTGCAGTTGTTTAGTTTAGTAACACGGTTGTTAAGTGAATCTGCTTTCCCACATTGACTCGGCTTGTCAGAAGGTTGCAAAAGGGGATCTACATGACCCTAGGACACTGCAACCGTCATAAATATGAACCAGTGGCCAAGCATCCGAATTTTGACCAGGGGGATGCTGCAATGATTTTAAGCATAAAAAAGTCGAAAATCACTTTTTCCAGTGCCGTTATAATTTTGAATGATCACTAAATGAGTGGTTGTAAGTCACAGATTAGTGGCACATAATGTGAACTCACAGTTATCAGTTCTTTAGTGTTGGCTTTCAAATACGTTCTTGTAGGATGATGTAATGCATCAGGATGATAATAACAACAACAACAACTAGAGTACCACTTGAACACCATTGGCATTGACAAATTGGCCATTAGTCAATTGCAAAAGGCGGCCTGACTAGGAACTGCTTCCCTCCTGCGACGATATCTGTAATACCATCAAACATCCACATCTGCCTATCCCAGGTCCTTGGTAAGGACTTGATAGGTAGACAAAAATGCCAAATCCAATCTGAACATCTGGCTGACTGTGCGATGATCAATAATAATAATAATAATGATGATAATAATAATAATAAGAAGAAGAAGAAGAAGAAGAAGAAGAAGAAAAGAAGAAGAAGTCCATAAGTCATAAAGGTCTTGGTTATGATCTTTAAGTCCTTACATGGCATGGGTCCGGGATACCTCGAGGACCACCTGCTGCCGGCGTCAACTCCCCTCCGCCCTGTGCGTGCCCACAGAGAGGGCCTCCTCAGGGTGCCTCCGGTCAGGGAATGTCGACTGGTGGCCCCCAGGGGGAGGGCCTTCTCTGTGGGTGCTCCGGCATTATGGAACAAACTGCCGGTTGAGCTCCGGATGGCATCGGACCTCCGATCCTTCCGTCGCGGGTTGAAGATCCACTTGTTTGAGTTAGCTGGTCTGGCCTGATGGGGAATATGGGTTTTTAATTGGTTTTTATTATTCTATTATTGCTGTATTTTAATTGGGCATGGTTTAATTCTCTTTTAATTTTTGTATAGCTATTTATATATGCCCTGTGAACCGCCCTGAGTCCCTAGGGAGAAGGGCGGTATAGAAATCAAATAAATGAAATGAAATGAAATAAAAGGGGCCAAGTTTGAAGACCCCTGCCCTCTACTATTTAAAAGAATAGAATAGAATAGAATAGAATAGAATAGAATAGAATAGAATAGAATAGAATAGAATAGAATAGAATAGAATAGAATAGAACCTGGAAGGGACCTTGGAGGTCTTCTAGTCCAGCCCCCTGCTCAAGCAGGAGAACCTATACCATCTCAGACAAGTGACTGTCTAGCCTCTTTTTAAAAATCTCCAGTGATGGCAATCAATTCTTCTTCAATCAGCCGTTCTTAAGACTAATGCTCTAGCTAGCCTGCTTTTTGTATTTATGTCAATATCTCTGCTTTCCCAGATCTTATTTATGGTAACCAATGCAATGCAGCCTAAGGTTATCCTGTTAATATTCAGGTGTTGAACAATTTTTTAATGCAAGGAAGATAAAATTCTGAAACCAATTCAATTTCCTCCTCATTTTTTATTAGTTTATAATATAAAATACAAAAGGAAATAGTAGAAGAAATCGGGGAGGGAAAAGGGAAGGGGAATGTGTAGAAAAAAGGAGGGAAATAAAGAAAAGATGTTGACGTCCAACTCCCTTTGGTGCAGTAGAATAAGATAATAACTTAACTTTTTACTTTTACCTAATAGTATAAAGTAGCCATTTCTACAACAACAAACCTATCTAATCGTTAAAACCCAAAATCAAAGTTTCGGGTTTTTTTCCACCTCAAACACAAAGTCCAGAAGCAGTTTCCAAATAGTAACAAAAGGAATTGTGTTGTGTTTTTTTTTCTTTAATCAAAGAAGTCAGCTTAGTCATCTCTGCTAACTTTAGCAGCCATTCGTCCCTTGTGGGAATCAAAATGTCCTTCCATTTCAATTTCCACCTTTGTTGATTTGAGACATCATTTGGGCTTTATATTAAGATAAACTTTTTTAAAAAAAATCATAAAAAGTCATCACCAAGGTAAAAGCTATTGAAAAAGCTCCCACCAAGTCCTGAATGTGAAGCAATGAGCAAAATTTCCGTGGAGGAACTTGGCAGGTCGCACAGCAGAAAATGTTATTCAGCTAACATGGAGAACCAATTGTGGTAATCAAAATGAAGCGCATAACTATTAACTACATCAGCTCTGTGTCATTATGCCGAGAGCTTTTTTTGTCATAGGACGCATCGGAACAGAGTTCCGGCACTTTTTTTCGACGGATTTTTCCAGAGTTGCGTTCTTTTCCTATTGTTGCCCTTCCTATCCTCGTTTGTTTTTGAAAATTCCCCGCTCGCAGTACGGTGCGAGCGGGGTCCCCTCCGGGCGCTGTCTGCCTCCTCTAGGAGGAGCCATGAGGCGCCAGAACACCACAGCCAGAGCGTGGCTTGATTGGCCAGGTTGGACCATGTGGTGTGGAGGCCGATGGTGGCGGTGGGAGACACCTAAGCGTTAAAAGTAATCTGTTCGCTGACAAAGTTTCAACTTTAATTCGTTCCAAGTCAATATCCATATTAAACTCCAAATGTAATTTTTTCCACCTTGTTTGACAACTTCTTAAAAATAATTCAGCCTTTTACAAGCAACCACATTTTGTTTTATTGGGCCAATTTCACTCCACATAGAAAGCTGACATTTCCACTCATTAAACTAAATGGGTACGCCAGTGGTAAACGTCCCAAAAGATTAATAAAATGCCTTCTTGTAATTTAAAGCCACACAGTGCATGGTAACATTAATAGTATTAACTTACCTTGAACAAAATCCTAGTCTTTTAGATACACTAAAAATTGAAGTTGGTTTTTTTTTTAACTATATAAGGTAAACCTTGTAGGGTAGACAAGGTGGGTTGTATGACGCGTGTGAGTTCCCGCAGCACCTTTTTTTTTTTTACAAAAAAAAAGCACTGACTATGCCTCATCAACCTGAGCTGGGAAAGGACAAATCTGGCCCCGGTTATAGTCAAGCATCAAAGGACAATTAAGTTAACTAAAATCAACCCTAAATATTAATTACGTGTTTGATATCACCTGTGATTTCATAAGCAGAGTGGGAGGTGGAGGGAGGGTTCTTGCAGTTGGAAAATAGGCTTTGATTGTGGATTCCTTTATAGTTTGCAAGATCAGATATGTATAAAATTATGTCTGTTCAGTTTAATGGCTTAACAAGTTGGGACAAGTTAATTGTCCCAAGAACCCAGTGGCCTGTTATCAAAAGATTGGTTTGATGAAACAGACAAGAAATAAAGCCAAAATGTCCAAAAAGTCCTTACTGACTCAGCCTGGTGTCCCCACTGAGTCAGCATGGACCAGCAGATGCCTTCAAGGTGTTCTTCAGGTCAAGCAGGAGAAGGATCTCATCTTGGTGCCTGGGATTTAAAACATATCTCCTGCGAATTCATCGATTATCAGTTGTGACCAAGAGCCTAACAATCATTTTCTTTCCTTCTTTTAACTGTTACACCATCCACTCCCAAGGTTTCTGCAGGTGGGTGCAAAACCTCATCAGGCAACCCCATCCTAGAGTTTCAACTTTTTATTACTTTGTTATTTAAAGTATGAAATACAAAAATACAAAGAAAGAAAATGAAAATAATGGGAAAACAGGGCAGGGGAAGGGAAAAAGGAAAATATGTAAGGGAAAGGGGAAAAGAAAGGGAAAAAAAACATTTAACTTCTTTTTGGTGCAATAGAATAAGTAAATCCCATCCTAATTGCAGATAATCCTTGACTTGTGATCAGTTATTTAATGACCGTTTGGAATTACAACAGCCTCAACTGAACAAAAGACTTCTGGCCATCGTAAAGTGTCATGTCAACCCCTCCATGGTCACATAACCACATTTTGGGCACTTGGCAACTGGCTCCCATTTAGGAGGTTGAAGGGTTTCACTGTCACATAACCATGATTTGCAATGTTTTATATTCGTATTTTCATTTCAACATTTGCTCTAATCTGGAGTTTACATAGGTATACTTATTTCCTTTTTTGTGTGTGCCTTGTTACTGCTTGTTTGGTAAATTAGCCAAAGTAAAACCAGAAGAAATGCTTAATTGAGTGTTTTTAGGCAAAGTTGAAAAACAAAATCTCCAAATTGAGATTTACTTATTAATTTTTTATGCCATCCATCTTCTCTACAAGGTGATTCTGCACGGCTTACAAGTTATAAGATTCACTGCAGCTTTTTGATAACCATGTAAAAAAAGAGTCACCACTGCCTGATCCTGATTTCCTGGTGGCCTCCCATCCAAGCATTAAGCCTGACCTCGTCAGAGAGTTGAAAATCAACCAAGCTGCTGTCATAAAAGTCATATTATTATGGTCTGTTGTATAGTCAGCCAGATGTTCAGACTGGATTTGGCTTTTTTGTCCACCTTTTGAGTCCTTCCCAATAACCTGAGATAGGCAGATGTTACTGTCTGATGGTATTAAAGGTATCATCGCTGGATGTAAGCTGTTCCAGGTAAAGTTGCCTTTTGCAATTGACTGAAAGTGGTTTTCAATGCCGATAATATTCCACTGGCACTCTCGATGTTTTGGGATTGCATCCAAGGGATTATTACTATTGGTACTATATTTCCACACAGAGACCTTGTCTGGTTATTAACATTGATGTCCCTTTTTTTGCCAGTCATTCTACTTTTATTTACAGTTCTTTGTATTTTGTAATTTTCTCCAGCACTGTGCTTTCTTTTCTATTCTGCTGTCTCCAGATGCTGTCACATCCTGAACGGACCTTTATTGTCAAAGTACATGTATACATTGAGATTGGCTGAGCCTCCCTTCGTGCCCCACCCCCAACTCACAGTTGACAACAAACCCACCATCTTGTCCTCTGTGCAAAACTTTTTGTCTTTCTTATTACCAAGTTTGAGGTGTTGTGTGGCAAATGCTTATCTGTTTGAACTTAGCTTCCACATTTTCTATTCAGTCAGTCTATTTTGTGGTCCCACCAGTCCTTGCTTGTAGTTATTGTGGTTCATCAGGTCAGCTTGGATTTTAGTTCAGACTGGATTTGGCACTTTCATCCACCTCTCAAGCCCTTCCCAAGGACCTGCAATAGGCAGGTGTTGATGTTTTATGGCAGCGAAGACTTCAGTTCCCAGAATTCCCCAGACAGCCAGGTTGAAGTCCTCCGGTCTTAAAAGTTGCCAACGTTGAGAAACGTTGTTTCATTTATGGTGCTAGAGAGGTATGGTTGCAGGATATGAGCTGTATTTTGCAGTTAACTGATAATATTATTATTGTCCGCTCTGCAAGGCTTGTGAGTTATAATCAATTTCTGATGCTTATTTCATTCTCTTGCCAAAAGATTCCCCAACATCCTCTTCCAAGGTAAATTTCCCAGTTTAGCCCTGGGCTTCCCTAAAAGTCTCCTAACCAAGCGCTACACCAGCCTAACTTTATTTGGCTTTTAGATATCAACCAGGAATTGCTGCCAGCTGCGGTACGAGAAGAGATCCGCACAGCGGCCTCGTCTGGTCATTAACGATGGTATCCACTAATCCAGGGGTCTTCAAACTTGGCTCTTTTATGACTTGTGGACTTCAACTCCCAGAATTCCTCAGCCAACATGCCTGGCTGAGAAATTCTGGGAGTTGAAGTCCACAAGTCATAAAAGGGCCAAGTTTGAAGACCCCTGCACTAATCCATTTTGTTCTGAACTCCAAAAAAAAAAAGAAGCAAAAAAAAAGGGCCTTCCGCCACACGGCCTCGGTTTCCCAGAAGCCTTTTGCGCCGCCCTACGGCTAACGCAGAGGACTACATTTCCCAAGAACCACCGCGGCAGCCAACGCTGCAGTCGGCGGCCGGCGGCTCAGGGAGGAAGGGGCCCAGCGGCCGGGCTGCTATGGCGGCCTCCTGCGCGGAGATTTTGCGGAGGGAGTTCCCGGAACTCGACGGAGAGATGTTCGAATATGTGACCGGTGGGTGAGGCTGAGGCGGCGAAGGATTAGGCCTCTGAGGTCGGCTTAGGCCTCGGTTCCCCGTTCCCAGGGTGGCTGTTCCGGCTTCTGAAGAGGGTCGTTAGGCTGCGCCGGCGGTGGAGCCTCCTCAGGGCAACTGGAAGGGAAGGAGGGACCGCTCGAACATCGCACGATGGGATCGGAGGATCACGAGATTTCTGGATCTCTTCCACCCCCACCCCCCAGTATATTGGTATCTCCTGCCTGTATTCTGGCCCTTGTGGTCCGCGGGTCCCTGGACTAGTCCATGCCTAGAAAAGGGGGGGACGCCTTTTGCCAGAGGTTGCTGTCCAGATCAACGAAGAATTTGCGCTTTCCAGTACAGGTAGTCCTCGACCTACGACCGCAATTGAGCCCCAGATTTCAGCTGTTAAGTGTCCCGTTTTTCCGACCTTTCTTGCCACAGCTGTTAAGCGAATCACTGCAGTTAATTACATTAACAGCACGGTTGTTAAGTGAATCTGGTTTCCCCCCCCCATTGACTTTGCTTGTCGGAAGGTTGCAAAAGGGGATCGATCACATGACACACACACACACACACACCCCGGACGCTGCAAGCGTCATAAATAAGAGTGGGTTGCCAACTTTTGATCACGTGACCATGGGGATGCTGCAAAGGGTCGTAAATGTGAAAAACGGTCATAAGTCACTTTTTTCCCAGTGCTGTTGTAACTTCGAATGGTCACTAAACAAACTGCTGTAAGTTGAGGACTAGCTGTATGTAAGGCTGGTTTTGGAAGCCAGAAATTGGGCAAAGAGGAGACAGAGAAAGCTCTCTCTCCAAGTTCTAATCCTGGTAAAAGCACCTTCCTGTTGAGTTCAACTGCTGGCAACTTCTTCCATCCTTTCCTGAGATTTCCTAGTGGTCTCCCTTCCTGGGACATTTTTTTCCACCTTTAGGAGTATGGGGTGAAATTCAGAGCTTGAGGAAAAAGGGTTGAATCCCAGGGCCTAACAACTCAATTCAGATGAGTTGATGAACCAACTTATAAGTCCATCTTATTTATTAACTTTCCATACCTAACAAGCAGTCTTTCTCAGTCTTACAACTTTAAGATATGTGGACTTCAACTCCCGGAGTTTCCCCAGCTAGCCATGCTGGGGAATTCTGGGACTTGAAGTCCACATATCTTGCCAAGAAACACTGATAGAAAGCTGCATTCTCTATTTTTTTTAAAAAAAAACTTCTGGAGTTTGGGTGGACTCAACCCCTCCCACCCACCCCCACACCCCTGAGAAGAAAGCAGTATCAAAGCATTTCACATTTACTTAAAAAAAATAGAGATTTCCAGGTGGTCTAGGAGAAAGGTAAGATCAAGTTTGTTTTATACAGGAGCTTTACTCGAGATGATTTCATGGGTGTCACTGTGAGGTTTTCTTGCCAGCAATACAGAAACGGTTTGATATTGCTTTGTTTTGAGATGGTTTTTCAAACTCACTTATCGGCTGTGTCAGGACCCACCCCAATCCACATCTTAGGAAATAAGGACTCCTGGATCCAAGTTTGTCCAAAAGGAAAAGTTTACTAGGATGAGATCGGTTGTGGCAATACAAGACGGGATCTGACATTGAGTTACATTTCAATACTATATAAAGCATTCCCCTTTCAACCCCCTCCCTTCAAATCCATTTGGTCAGGCTCACTTCATTTACTTAGGTGTCGGGCCCTTTCGTGGGAAAGGGAAATCTCCTTATGTTTATTGTTATGGCTTTCTTCCTTTCAGTTCCAAATGGAGATGCAACCCAGATCTCTCTCCCCCTGTTCCCCCCAGATCAAAAGCTTTCCTGGTCTTTGAAAACAGCCTATTGCAATCTGAATAACCATCCTCTTCCCCCACCACCACCTCGGAGAGATGGCAGAATCCCGAGAATAAGTGCAATATTCTAACCATACATTTATGAAATGTGATATAAATGGATTCTGACATGCTGTCATATTCTTGCTAGCGTCCCATCCAGATCAGCAGGACCCTGTTAAACAGGCAGGTTCTTGTGTCTGCAATTTGCTCATGGCACAAAATCTTTTATCTCTTAAGCGTTTTGTCAGTTTCTCTCCCAGCCTGCCCAGAAGGTTTCACGGTAGGAAATTCTGCTCAGAAGTGGAAGATCTGGTTCTGATTAGAAGCTGCCCTCCTTTCAGCAGGGGTGCTGAACAACTTACGCCATCCACCCTCCCAGCTATCTTGACTGGAAATTGGTTTGAAATAGATGTGTGTAAGTGGTTGGCAGTCTGTGGGTTTGTGAGCAAAGGCCATCTTATGGAAAGAGTAAATTTATTGGCAAGAGTAAATTTATTGTCAACGTCTCTTTTACCATCAGTTCTCACAACTCTTAACGGCTGTGGCTCTCCAGCCCTCTAAAATATGGAGATAATGGTGCCATATTATTTATTTATTTATTTATTTATTTATTTATTTATTTAGTTTTCTATACCGCCCTAAGGGATGCGGTGGCTCAGTGGGTTAGGACGCTGAGCTTGTCGATCAGAAGGTCGGCAGTTTGGCGGGTCGAATCCCGAGTGCCGCGTAACAGAGTGAGCGCCTGTTACTCGTCCCAGCTTCTGCCAACCTAGCAGTTCGAAAGCACGTAAAAATGCAAGTAGCAAAATAGGGACCACTACGGTGGGAAGGTAACAGCGTTCCGTGCGCCTTTGGCGTCTAGTCATGCCGGCCACATGACCACGGAGACATCCTCGGACAAATGCTGGCTCTTCGGCTTTGAAACGGAGATGAGCACCCGCCCCTACAGTCAGAAACGAGTAGCACGCATGTGCGGGGGAACCTTTACCTTTACCTTTATACCGCCCTATTCCCGAAGGACTCAGGGCGGTGTACAGGGCAATATTTAAAAGACAATATAAATTAAGATAAAAATAGAATTTAAAAAAATTAAATTAATAATAGCCCAACAATAAAACAATGTTAAAATTTTAAAACTAAAACCCCCCTCAGTCTGGGCCGGATAGATCAAAAAGCCAGGTTTTCAGGTCCCGGCGAAACGAGCACAGGTCGAGGGCAGTCCGGAGTTCCACAGGTAAATCATTCCAAAGGGCAGGCACATCCACAGAGAATGCCCTCCCTCTGGGGATCACCCGCCGGCATTCCCTGACCGGCGGCACCCTAAGGAGGCCCTCCCTATGGGAGCGCACAGGACGATGGGAAGTTGATGCCGGCAGCAGGTGTTCCCTTAGATAGTCATGCAGTAGGTCATAAATGTGAAATGATTTATATACTCAAAAGCACCGGATAAATGTAAGCAGATATTAGCTGGGTGCTCGTAAAGCAAGTCCAATATCTTATTCCAGAGTAGACGTTCTCATGTATTTTTAGCCTGTGACCTCTGTAAGAAAAATTTGAGCACCAATGTGAAAAGCTCATACGTTACAATGGAAGAAATACCATATATTTAAAAAAAAAGAGTATATGTGTGTTTTCCAAGGGTGCTATTCCCTAATTTTTGCTGCGTCTATATTTTCAGCTGTCGATCTCAACTTAAGTATTTGGCGGATTTCTTTTCGTGTTTCATTTTCACCACAGTTCAGTAGTTGCTTTCACTGAAGCAACTCTTATTTCAGTTAGGTTTTTGTTGAGTTGAATTCAGGGTACTAAAGCTCTGCGATGCTGCTTTTTGTTTCAAGACATGGATTCTGCTCTTCCAGGCCCTCTGGGTTAAATCTGTTTCATTTTCAATACTGTAGTTCAAATCTGCACTACAGGTAGTTCTCAACTCACAACAGTTGATTTAGTGACTGTTCGAAGTTACAACGGCACTGGAGAAAGTCACGACCTTTTTTCACACTTAACGACCGTTGCAGCATCCCCATGATTGCGTGATTAATTTTCAGATGCTTGGAAACTGACTCATATTTATGATGGTTGCAGTGTCTTACGACTTTCTGACAAGCAAAGTCAATGGGGAAGCCAAATTCAAGCCAAAATGAGATTCTTTCCCTCCTCCAAGCATTTTGCTAGCTAAGCCTATAAAACAGTGTTCTTCGACCTGGACAACTTTAGGAAGTGTGGACTTCAACTCTTGAGTTCTTCAGCCTGTATGCCTTTGGGTCTCAGCCTTGCACACTAACACTTGTTTTTTTTCTTGGCAGGGGTCCTGCACAGTGGCAGCTCAGATTTTGAGACGGTGGACGATCTCTTTGAAGCCGTTGGCGAGCTCTTGCAAGATGTGTCCCGAGACTCGAAAGATGACGTGGACATCCGTGCAATCTGCCAGCGTATGTTCAACACCCTTCATCTGTAAGTTGCCTCTGATTAAAAGGGGTTTGTGGAGAACAAAACAGATAAGCTTTCATTTGTGATGATGATTTAATATATAAAGCAGCCACTAGAGGTCCGGAATCCACCCAGAACCTTTGGGAAGAACTTTAGAATCCAACCAACATTTACATGTCATAGCAATAGCATTTAGGCTTATATACCACCCCGTAGCACTTTACAGCACTGTCTGGGTGGTTTAGAATATAAGCATTATTTCCATATTTCCCCCAACAATCTGGATCCTCATTTTACCAATCTCGGAAGGATTGAAGGCCGAGTCAACCTTGAGCTGGTCAGGATCGAACTCCAGGCTATAGGGCAGAGTTTACCTGCAATACTGCACTTCAATTGCTGCACCAGCACAGTTTATTTTAATTGTACGTACCAAGGAGACCAGGATACCCGTTATTATGGTACTGACTGCAGAAGCTTCCCCGAATGCGAGAGAGGTTTACAACGATGGGATGAGGAGCTGGGGGGAAAATCTGGAGTGTCGTTCTGTAACAACTCTTGTATCTGGACAGGGACAATGAAAACTCTCCGAGCAGCCGGCAGGTTCTTCTGGATGCCCCAATTCAGCTTTCTAAGATCACTGACAATTATGGTGAGTAGTGTAGCAGTGAAGCCTCTTGCATTTACAGGGCTCAGAATGGAAGAACTATGTGGATCCTATTCATTTTTTTACCTATAATCAACCAGACGTCACTGAGAGGCATGTAGTTTCCTTCTCTTGGGATTGTATGCTTTTAAAAGGATCCCAAAAAAAATTGCTTCCAGAAAACAACCCAAGCTTTTCAAGACTGCCAAATGAATCTTGGGGGAGGAGGGGGGAGAGAGGAGGAAATAAGGTAATCCTTGGCTTACGATCACATTTAAGCTTGGAATTTCGATTGTAAGTCATTGCAGTTATAAGTTGAGTCATATGTGACTGGACTTGATTTTGCAACTATTTTTATGAAAAGCAAGTTGTGGAAACAACAAGAAGTATAATCGGTGGGAGAAGCAGGGGAGGATTTTACACAGATTTTGAAACACACACACACACACACACACAGAGAGAGAGAGAGAGAGAGAGAGAGAGAGAGAGAGAGAGAGAGAGAGAGAGAGAGAGAGAGAGAGGCTTGATGTGGCTGCCATGTTGCAGCATGCCAAACCTAGAAATATCAAGGTAAGACAGAGTAGGGTGACCTGTTAAATATCTGATGTGATAAATGCATCAGTAAGTTAATGTTTCCATATTTATTGCCTATGACAGTGTTTCTCAATCTTGGCCACTTGGAAGATGTCTGGACTTCAACTCCCAGAATTCTGCGGGGCTGGCTGGGAAATTCTGGGCCTTGAAGCCCAGATGTCTTTAAACGGCCAGGGTTGAGGAAACACCGTCGTACGCATTTTCTTATAGAATTAAGTGGGAAAAGGATCTGAATTCATGCTGGGATTCTTGAAGCAAGAATTTTTATTGATTTATTTATTTTTGTCGGTTGCAGATTCTAACTTGGACTTGTTGCCAGGACTGCTGTTGAAGAGAGATCAAAGTTCGGTAAGGGTGCCATCACGGCAGTTTTTGTTACTATTGATCCCCAACAATTGAGCCTGTAGGTTTCAAAGCTGGATCTCTCACATTCTGGAACATGGTGGGGAACCTCTTAGTTGCACCAGCTAGTATTGGCTCCTACTGTGGGATGCTGGGAGCTCCAAAACCATCGGGAGATGCACCAGCTCCCAATCTTTGCTTCGGGGCTCCAGGCAAACAGTTTATTTTTGCCGTCGTGCTTTGGCCTTTTTGTCCACAGAAACAGAATTTAGTTATGCTGTCATCCTTGTCATCGCAATACCGATGGAGCCCACCCCCAAAAAAAACAACAAACCCCAAATCAAACTCCTTGTAATAAGAGCAGACCAAAAACAGGTAGTCCTCAACGACCACAGCTGAGCCCCAAAATTTCTGTTGCTAAGTGAGACCGTTGTTAAAATACAGTTTGGCTGCATTTTGTGACCTTCCTTGCCACAATTGTGAGGTGAATCTGGCTTCCCCCGTTGACCTGGCTTGTCAGAAGGTCGCAAAAGGTGATCAACCTGACACACACACACCGGGGACGCTGCAACCATCGTAAATATGAACCAGTGGCCAAGCGTGTTGAGTTTTGATCGCGTGACTGCAGGCATGGTGCAATTGGTTGCGAGTGTGGAAAAAAAGGTCACGAGCCACTTTTTCCAGTGCCGTCGTAACTTCAAACAGCCGCTAAGCAAACGGTTGTAAGTCGAGGACTACCTGTCACCTGCTTATCCTCTTCTTTGAACTTCTGTCTGGCTGCTGGTGGGTATCTCTGCTGTTTGCTTTTGCTTTTCCTTCTCCTTGCTTTGTAGATGGTGAATGCCAAAAAGTTGGAGAAAGCCGAGGCCCGCCTTAAAGCGAAGCAGTGCAAGAAGCAGGAGCGAGATTCTGTCAAATCTGGGAGCCCATTGTGAGTGAAGGGCGATCATCTTTGAACGGGGCACCTGTTTCTGAACATCGGGAGGATCTGCCAAGAACTAATTGCAGCAGATTCAGTTTCTTAATGCCCAGGTCTTTCTGCTGGTTAGGGGGAAGAAAATACAGTAGACCAGGGTGTGGCTGATATAAAGCAGGACAGAGTGGTATAGGAATAGGAAATTAGAATAAGAATAGAATAGAATAGAATAGAATAGAATAGAATAGAATAGAATAGAATAGAATAGAATAGAATAGAATAGAATAGAATAGAATAGAATAGAATAGACCTTTATTGTCAAAGTACAACATTTGTACATTGAGATTAGCTGAGCCTCCCCCCGTGCTCCCTCCCCCCAACACACAGTGACAACAAACCTCCATCCTACCACACCATGTGAACCAACTACACCACACACCAGCCTCCCAAGTCAATTCTGCCTAAGTTCACAGAGATTATATCCCATTCAAAAGCCTAACAGCCCACAGATAAAAGCTGTTTTTCAGCCTGTTGGTATGGCTGGCTATACTCCTGTATTTCCTACCCGATGGTAGGAGAGTAAAGAGATACCGTCCAGGGTGTGAATCATCCTTGAGAATCTTTCTCACTGTTCCAAGGCAGCGAGACCTGGCAATGTCATCCAGTGGTGTCAGGGCACAGCCCAACATGTCTTGTGCTGTGCTCACTACCCTCTGTAATACTTTCCTGTGCGCGGCTATCAGACCTGGTACCTCTTTTGGAGGCCAAAAAAATAAAAATAAGACTGGATCTTATTTTTGGGGAAACATGGTATGCAAATGTTTTCCTGGCTACAGCTTCCACCTGCTCTTTAAGCAGGAGCTGCACATCCAAGAAAAACATCAAATTACACACCTGTCTTGAGTGGGAAAGTGCTGTCCCATCCAGCTCTAAAGATGGAGAGTTCCTAGATGGGGGAGGGGGGAGTCCAACTACACACAGCCATTCAGTCTTTTCAGGATTAAGCCACCATCCATATCCTTGTAGCTTTTAGATATTGGAAAAAGATGCTGATGATGTCACCTGAGTAGCTGAGGGTCAAGATGTATAATTAGGTAACAGCATACTGAGGATGGGTCCTTCGGGAGCAGCCCATACTGAGTCCTTCGGGAGAAGGGCGGTATATAAATAAAATTAATAATAATAATGGCTCAGCAGTTAAAAATATTGAGTTTGTCAGCTGGAGAGCCGACAGCCAGAGTTCGAGACCCCAGCAACGCACGATGGGGTGAGCTCTCGTTCCTTGCTCCCGCTCCTGCCCACCTAGCAGTTCAAAAGCAGACAAATGCAAATAGATAAATAGGTACCTCGGCGTATAGTATGGCCACTATGATCACGGAACTATTCTTTGGGCGACGCTGGCTCCCTTGGCTACGAAACAGAGATGTGCACCACCCCCTAGAGCCGTGGTGGCAAACCTATGACACGCGTGCCACAGGTGACACGCAGAGGCCTCTCTGGGCACGCGCGTCGCCACCCCAGTCCTAGGCCTTCAGCTGGGTTTTATAAAACATTTTCGCTTTAGGCCTCGGCCGCCGTGTGCAAAAAAAAAAAGAAAATTTCAACTTCTCGTGGGAAAAAAAAAGATCTCGCAAAGTTGGAATTGATTGATTGAACTTTTTAGTCCCACCCAGTCTGCCATTACCACCGTAGCCACACCCACCCAATGGGCCATGCCTACCTGGCACCCAGTGATACATAAGTGGGTTTCGGGTTGCAGTTTGGGCACTCGGTCTCTAAAAGGTTCGCCATCACTTCCCTAGAGTTAGACACGACTGGGCAGGGGAAAACCTTTACCTAGCATATGGAGGATATCTGGCCCCAAGCCAAGAGATACCTCAGCCAGGATTTCCGTGCAGACATTAAACAGGGACCGAACCGCATTGTGTGCATGTGGGAAACTGGCCCTTCGAACAAAAGGGAAGGAACATGTACTCTGCCTTGCCTTAATGGTTGTTTCTGATTTTGTTCTGGTTGTGGCAGGGTTCTCGAAGAAGCATCCGCCAGCCAAGCTGCCAGTAAGAAAGAGAACCGCCTAGAACTGTCAGGCAAGAACAAGTCCTATGACGTACGCATTGAAAACTTTGATGTGTCCTTTGGTGAGCGGTGAGTCTCCATGTTAAAAAGAGTCATGCTCTGTAGCATCTTTTGATTTGGCGATTTAGACTTTTTTGAGGATGGCCCTGTAAACTAAACTCATGGTTACACCTAGCTTACACCTAGTAAGCTAACTCGTCGTTACCCCAACCCAAACGTCATTGCAGAGGAAAGATGTTAGTATTTCTGTTGAACAGAGCTGAGTATAGCTTAGGATTAATGCTGGATTTTGGGGGAAAAAGTCATTTATTTATTTAAAATTATTTATTTAAAATTACCCGGCACAAATGAGGTGTCTAAAGATCGGTCTCGAAAACGTTGCGTTGTTTTATGCACCGTGTACAGTTGTCCTTTGTCTCTCCTCTTTCAGGGTCCTCCTCACAGGAGCAGACCTGAACCTGGCTTACAGCCGGCGATACGGCTTGGTGGGCCGGAACGGGTTAGGCAAGACCACGTTGCTGAAGATGATCGCCAGCCGTAACCTGCGCATCCCCTCGCATATCAGCATCCTTCACGTGGAGCAGGAGGTGGCCGGGGATGAGACGCCAGCCCTGCAGAGCGTGCTGGAATGTGACACGGTTCGCGAAGGGCTGCTGACGGAGGAGAAAGAGCTGACCGCCCTGGTTAACTCTGGAAGGTAAGCTTGCTCCCGAGGAAGACCGTCTAATTCAGATGCAGAACAGAGCTAGTTTGGCCACTTACAAACTACCATCCTGCTTTTCTGTCTTTTTTTTTCCCCTCCAGGGGAGTAGGCACAGAAGGGGCTCGACTGTCCGAAATCTACGCCAGGCTAGAAGAGATTGAGGCAGACAAAGCCCCAGCAAGGTAAAACGAAACTCTGTAGGAGCAGATACAGTTCTGAACTGACATGCTCGATAGTCGGTGAATTCTGGTAAAATAGCAGACTTGCAAGATCCAGGTCTAAAAGTCTCTGGATAACGTGTGAGTAGGAAAAGGCCATTTCTCCATCAACCAAGATCAATACATTTGCACCAAGAATGCAAATTTCCTAAATCCCAGGTGAAAATTAGCTGCTTCTCCGGTTCGCTAAAAGTACGGGTACCACCTGTGGTACATTGGCACCTGGCAGGTGGTACGTGACCATCCTAGAGAAGTGGTAGCGGGGGAGGGGAATGAGCTGAACCGGTGGCAGCACCACACAAGCCTGAGCGAGAGACGGCTGGAGCTGCAGGGCTGTCTGGGCTCAGCGGAAGCGCCAGGATCAGCACTTCTTCAAGGCTGTCAGGGCTCAGCAGAAGTGGCAGGATCAGCGCCAGGCTCCAGCTGGAGCTCGGCGCTGAGCCCAGTGCTTCCGCTGAGCCCAGAAGAAGCGCCGATCAGCTGGAATCTTGCAGCATCACCAGGGTCTTGTGATTTACATTCAGATGCTTGGCAACTGATTCATATTTATGACGGTCACAGTGTCCCAGGGTCATGTGAATTGACCAAAACCTGCTGCAACCACCCAGCAGAGGGGGGGGGAGATAAAAACCAAACACCCCCGCTGCCAATCCTCAACAGAAATGCTCACAACAATGAAAACCTCGGACAGAAGAAAGAACGCCGCCAGGCGGGCAGGCAGGTGTCTTGCTCGGCTGTGGCTTGGGGGACACTCTTTTTCAGTGCCATTGTAACTTCAAACAGTCACTAAGCGAACTGTTGTAAGTTGAGGACTACCTGTACTTCATCACTTTTTTTCCTTTTTGGGGGGGTCATCAAGTTTTTGACACCTTGCTAGGCGACTGGTGGTACTCATGTTGCCTAATCCTAAAAGTGATACAATGGGTGAAAAAGTTGAAAAGCCTTGCTCTTACGTACAGTCACCCATGCACTTGTGACCTCTCGCCTTGACTACTGTAACGCTCTCTACATGGGGCTGCCCTTGAGAGCCACTCGGAAGCTTCAACTGATGCAGAGTGCAGCTGCACGGACACTTTTGGGGGCCTCCCGATACTCCCATATCACACCTCTCCTCCGTGAGCTGCACTGGCTTCCGGTTGCCTTCCGAGTGAAATTCAAGGTGCTAACAATGACATACAAAGCCCTACATGGCATGGGTCCGGACTACCTACGGGAGCACCTTCTGCCAACGTCAACACCCCTCCGTCCTGTGCGCTCCCACAGAGAGGGCCTCCTCAGGGTGCCACCGCTCAAGGAATGTCGGCTGGTGGCCCCCAGGGGGAGGGCATTCTCAGTGGGTGCGCCAACCCTCTGGAACTGCTTGCCTACCGAAATCCGGACGGCCCCCGACCTCCGCACCTTCCGGCGCGACTTAAAAACTTACCTGTTCCAGCAGTCCGGCCTGGCCTGATAGCTCTTGGGGTCTCAGTTGTTTTTATTATTGTTTTTTACTATTGTTCAACTGTATACCTACCTTACTCTATACACCACCCCGAGTCCCTCGGGAGAAGGGCGGTATATAAAAACAAACAAACAAACAAACAAACAAGTAAATAAATAAATAAATAAATAAAGCAGAGGTTCCCCAACCTTTTGGGCACCAGGGACCGGTTCTGTGGAGAAAGGTTTTTCCACGGACCAGAGAGTGCATGGTTTTATGTGCTGCCTGCATTCCCCTAGATGCGGCTTTACTTGTTTGTGCGGATCGGTTGCTGGCACACCGTGGCCTGGTACTGGTGGTCCACAGACCGGGGATTGGGGTCCCTTGCTCTAAAGGAAAGAATACAGGTAGTCCTTGACTTACAACCACAGTTGAGCCCAACATTTATGTCGCTAAGCTAAGCAAAACAGTTGTGAAGTGAGTTGCGCCCTTTCTTACGACCTTTTTGCCACAGTTATTAAACAGAACACTGCCCTCGTTGTTAAGTGAATTTTGCTTCCCCCCATCGACTTTGCTTGTCGGATACCGACTGGGAAGGTTACAGATGGTGATCACATGACCCCAGGACAGTTCAACCGTCATAAGTTGGGGGGGGCTTTTCCACTCACCTCTGGCACCAACAGCCCCACCCAGCCGGCCCACTTCTTTCTGCAGCTGAGAACGGAGCTCCGGCCTGTATTTCACAGTCAAAGGCCTTTCCAGAAGGCTAGGTCTTACTTTCGGGAAAACTCGGTAGTCGTTGCTGACTACAGGGGGGGGGTGCTCATCTCCGTTTCAAGGCCATTGAGCCAGTGCTGCCCGAAGACATTTCCGCGGTCAGGTGACCAGCATAATGTCGCGGAGCACTGTTACCTTCCCGCCAAAGTGGTACCTATTTATCTACTTGCACTTGCGTGCTTTCAAACTGCTAGGTTGGCAGGAGCTGAGGCGAGGACGGGAGCTCACCCATCGCAGGACGCTCGAGTCTCGAACTTGGGCCACCAGCTTTCCAGCTGATAAACCCAGCGTCATAACCCCTGAGTTGTCAGGTCGCCCTTTGTGGCTAGTGCCCTTACCCTAAATCACTCCTACTTCCAATCGATTCTTCTTCCAAGTTCAGATGCCTCCGCCTTTCCGAAAGCCTTTCCGAGTCTCTTTTCAGAACACATCCGGAGTGAGCGCCTAGTCCAGATTCTGGGATCTAGAAATCACACTTCTTTTCCTCTTCCTCCTGCAGAGCGTCCGTTATCCTGGCTGGGTTGGGTTTCAGCGCAAAGATGCAGCAACAGACCACCAAGTAAGTGGGCTTTAGCCAAGACTGATTTTTTTTTTCCCTTCTGTGATTTGAACGATGGGATCCTAGATATTTTTTTTTTCTTTTTGATCTTGCCTACTGCTAGGTGCTGGGACAGAGGGGCGCTTCCAGAGATAGGAAGCTTGGTAGCTGTCCCTTCACATTACAATTGTGATAGAATTGGGGAAGTGAACTTGGCCATCTCTGACACCAACCTTTGAAAAATGTAAGGCGACCTTCCGTATCTACAGGCAAACTGGGGTCCGGCTGGCCCAGGGGAACTGACCTCTACTTTATTCCTTCTCCTTAGAGAGTTTTCTGGAGGTTGGAGAATGAGGCTGGCTTTGGCTCGTGCTCTTTTTGCCCGGTGAGTCTCCAGGATCTTCGTTCCCGCTCAAAATACTTTTCCGGAAAATGGGTTGATAGTAAGAGTGGCGAAGTCAAAAGTCAGTTGAAGTCTTAATCCTGATTAGCTGTGTTGAGCAAGGATCTAGAAACAGACTGCGTTAGGTGGGGGAAGATGAGAGTACTGGTAATCCTTGCCTTACAACCATTTGTTTAGTGATCGAAGTTAAAGGTAAATGTAAAGGTTCCCCCATGCATGCATGCTAGTCGTTTCCGACTCTAGGGGCCGGTGCTCGTCTCCGTTTCAAAGCCGAAGAGCCAGCGCTTGTCCGAGGACGTCTCCGTGGTCATGTGTCCGGCATGACTAGACGCCAAAGGCGCACAGAACGCTGTTACCTTCCCACCAGAGTGGTCCCTATTTTTCTACTTGCATTTTTACGTGCTTTCGAGCTGCTAGGTTGGCAGAAGCTGGGACGAGTAACAGGCACTCACTCTGTTACGCGGCACTCGGGATTCGACCCGCCAAACTGCTGACCTTCTGATCGACAAGCTCAGCGTCCTAACCCACTGAGCCACCGTGTCGAAGTGATCAAAGTTACAAAGTCTTGAATTCACACCAGTTGCCAAGCGCCTGACCGTGGGATACTGTAAAGGTCATGTCTGTGGAGATTCTCCGCCATCCAGGTCATGGCTGTCCCAAAGATGCTTTTTCAAGGAGGCAACGGGACTTCCTTGTTTTTCTTTGAAGACGTTTCGCTTCTCATCCAAGAAGCTTCTTCAGCTGAATGGTGGGGAATCGAAGGATTTATATTCTTTGCAGTCATCCGGTCGTTAGCATTCTTTCTGAGAATCCTTGAGGCCACTTGGAGGTTTATGTGTGTCCTCGGAGGCACCTTAATTCCAAGGTTGTTTCACTCCTTGATTGATTTCAGCAGAGCTGAAGAAGCTTCTTGGGTGAGAAGCGAAACATCTTCAAAGAAAAATTAAGAAAGTCCAGTTCCCTCGTGAAAAAACATCTTTCGGTCGTATGTCACTTTTATCAGTGCCGTTGTAACTTTGTAGACCAGACATATCAAACACAATGCTGATGCGGCCCTCCATGAAATTGAGTTTGACACCCCTGCTCTAGACAAATGGTTGTAAGTCGAGGACTAACCTCTATGTGTCTTGTGCACAAACGATACATATCAGTTGGGGATAATTACAGTTTTTAAGTTGTTCCAGAATTTAAAGGACAGAAAGAAAAAGAATGCTTAAATCATGGACCCCATTCTCCTGAGAAATTGGAAACTTTTTTTTTAAAAAAAAGTACAGGGGCTTTCCATTGCAGTGAGAAAAATCAGTCTTATCCTGCAGCACAAAATTAACGTCTCTTTCTTACTGACCTTTCCAGATCACCCCATTTCTCATTGACTAAAAATACATTCATCTTTTTTTAAAGGCCCATGTAATGAATTTTCTCAATTTAAAAGTTGGACAGAGTTCTTTTTTCCCCCCTCAAATTCTAGGTGTTCACCTATGAATTTGAAGCTAAGTCACTTGATTGTGAGAATGATCGGCAGTATATAAATTTAATAATTAAACATTAGAGCAGTTTGCCAAGTTTTTCGCAATGGTATAAAAAGTGCAGACTTGTATCAAAATCGCCCGGCATGAGGAATTTTAAGAATGTCCCCGTCAAAGATAACTGGACTTGAATGGACTAGTTGTGATTGGCTTTTAGTGATGATAATGAAACTGTGGAGAGAGCAGAGTTATTGCAGAGAAAGCCGTTGTGAGAAATTTACTATCAAAGCAATGCCAAAGTAGAATTTATGATTGCTGCGCTAATAATACTTCTGTCTCCCTTTCCCCTTCTGCTGATTTTAATTTTCCCAGGCCTGACCTTCTCCTGCTTGATGGTAAGTCTTTTCTGGATATATGTAGACAGAAAGGAGGAAGGGGTGTAAACCCACCTCAAAGAATTATCCAGGGCAGGGGTCTTCAAACTTGGCCCTTTTAAGACTTGTGGACTTCAACTCCCAGAATTCCTCAGCCAGCATGCCTGGTTGAGGAATTCTGGGAGTTGAAGTCCACAAGTCATAAAAGGGCCAAGTTTGAAGACCCCTGATCCAGGGCATACTGATGTAACCTTTTCCCCCATCCGCTGGTGGATCGCTGATCTCCCAATTGCTCTGAGCCAGTGTTTCCAAATGGCTGTTACTTAGAATTCTGGGAAGTGAAATCCACGCACACCCAACGTTTGGGAAGCTCCCTAGATTGGAAAACTTTGCTGCAACCATTCCTGGCAAATGGACGCATGCGACCCGCCAGGATTTGTGGCTAATTTTCTTGCAGTTGTCAGAATTATATTGGCATCTCTGTCACAAGCTGGCCCAAAGTTGGAAGCCTCTATTGTAAGGGATAACTTTGAAGATTTAATTGATTAAATAGAGCTGGGAGGGACCTTGGGAGGTCTTCTAGTCCAACCCACTGCTCAAGCAGGAGACATACAATTTGAGACAAGTGGCTATTCCAGTCTTTTCTTAAAAACCTCCAGTGATGAAGCACCCACGACTTCTGAAGGCAGCTGTTGCACCAATTAACTCTCCTTGTTGTTAGGAAGTCTGTCTTTAATTCCAGGTTGCTTCTCTGCTTGATTAGTTTCCATCCATTGTTTCTTGTTCTGTCCTCTGGTGCTTTGGAGAATAGGGTGACCCCCCCCTTTGTGGCAGCTTCTCAAATACTGGAATATTGTTATCATGCCCCACCTATTCCTTCTTCTCATTTAAGCCTTGCTCAGGCACCCATGTAACAAAGTAACCCGCCACCCCAAAATCGGCTTAAATTGGGGGGGGGAAGGTTAATGAGGAAAAAAATGGATTCCTAAGCCTTTGCAAGATTTTAGGCACCCATTTCATCAGGTAAAAAAGCCTCATCAATGTCCACCAAAAAGCGTTAGCTCCACCCGCTCCTTAAACTATTTCACAAGTGTTACATAGGAGCTATCTTAAATTAACTCATTTTCTTTGTTTGGCTTTAGTCATGTTCCAGCCTTATTAGAACTGTTGAGGCATTGTTTCTTCAAGCTGTTTAATTCAAAATTTGGCCATTGCATCGTGAACGTTTACCATTTGGTTAGTGACCGTTTGAAGTTACGACGGCGCTGAAAAAGTGACCTATGACCATTTTGCACACTTACAACCCTTGCAGCATTTCCCACAGTCATGTGATCAAGATTCCGACGCTTGGCAACGTGACTCATATTTATGACGGTTGCGGTGTTCCGGGGTCACGTGATCCCCTTTCGCAACCTTCTAACCAGCCAAGTCAATGGGTAAACCAGATTCACTTAGCAATCGTGATACACCTCTGGCAGGAAAAGGTTGTAAAGTGGGGCAAAACTCACTTAACCGCTGTCTTGCTTAGCAGTGGAAATTTTGGGCTCGATTATGGTCGTAAGGTGAGGACTACCTATACCTCTTTCCCTGTGAATTTTGCCCAAAAGCACAGGGTGCTTAACTGCCTTCTTTCAATTCACTTCCAGAGCCAACCAATATGCTGGATGTGAGGGCCATCATCTGGCTGGAAAACTATTTGCAGGTCGGTCCAAAATTGGGAATATAAGTACTTCTGTTTCTACTGGACTTCGTGCTTGAGGTGGAAAAAAAATGAAACTTTTGATTTTGGGTTTTGCTGATTAGATTGATTTGTTGTTATAGAAATGGCTAGCTTATACCATTAAGGAAAAGGGAAAAGTTGTGGTTCGACGTTAATGCTTTATTCTACTGCAACCGAGGGAATCAGAAGTCAGCGCCTTTTTTTTTTCCCTCCTCACTTTTCTTTCCCTTTTTCCTCCCCACTGTGTCCTACTCTTTGCTTTTGTATTTTTCTATTTTATCCTGTAATTTAATAAAATGTTAGGTAAAGGTAAAGGTTCCCCCGCACATGCATGCTAGTCGTTTCCGACTCTAGGGGCCGGCGCTCATCTCCGTTTCAAAGCCGAAGAGCCAGCGCTTGTCCGAGGACGTCTCCGTGGTCATGTGGCCGGCATGACTAGACGCCAAAGGCGCACGGAGCGCTGTTACCTTCCCACCGTAGTGGTCCCTATTTTTCTACTTGCATTTTTTTACGTGCTTTCGAACTGCTAGGTTGGCAGAAGCTGGGACGAGTAACAGGCGCTCACTCTGCTATGCGGCACTCGGGATTCGACCCGCCAAACTGCCGACCTTCTGATCGACAAGCTCAGCGTCCTAACCCACTGAGCCACCGCGTCCCTTAATAAAATGCTACAAACAGCCAAATTTGGAAAGCCATCCACGGTGGAGGGGGGGGGGACAAGGGAATAAATAGCTAAAGAGCTTGGGACTTTTAAATCTGGCTGAGGCCTTCATCTTGCCCCCCTTTTTCGTCTGGGCCCTTCCAGACATGGCAGTCCACCATCCTCGTTGTGTCTCACGATCGGAACTTCTTAAACGCCGTGGCCACCGACGTCATCCACCTGCACTCGCAGCGGCTTGACTGCTACCGTGGGGACTTCGAGAACTTTGTCAAGATCAAAGAAGAACGGCTGAAAAACCAGCAGCGCGAATACGAGGCGCAGCAGCAATACCGGGAGCATATCCAGGTCAGAGAGTGGAGTGGCTAGCTGTGGAGCTGATGCTGATCCAGCGGTGCCAATATAAAATAGGATAGGATGCATGCTGTATAATAATAATATGAAGTTGGAAGGGACCTTGGAGGTCATCTAGTCCAACCCCCTGCTCAGGCAGGAAACCCTATACCATTTCAGACAAATGGCTGGCCAGTCTGTTCTTAAAAACTTCCAGTGTTAGAGCAATAGGATAGGATGCATGCTGTATTATAATAATAATAGTAAGTTGGAAGGGACCTTGGAGGTCATCTAGTCCAACCCCCTGCTCAGGCAGGAAACCCTATACCATTTCAGACAAATGGCTGGCCAGTCTGTTCTTAAAAACTTCCAGTGTTAGAGCAATAGGATAGGATGCATGCTGTATAATAATAATAGTAAGTTGGAAGGGACCTTGGAGGTCATCTAGTCCAACCCCCTGCTCAGGCAGGAAACCCTATACCATTTCAGACAAATGGCTGGCCAGTCTGTTCTTAAAAACTTCCAGTGTTGGAGCATTCACCACTTCTGGAGGCAGGTTGTATGATGTGCTATATTGTATATGAGCGATGGGATGGGATGGTGTGAACAATTCTTTAAAGGTTTTGGGGGGGGTTTTTACGCTGGGTACCAGACAAAAAGTGGGACTGTGTCTTCTCATGCGCTCCCCTCTGTGTGGCATTATCTAACCACAAAAGCCAGCTAAATTATTCGTTTATTCACTTAAATTTATGAGTCGCCCACCTCGCACAGAGATGCCACTTTACAAACGTCGAAACTTTATTAATCTTCTTCCTATTTTTCTCCACAACAACAATCCTGCCTGGTGGGTTGGGCTGAGAGAGGATGTCACCCAACCAGCTTTCATGGCTAAGGCAGGACTTGAACTCACAGTCTCCTGCTTTCTAGTCTGGTGCCTTTACCACTGGACCAAACTGGATCTCTTATTACAAATTAAGTTCTAAGTCTCTGTAAGCTATTAAAGAGACTGCTGTGATTTTTTTTCATTCTGTTTCAGCTTTATTCCTAGAGTAGACCAAAAGCTTAGATTTCTTTTTCTGCACCCAGCAATAAGAACATTATAAATAATATTTTGAAAACTACACCTGCCCTTCATATACACACAGAAATATACTTTCTTCAGCCTCCACTGTATATCATCCTAATGCTTTGTTTGGCTATCAGAAAGGGACGGGATATCTGAATCATTTCTTATTATCGCTTCAGGGTGTGCAGTTCTGAAAAATCCTTCTGTTCCAAACCTCTGTGGCAACACTCACATAAATAAACTAGTTTGGTTCATTGGCTCAAAACTTCCATTTGCCAGACTGTGTCTCTGCAGCAGCTGATGCGTCCTTTTGCATAAGTGAATCAGCTCTGCTTTTCCCCCACAGGTCTTTATCGATCGATTTCGCTATAATGCAAACAGGGCGTCTCAAGTTCAGAGCAAACTCAAACTGTTGGAGAAGCTGTGAGTATCCAAAAGAAAATGAACATCTGGGTGGATTGCCTAGGCCAGGGGTAGGCAGCCTTGGCTCTTTTATGACTTGTGGACTTCAACTCCCAGAATTCCTGAGTCAGTTGACTCAGGAATTCTGGGAGCTGAAATGCACAAGTCATAAAAGAGCCAAGGTTGCCTACCCCTGGCCTAGGTCTATTTAAGAATTGATCATTTCAGGATCACACAGACTGAGGAGCTGATTTAGAACAGTTTCATAAACGGCGGTTCAAGGCCTGCTCATGGCATACACAGCATTAGTCTCAAAATGTATAAACTCCAGTGATATTTTACACTAATTAGTTCTCATTATTTGGATGTATTTTTTTGGATAGGGGAAGATTGCTCCTTGACACATTTCAGCCCCCAGATGTCTCTCATTCATTGTATTATCATTAGAGCAGTAAACAGTGTTATCAACAGTATTCAGGCAAAGGCTTATCTCTTTAAAGGAGGGCTCTCCAAATTTGGCAACTTTAAGACTTGTGGACTTCAACTCCCAGAATTCCTCGCCCAGTCAGGCTTGTTGGGGAATTCTGGGTGTTAAAGTCTACAAGTCTTAAAGTGGCTGGGGAATTCTGGGAGTTGGAAGTCCTGAAGTCTTGAAAGTTGTCAGGTTTGGAGAGTCTTGCTTTCAACCTTACTTCCGCTGAAAAATATATCAACAGGGTGTTTGTAGAAATAGAAAAACGTGAGCTGCTTGCTTAAATTTGAGGAGAACCTGATTTTAAGTTCCACCAACCACTGTCAAAAAAACCAAGATCATGGCATCCGGCCCTCTCAATTCCTGGCAAATAGATGGGGAAGAAATGGAGGTAGTGACAGATTTTATTTTCCTGAGCTCCAAGATCACTGCAGATGGGGACTGTAGCCAAGAAATTAAAAGACGCTTACTCCTCGGGAGGAAAGCCATGGCAAATTTGAGACAGCACACTAAAAAGCAGAGACATCACCCTGTCAACAAAAGTGTGTATAGTCAAGGCTATGGTCTTCCCAGTTGCAATGTATGGCTGTGAAAGTTGGACCATAAGAAAGGCCGAGCACCAAAGAATTGAGGCCTTTGAACTCTGGTGCTGGAGAAGACTCCTGCGAGTCCCTCGGACTGCCAAGGCGATCAAACCGGTCAGTCCTAGAGGAGATCAACCCTGACTGCTCTTTAGAAGGCCAGATCCTGAAGCTAAAACTCAAATCCTTTGGCCACCTAATGAGAAGGAAGGACTCACTGGGGAAGAGCCTAATGCTGGGAAAGATTGAGGGCAAGAGAAGAAGGGGACGACAGAGAATGAGGTGGCTGGATGGAGTCACTGAAGCAGTAGGCGTGAGCTTAAATGGACTCCAGAAGATGGTAGAGGACAGGAAGGCCTGGAGGAACGTTGTCCTTAGGGTCGCGATGGGTCGGACACGACTTCACAGCTAACCAACAACAACAAACCACTGTCAAAGAAGTGGGGGGGGGGAAATAAATAGGGATTTCTGATTCAAAAGACTAGAAATAGCTAATTGGTTGGTTTTAGCCCAATAATTTCTCTTTATCTCTCTTCCTCTTGTCTCCACTATTAGGGGGTTTGGAAAAAAATTTTTCGGAAATTCTAGTCTCCCATAAAAGATGAAATAAAGACCATCTCAGATGATCGTGTTAAATGGTTTTCATACTGAACCAAGAGAATAGTGAACTCTTTTTTTCCTGTTTTTGAAATCTTTTACACTTAAAGGACAGAAATTGGGGGTGGGGGGAATAACCTGTAAAGGAAAATAAGCTCTTTGAAAAAAAATAACCAAAATCCAGTGAATATAGTAGTTCTTAAGGGCTCGGTCCTGAGAATTTATCTGCTTCCGAGTGGCTGCTTAGTGATTGGAATATTTGATAACCTATCTTTTACTGCAACAAGACTGATTGGTCCCTTTCTTTCTCTCAGGCCAAAACTGAAGCCAGTGGACAAAGAATCTGAGGTGATAATGAAGTAAGTAAATCATGATGGGCACAAAGAAGCCCAGTTTTCTAGTTTCTCATAAGAAAAAAAAAGGGCAGATGTCTTCTTACTCACCTGCCTGCTTTCTCAGACTTAGCAACCACTCATTCAACAACAGTGGTAAGTGAGTGATACTTATAACCAGTCTTGAAAGTTCTGGCCATTGCATCATCCTGCAATCAGGTGATCGCCATTTGGCTGGGGAATTCTGGGAGTTGAAGTCCATGCCTCTTAAAATGACTGAGGTCGAGAAATCCTGCCTTAGGTTCACCCAGCCTCCGGACTTGATTTGCAAGACAGCAATGGTGAGGTCGGCCTGTCCTGTGTGGATTTTATAAGGATTGAATCGAGCTACTTCATTATTTAATAATGAAGGTTTTCTTCATTCAGCAAAGTCTATTTTTGTAGGGTTGTGCAGCTTCAGCAAAATAGCAGTATTGTGCACCTTAGGCCATACCTCTAAAAAGATGTTGAAACTCTAGAAAGAGTGCAGAGAAGAGCAATAAAGATGATCAGGGGACGGGACGTTAAAACATAATGAACGGCTGCTGGAACTGGGTATGTCTAGTCTAATGAAGAGAAAGACGAGAGGGGACATGATAGCAGTATTCCAATATCTCAGGGGCTGCCACAAAGAAGAGGGAGCCAAGCTGTTCTCCAAAGCACCTGAGGGCAGGAGCAACCATGAGAGGGATCTTGGAGTCCTAGTGGACAATCACTTAAATATAAGCCAGCAGTATGCTGCAGCTGCCAAAAAAGCCAACACATTGGCAGAGGGATAGAATCAAGATCACGTGAACTGTTAATACCACTTTACAATGCCTTGGTAAGGCCACACTAGGAATACTGCATCCAGTTTTGGTCACCACAATATAAAAAAGATGTTGAGACTCTAAAAAGAGTACAGAAAAGAGCAACAAAGATGATTAGGGATTGGAGACTAAAACATATAAGGAATGGTCACTGGAACTGGGTATGTGTAGTTTAATGAAGAGAAGGGTGAGGGGTGACATGATAGCAGTGTTCCAATATCTCAGGGGCTGCCCCAAAGAAGAGGGAGCCAAGCTGTTCTCCAAAGCACTTGAGGGCAGGACAAGAAGCAATGGATGGAAATTAACCAAAGAGAGAAGCAACCTAGAACTAAGGAGAAATTTCCTGACAGTGAGAACAATCAATCAGTGGAACAACCTGCCTCCAGAAACGGTGGATGCTCCAAGTTTTTAAGAAGAGACTGGACAGCCATTTGTCTGAAATGGTATAGGGTTTCCTGCCTGAGCAGAGGGTTTTGGACTAGATGACCTCCAAGGTCCCTTCCAACATCATCATCATCATCGTCTGAAATGGTATAGGGTTTCCTGCCTGAGCAGGGGGTTGGACTAGATGACCTCCAAGGTCCCTTCCAACTTATTACTATTATATTATTATTATTATTATTATTATTATTATTATTATTATTATTATTATTATTATTATTATTATTATTATTATTATTATTATTATTATTACATCTGCAATTCATAGTGATTAATGCATTAAAAATAACATCATATAATGCAAGTGCTATGTATTCCTAGCACAATGTGTTCTGCATAAGGCAAAATTAATGCAAAGCTGATTCTCCTGATCTAACAGAAGCGATGAGGGTCCTTTTTGACCACTTCCATTTTTGCTTATTCCCCTGGCCTTTTTTTTTTCCTTTGTAGGTTTCCAGATGGCTTTGAGAAGTTTTCTCCTCCCATCTTACAGCTTGACGAAGTGGACTTTTACTATGAACCCAATAACCCTATCTTCTGCTCCCTCTCTGTCTCTGCTGACCTGGACTCTCGCATCTGTGTGGTAAGATGAAATCTTTGGGAAAAAAAGGTTAATTATGTGGAAGCGATAAAGCGTTTGCTCTCACAAGCAAGCCAAAATCCAGGAGCTCAGCAATTGTTTTGTACCCGTGGAAAGACCCAAGAAAAAAAAAAGAAATGCTGCAAGTGTTTTTAACAGAAGGGCCTAATAAGAGCTAAGAGCTGTGGTTGCGCAGTGGTTAATATGCAGTATTTCAGGGTGACTCTGCCCAGTGCCAGCAGTTTGATCCCAACCAGCTCAAGGTTGACTTAGCTTTCCATCCTTCTGAGGTCAGTAAAATGAGGGCCCATATTGCTGACCCTGTAAACTGCTTAGAAAAGGGCTGTAAAGCCCTATGGAGCAGTATATAATTCTAAATGCTATTACTATTGCTGCTGCTCTTACCAGCTCAGCAGAAATATTTCTGGTCTGCGTGCATACAACATGCTTAACCTGGTTACTGAATTAACCCATTTTTGGAGTAGCACTATTCAGTGAGCATAAATAAACCAAGAGACAGGTTTGTGTAACACACACAAAAGACAGGTTTGTGTAACACACACAAAAAATAAGCTTTATTCAAATTTCATAGGGTGTGCAATTGAAGCTCCTTGCTACTTTAATGGACTCCCATAAAGACTGCACACACAGATTAAAGCATACTAATATAGTGAGAATTCTATTTATAAAACAATATTTTTCACCTTTAGCAAGATGGGCAGCATGTAAATTTGATAAATAATTAAATAGAAATGTTTTAGCCTGAAAAACTGATAGGTCAGTCATTCTCAACATAATCTTAATATCCCAAACTTTAGACCTTTGAATTCTTCCTTTTGAGTAAGTAGAAGGGAATTTTCTCATATAAACCAAGGCACTAGAGATGTCTTCAGTGGAAAGACAGACTTGAGATTCTTGGCTTATAAAAACTGATGCTCAGCAGATGCTAATTCAGTTCACCGGATTCCAAAATGGTTTTGAGTGATTGATTTTATTAAACGCATACAGTACCTCACCGTGCCAAGTGACTTGGGATGGCTTACAATAACATGTAAACCCATACATGTAAAAACATTAAAAGCGTTAAAATTAAGATGAGTGACAATTAAGTAAAAGCTTAAAAGTCAGAGCACAAATGGTACCACAAATGGTGCACTTTGCCTTTCACTCAGTCCGTCAATCAGTCAGCCTAATGGTTAAGGCACCAGGCTAGAAAGCAGGAGAACCATGAGTTCAAGTCCAGCCGTAGCCATGAAAGCCAGCTGAGTAACCTTGGGCCAGGGACTTCCTCCCAGCCCAACTCATCTCACAGGGTGGTTGTTGTGAAGAAAATGGGAGGAAGGAATATGATTGTCGCCTGGAGTTATTTGTAAAAAGGCGGGATACAAACAAACAATCAACCACCTAACAACAGGGGTCTTCAAACTTGTGGACTTTTTATGACTTGTGGACTTCGACTCCCAGAATTCCTCAGGAGTTGAAGTCCACAAGTCATAAAAGGGCCAAGTTTGAAGACAGCTGACCTGCAACATAAATGCGCCCCTATCAGGATCCCGGCAGTGCCAGGTTTTAAGGCTCTGCTTAATGGCCAAACAGATTGGAGACAGAACTCGCCTCCAGAGGCAAAATGTTTCACAGGTTTCCCTGGCCCCATTAACCGAAATTCCTTGGCCGACAGGGTTCAAATGAGGCCTTTTCTGCCTGCATGGTTGGAGCAGGCCAGTCCCATTGAAGCAAGATCAGGTAACCTGGTCCCATGCCATAAAGGGCTTTCTTTAATCAACACCTTGAATTGGATCCAGAAGCAAACTGGTAACCAGTGCAGAGTTACATATTAAGAAATAATCTCACAATTAACTAGAATAGAGTAGAGTAGAACAGAACAGAACAGAATAGAACAGAACTCAACGTGCACACATAAAGAGTACGATTGCTCCTGTTTCTCTTGAGTTCTAGAATCCTTAAATAGAGTTTGGGAAGACCTTTTTGTAATTTATACGTTGTTTACTCCTAGGTTGGAGAGAACGGAGCTGGCAAATCTACCATGCTGAAGATCCTGATGGGAGACCTGGCACCTGTGCGAGGGATTAGACATGCACACAGGTAGCTTTCAAACCAAAAAGGGAACCTCACAGAGATATGGTGGAACGGAAAGGAGAGTACACGCTGTAGAAAATTGCTGACTTGTTGCTACGTAATGCAGCGTATCCTAGTCCAGGGCTTTTCAACCTTTTCACCCATTGTACCGCTTTTAGGATATGGCAACATCTGAGTACCACCAGTCGCCTAGCAAGGTGTCAAAAACTTGATGACACCCACCACCCCCCAAAAAAGGAAAAAAAGTGATGAAGTACAGGTAGTCCTCGACTTACAACAGTTCGCTTAGTGACTGTTCAAAGTTACAGTGGCACGGAAAATAGTGCCCCCCCCCAAAGCCACAGCCGAGCAAGACACCTGCCTGCCCGCCCGGTGGTGCTCTTCCTCCTGTCCGAGAGTTTCATTGTTGTGAGCATTTCTGTTGAGGATTGCCAGCGGGAGTGGGGTGAGGGGTGTTTGGTTTTTAACTCCCCCCGTCTGCTGGGTGGTTGCAGCAGGTTTTGGTCACTTCACATGACCCTGGGACACTGTGACCGTCATAAATATGAATCAGTTGCCAAGCATCTGAATGTAAATCACAAGACCCTGGAGATGCTGCAACATTCTAGCTGATCGGCGCTTCTTCTGGGCTCAGCAGAAGCGCCGGGATCGGTGCCGAGCTCCAGCTGGAGCCTGGTGCTGATCCTGGCGCTTCCGCTGAGCCCTGACAGCCCTGCAGCTCCAGCCGTCTCTCGCTCAGACTTGTGCGGTGCTGCCCCCCGGTTCAGCTCATTCCCCTCCCCCGCTACCACTTTTCTAGGATGGTCGCGTACCACCTGCCAGGCGCCAATGTACCACAGGTGGTACCCGTACCACTGGTTGAAAAGCCCTGTCCCTATATTCCTGAGGCACCAGTGTTGTTTGGTGTTGCTTTCTGTGTACTTTGGAGATAGTTTTTTAAACTCTCTGCAAAGATGGGGAAGCTTTGGCTAACCTCTCAGAACGCTGGACTAGAGCAGGGGTCTCGAATTCACAGGCTGAAGGCCACATGCACCCCATTGTGTGCGACTATGCTCCACTTTAAAGTACCATCACAGTTCCGGTCAAGACCTATCCGTTCAATAGCTGAACAAAGCTATGTTTTCCTTTTTTCCCCCGCTGGTTCCTTCCTTCCTTCCTTCACTAGAGGAGGTATGTGCTACCCTTAGCTTGTCAACATTAGCTGGGAGATAAAACGCTGCTGCAGCTTCCTATCTCTACCCTTCTTTCCTGCATGGCTGGCTGGGAAATTCTGGGAGTTGGAAGTCCATCCATCTTAAAATTACCAAACACTGCTCTTAAGGGCTGCGGCACACAAGGCCCTGAGCAGTGCCAGCCTTGTCTCCTCCTATTCCCCTCCCATATCGGAGGGAAACTTACCAGGAGGGAAGGCTGACCTTGAAAAAGACACAGCCCTTTGCTGTTGTCAAGTGATCCTGGGGGGGTGGGAATGTGGATTCCTTGAAGTGTTATAGATTAGATACGATGTCAGCACAAGCTGTGCGGGAGAGTCCCTTTTTTTGGAATTGGATCCCAAAATGTTTCACAGCCCTGATAGAACAGCAGTCAGGAATATGCCTCGTTAAGTAACAGAGGCGCGGTTCAAGTCATCCTCCTTATTCTCTCCTCGTCAGGCAGGGAAACACATTTATCTTGCAAAAGAGTGAGTTATTCCTTTGGCTAACCTTTTTCTATAATTGTTATTGTTAGTTGTCAAGTCGTGTCCGACCTATCGTGACCCCATGGACAACGTTCCTCCAGGCCTTCCTATCCTCTATCATCTTCTGGAGTCCATTTAAGCTCACGCCTACTGCTTCAGTGACTCCATCCAGCCACCTCATTCTCTGTCATCCCCTTCTTCTATTGCCCTCGATCTTTCCCAGCATTAGGCTCTTCTCCAGTGAGTCCTTCCTTCTCATTAGGTGGCCAAAGTATTTGAGTTTCAGCTTCAGGATCTGGCCTTCTAAAGAGCAGTCAGGGTTGATCTCCTCTAGGACTGACCGGTTTGATCCCCTTGCAGTCCAAGGGACTCGCAGGAGTCTTCTCCAGCACCAGAGTTCAAAGGCCTCAATTCTTTGGCGCTCGGCCTTTCTTATGGTCCAACTTTCACTGCCATACATTGCAACTGGGAAGACCATAGCCTTGACTATACGCACTTTTGTTGGCAGGGTGATGTCTCTGCTTTTTAGTGTGCGGTCTAGATTTGCCATGGCTTTCCTCCTGAGGAGCAAGCGTCTTTTAATTGCTTGGCTGCAGTCCCGGTCTGCTGTGATCTTGGAGCCCAGGAAAATAAAATCTATAATAGGCCATTTTAAACTCTATTTGTAACGCTGGTTTCTTCCTGCCCGGCAGAAATCTTAAAATTGGCTATTTCAGCCAGCATCACGTCGATCAGCTGGATTTGGACATTAGTGCCACCGAACTGCTAGCGAAAAAGTTTCCAGGTAAGTTGCCACCTGCCCCCCCCCCCTCGCAATTTGTTTGATTTCGGCTCTCGCAGTCTCGTGGCCCTCATAGTTAACAATCAGAAGACCTTAAGAGCACTTTTCCCTGCCCTGCCCTGCTCTGTTTACTGAACAATGAAGACAGTGACTTGCGTTATAGCCTTATTCTAAGACACGGCTTTTATCCTGAGTTTATTGGCAAGGGCTCTGGGAACACGTTAAGCCAGCAGCAACTTTTATCCATCAGTAGGCCAGACTGGATTTTGTCTGGCCTGTCAGAAGGCACTGATGTTACGGCGTTGGTCTTAAGGCACCCATTTTTCCTCTTTCCATCTCTTAACACAGAAAAGGGGGTGGCGGGGTATTACTCTGCTTTTGGCTCATCTATTCTCATTGAGAATGAGGGGCAGAGAGCATGCTGGTGAGCTCTGTAGGCCCCTGGTCCCACTTTATGCATCTCCTTGAATAAGCCAGAAATCATGGTCTGTCTGGCACCGTGGCTGAATTCGTACCATTGTGAATAAATTGGCCCATTAGAGTTTGCAAACCAATAGAGAATATCCATAGCTCTGGGTTGAACCGTGGAGCCTGTGGTGCTCTCGGAGCTCGGTTGTAACCAACACCCAGATAAGCAGAGATTAACCCCGGACAAACAATCAAGCTGAAAACAATAGCCTAAAGTAGACATTAACAAGGAGAAAACCATGCCCTATCAACACAGGGAGGGCAAGCTACTGTATATAAATAGGAAGCAAACCCCACACTCACCAGCATTGATGATGCTACCAAGTCAGGTGCCGAAACGTCGGCAAGCCAACAGTCAATCGCAGAGAGCGCCAAGGTCTCCGCAGTCTCTAAACCATGGTGGTGTGGTTTAATGTTAGACCTTTGCGCCTCAGCAGAGCATGTTTAAAACAAAATCCCTTTTAAGATGCTGTACAATGCAGTCACAAATCAATGTTCAAAACGATGTTTAACCCCCACAGCCCCTTATCAGCATGGCCAGGAGCATCCCCCAGTGTGGCTTTCCATTTGCAGCTGGTTAATTGGGATAAGATTTGGTTTAGCTATCCTGCCTCACAACAATTTTAAGGCAGGGGTGGCGAACCTGTGGCACACGTGCCAGAGGCGGCACTCAGAGCTCTCTCTGCGGGCACGCGCGCCGTCGCCTCAGCCCTGCCTCCCCTCCACGGCCCTCTCCTCACCAGCAGCCCCCCCCGAGGAGGGTCGCCCCCAGGTGCGAACCACGCAGAGCAGCACAGCCAAGGACATGGCAGCGGGGACAAGACTCTTCTCACGCGCGCCCCGTCACGCGCAGATGATGCTGTGGGGCATGGGCGGAGGGCGTGGCCGCCTGGGCAATCTGCTGTGGCGGGCCGTGGAGGCGGTGGGTGGCCTTGCGGGCGGTGCTGGAGCAGGGTGTGGGTGGGGTTGGGGGCGGCCGATCTCTAAAAGGTTTGCCATCACTGCTTTAAGGCATAAACGTCAGGTTTTTCTTTCTGCCCCACGTGATATTCAGGGAAGTCGGAGGAGGAGTACCGTCATCAACTGGGGTGCTACGGAGTCTCCGGGGAATTGGCCGTCCGCCCCGTCGCCAGCCTATCCGGGGGACAAAAGAGCAGGGTGGCGTTTGCCCAGATGACCATGCCTTGGTAATCTTGCTGGGGTGGTTGTTGTTTTTTGTTTTTTGTTTGTTGTTGTTTTTGTTTTTCACTGCTCAATTAAGGGGCGGAGGAGGTGTCCTTAACACGGAGAGGGGACAAGGTCAAATTTTTGCAACTCAGCCAACCAGTCCATATTTATGGCCATTTGCAGTGACCCGCCGTCAAAGAATGCAATTTATGACTTTTTTTTTGCCGGTATTTATTTCCATTTTCTGGCACACAAAAAAAACCACCCCACCCATGGTGGACAATGGCTTTGCTTGATGACAGCAGCGTTTGTTTTACGACCGCCGCATTCCCTTAACGACCACTGGGGGGGAAAAAAAGATAGCAAAATCAGGCATGGGCCCGTGCTGACCCCCACTGAACAACCAACGTGATTGACAGTCATAATTCCAGCCTCAGTTAGAACAGGCTGTAAATCAAGAACTACCTGTATCGTAATTGCAATTTTTTTCCCCCTCATAGCCCCAACTTCTATATACTGGATGAGCCAACAAACCACCTGGACATGGAAACCATTGAAGCTCTAGCAGATGCCCTCAACAAATTCCGGGTAAGCCTGCCGCGCTAGCTTTGTGCAGCAACTGCACATTTAATGGATTCTTTTGTTGCAAAACGTAGTTTTAGGGGGGGGAAATTGTGAACTGATGATAGGTCTGTGCTTGAAATTGGATCTCAAAGGATGCTTCACACCATGTAGCATCTATCTGTAACAGCTTAACGCAGCCCTGTATTTTTCCACTGCTGTACAATCTGTCACACAAATCCCAAGGAAAAATACCGCTGCTTTGGCACTAACTTCCCACTCCAAAGCAACTTTTAGTAGGTTGAAAACAAAATGCTGCAGAGCCTGTTTAATCATAACCAAATCCCATTTTGTAGTGGGTTTTTTTTTTCTTTGAGAAACAGAAGGGCAAGTGGAAAAACGGATGTCATAAAGCAGACAAGGTCAAAGGCTATCTTGATTTTTGATGATTTGTCTTGCACAATAGCTCCCTTTAAAGCTTCCCCAATATATTATAGAATATTATAGAATGACAAAATTGGAAGGGACCTCAGAGGTCTTCTAGTCCAACCCCCTGCTCAGGCAGGAAACCCTATACCATTTCACACAAATGGCTGTCCAGTCTCTTCTTAAAAACTTCCAGTGTTGGAGCATTCACCACTTCTGGAGGCAGGTTGTTCCACTAATTGATTGTTCTAACTGTCAGGAAGTTTCTCCTTAATTTTAGGTTGCTTCTCTCCTTGACTAGTTTCCATCCTTTGCTTCTTGTCCTGCCTTCGGGGGCTTTAGAGAATAGCTGGACTCCCTCTTCTTTGTGGCAGCCCCTGAGATATTGGAACACTGCTATCATGTCACCCCTCACTCTTCTCTTCATTAAACTACACATACCCAATTCCAGCAACTGTTCCTTATATGTTTTAGCCTCCAGTCCCCTAATCATCTTTGTTGCTCTTCTCTGTACTCTTTCTAGAGTCTCAATATCTTTTTTACATCGTGGTGACCAAAACTGGATGCAGTATTCCAAGTGTGGTCTTACCAAGGCATTATAAAATAGTATTAATACTTCACATGATCTTAATTCTACCCCTCTGTTAATGCAGCCTAGCGCTGTGTTGGCTTTTTTTGGCAGCTGCAGCACACTGCTGGCTCATATTTAAGTGATTGTCCACTAGGACTCCAAGTTCCCTCTCACGGTTGCTACTATTGAGCAAGGTACCACCTATACTGTTCCTGTGCATTTGTTTTTTCTTGCCTAAATGTAGAGCCTTACATTTTTCACCACTGAATTTCATTTTGTTAGGTAGCACCCAATGTTCAAGTCTGTCCAGATCCTTCTGTACCTTAAACCTTTATAGGACTATTAGCCCAACGTTTAATACACACAGTAAGTAGCAGTCCACTGTAGCCAGTGGAGATTAGCACAGTCTTTCCCCAAGGTGTTATTCTCCAGACTTGTTGAAATTAACAGTCTCCACATTTTCTAAGCACACCAGAAAACACCAGGCTGGGCATGGCTAACTGGGCTTTCCTCATTGTTTGCTTTATATTGAAGATGAAAGTAAAAGTGCCAAATCAAGCTCCGCACTGGGGTCTTCATAGATGCATCCGTGTAGTGTTGTTCTCAACTATAATTAAAGAGCAGTTTAGCTAGATTGTAGAAGTTTTCAGCTTTGGTTTTTATTTGCAGACAGGTTATTACAGGTGTGCCATAGGTAGGCGAGGAAATATTTGGAAATGAAAAACCTAAGCTCAGACAACCTCCGCAACCCAACAGTCTGGAGATGATTTGCCCTTACCAGGAATGTTGGTCCAATTTACCAATCCAATCTAATCTATGGACTGGTATTCCTAAAGGTTTCTCATCCAACTCCTAATATTGCTTGACTTCCAGGCCCAGATAAGGTCCGCCAGCTGTTGTCAACCGTGTAAGAATGTGAAGGTCATAATGCAGAGCAGACCTTCAAATAGAAATTCTACTAATGGCAAGGGGGATTTTAATTGAGTCCTGATGGCACAGTGGTTAGAATGCAGCATTGCAGGCTAACTCTGCCCACACACCAGGAGTTCGATCCTGACCAGCTCAAGGTTGACTCAGCCTTCCATCCTTCCGAGGTTGGTAAAATGAGGAGCCAGATTGTTGGGGGTCAAGAGGCTTACTTTGTAAACAGCTTAGAGATTGCAGCCAAGCACTGTAGGGCGGTATATAAGTCTACGTGCTATTGCTAAAGGAAACTATTTGTAGTTCAGGGTTGAAATAAAGGGGTCCTCGGTGCTCTCTGAGCTTGGCTGTTTTCTTGCAGACATTTCTTTACCTGAACTAGGCAACTTCATCAGTGTTAACGTTGACGCATGATGTTAGCGAGTTAAGTAATGAAACCTCTGCAAGAGAACAACCCAACGCAGAGAGCGCCAAGGGATTTTAGCCGTATTCAGAACCAAACAGCAGGAGAGTTGCAGTGAGGGAACAGCCGACCTCGCGACCTAAGCTCTCCCCAGTTGCAATGTGAGGCTCCCTCTCCTTCTAGGGCGGCTTGATCCTGGTTTCGCACGACGAACGGTTCATCCGGCTGGTGTGCAAGGAGCTGTGGGTGTGCGGCAGCGGCACCGTTCAGCGTATCGAGGGCGGTTTCGACGAGTACAGAGACATCTTGCAAGAGCAGTTCCGGAAAGAAGGTTTTCTATAAGGCCACCCAGACTGTGTGCGTGAGCTGATGGGGAGCAGAACGCGCCGTGCAGCAGCTGCCTCTCGCCCGACGGAGTCGCAGGGGATTCCACTGCCATTGGGCGAACGTCGGCTGTGCCAACTGCCGAGCCGACCGCCCCCCCCTCCCCAAGAAACCAGCATCTGCTGGGAAGAGAGGAGGAAAGTAACCAAGTTGCCGACTCCCGTGCTGGATCTGTGCCAAGTCTCTGCTGGGCAGGGACCGAAGGGACAGCGAAGGGAGAGGTGGGGCGGGGGGGGGGCTGCTTTAGTGGAGGGAGCTGGGGTGGGGAAGAGACATGGCTGCTTCCAAGCTGTCCTGTCTCTCCCCCTGCCTGTTTGTAGAACTGAACCCACCGCCGAGGAATGTTTAAGAAGGCTTCGGGTGTCAGACGCTGCTAAATGTTGCACGTTGAGTAGCTTCTTCTGGGAATGGGCTGGAGCTGCAAGCCATCCTTTGGAAAGCGGATCGTTTCTTCCCTTCCCCTCTGCCTTTTGGGAAGAGGTGCGGCACCATTCCAGCAAGCAAGCCAGGTTCTCTTGAAATGGCTTCTTTTTTTCATGGCATAAAAGCCTTAAATTCCCACCCACCCCCCCCCAACTCAGATGCTGACGCTTTTTGTAAGGGGATAGGAGACCGTCTTCATTTCTGTTCTCGGACGTGAGCTCGACACGAGGTAAACACAATACAAAAAGTGACACTACTGTACGCAAGGGTACAGGATGGTGGAAATTGCGGCAGTTTCTCCTCTTCTGACAGAAGGGGGTGGCCTTGGCTGTTCTGTTTGGGGGGGGGCTTATAATATCTAAAATCGGCCTACGTGCCCACCTTAGTCTCCCGAGTCTCTAAAGGTCGAAATTCCATGTAGGGCTAAGATCTGTCCCAGCTAACGCACCATGTCTTGGTAATAAAATTACGTGGTTTTTACACTGCAACATACACTTTCAATCCCCTGTTCATCAGCACTGAAATCGCCCTGTAAATAAAATGGATCTCTCTGGTCTTGCAGTTCAGTTTATTTTATTTTATTTTATTTTATTTTATTTTATTTTATTTTATTTTATTTTATTTTATTTTATTTTATTTTATTTTATTTTATTTTATTTTATTTTATTTTATTTTATTTTATTTTATTTTATTTTAGCAGTTTTACCCTGGCCTGGGGGAGGAGGGGGGAAGTATCCACCAGAGTTGAGTGCATACGGGTAGACCACGACTTATAACCTCCATTGAGCCCCAAATTTTTGTTGCTAAGCGGGATGGTTGTTAAGTGAGTTTTGCCCCATTTGACAATCTTTCTTGCCGCAGTTGTTAAGCGAATCACTGCAGTTGTTAAGTTTATAATGGTTGTTAAGTGAATCTGGTTTCCCTCTTGACTTGGCTTATCGGAAGGTCACACTAGGGCAGGGGTAGGCAACCTCGGCTCTTTTATGACTCATGGGCTTCAACTCCCAGAATGCTGACTTAGGAATTCTGGGAGTTGAAGTCCATGAGTCATAAAAGAGCCGAGGTTGCCTACCCTTGCACTAGGGGATCAACCTGACCCTGCGACGCCACGACAGTCATGAGTTGCCAGGCATCGGAATTTTGATCACATGATCCTGGGGACGCCGCAGTGGTTGTAAACCTGAAAAACAGCCATGAATCACTGCAGAGCTGTTCTCATTTCAAGTGGTCAGTAAAGGAACCGTCGTAAGTCAAGGACTATCCGTACACAAAGTCACAAAGCGCATTTGTGTGTTGGAGCTGACAGTGCAGAATCTGTCCAGTGTTTGCTAAGCTTCTTGGAAACAGTCCTGAAAAAGTTGGAAGAATACAGATCGTCCTCGACTTTTAACGGCCACAACTGAGCCCAAACTTTATTTGTTAGGTGAGTTTTGCCCCATTTTATGACCTTTCTTCCCTCGGTTGTTAAGTGAATCCCTGCAATTGATAAGTTAGTAACACAGTTAAGTGAATCGGGCTCCCCCCATTGCCTTTGCTTGTCAGAAGGTCGCCAAAGGGGATCACGTGACCTTGGGACACAGCAACGGTCATAAGTATGAACCAGTGGCCAAGCATCTGAATTTTTAGGACTTTTTTTGCAGCCTACAGCACCATGGTCATTAAACAAATCCTCAGACGTTGAGTGAGCCCATTGTCTCCAATTAGTGTTCTTTGCTGGAAACCAGAAGTAAACAAATAACTTTTTCCAACAACAAAAAAACCCCGTAAAATTGCAGTCACCTGACCACCGATGCTGCAAACGGCCATAAATGCAGGTTGCTTGCCAAGCACCCAAAATGCAGTTGTGTGACTAATGGAAAGGCCAGCCATTGGGACTTTGAATCCAGGTCGTCGGTACTTTTTTGGGGTCCGTTGTAACTTTGAACGCTCATTAAATGGAACGGGGTTCCCTATACTCATTGAGTGTATGCTAGGCATTAAGAATATAAACCAATATTTGCATGTCAAGAAACAGGTCGGAACGCTGGCTTGAATGTCTACATTCACTCAAGGTACTGAGCCTGTCGATCAAAGTAACCCATCTTTTATGTGCACAATAACCTAATCAGGCTTGTTCTCCCAGCTTACTAAGCCACAAAATGTAGCCATGCTTTTACTAACCAGAGGGACATGGTGGCTCAGTGGGTTAGGACACTGAGCTTGTCGATCAGAAGATCGGCAGTTTGACGGGTTGAATCCCGAGTGCCACGTAGCAGAGTGAGTGCCTGTTACTCGAGTGCCACGTAGCAGAGTGAGTGCCTGTTACTCGTCCCAGCTTCTGCCGACCTAGCAGTTCGAAAGCACGTAAAAATGCAAGTAGCAAAATAGGGACCACTACGGTGGGAAGGTAACGGTGTCTAGTCATGCCGGCCACATGACCACGGAGATGTCCTCGGACAAGCGCTGACTTCGGCTTTGAAACAGAGATGAGCACCGGCCCCTAGAGTTGGAAACGACTAGCACGCATGTGCGGGGGAACCTTTACCTTTACCTTTACTAACCAGAACAGAATAACAGAGTTGGAAGAGACCTTGAAGGTCTTCTAGTCCAACCCTCTGCTCAGGCAGGAAACCCTATGCCATTTCAGACAGACCATCATGTTGAGCTGGGTCTTTTAACCGTTCTGGTTAAACACATTGGATGAAACATCTACAAACAAATGAAACCCCCAAAATAAAACAAAACTCCTGCATCAATGGGCCCGTGAATGTCTACTTTTTATAAGGGCCACTTTGATATTTTATTTTGCCCAAATGCTGTTCGCCTGATGAAGAAAGGTGGTCTGTAATAATCGCCCAATGGTAGTTCGTTCTCCTCACTCTTTATTCTTACTCAAGTAGACTTTCCACTCTTGAATTTCTGTGTATGTTCCTTTCTTTAAATGCAATGCAACATGCCGTCTTCTCTTGGGTCTGTTCCTTTTCAATAAATTGTAGCCAATTGTGCACCAACTCATGAGAAGCTTTCGGGGATGCCTAGGATATTATATTGTCTTCCTCTTTATTTCTCTAGCTTAATTTCAGTATCCATGGCTTAAATGGCAGATAGCTGCACGTTATGCTGTACTGTAGTGAATAGTGATACTTGAAGAGAAAAGCTTGAGGGGAAGTTGCGCAGCATCCTGAATGAGTGCAATTCAAGAGAAGAACTTGGGGGGTCATGAAGACGAGTATAGAAAACTGGGCTAGTTGGAGACCCAAGACTAAACGAGAAGGGTGCCTGATGATTATTTATTTAGAATGTTTATTTATTAAATGTACAAGTTTACTCAATTCTATAGGACTCTGGGCAACAGATATTACTCAAAATACTAGTGAAAACACACATCCAGGGTTTGTTGTTGTTGTTGTTGTTGTTGTTGTTGTTGTTAAAGCCATTCTAAAAGCCATGCAAGGCTGCCAAGTAACAAAGTTGACCTTGAAGGAGATTTGCAAACTCTTATCAAAGGAACAAGGGAGGAAACTTATCTTAAATCCACCAAGGGCAGATAGCCTTTGTACGCAGCACAGACACCTCCCTTATTCACCAGAGTAGAAGAAAAAGGAGGCGGCACACAGCAGAAGCAGATTTCCAAGGTCCCGTAATTATAGCCATTCTCAATCAAAGTAATTTCAGCTTTCCTAGGGAGTTGATTTCCTGACCTGTTCTAACTAGTGAGGTTGACATATACAAAAGAACTGGCACTCACTCGGTCTAGCCCAGGGGTAGGCAACCTTGGCTCTTTTATGACTTGTGGACTTCAACTCCCAGAATTCCTGAGCCAGCCATGCTGAGGGAAAAGGGAGAGGTTTCCAAGCTGAGCCGTGCTGGCTCAGGAATTCTGGGAGTTGAAGTCCACGAGTCACAAAAGAGCCAAGGTTGCCTACCCCTGGCCTAGCCAATGGACTGAAGGACAAGCCAGGATTCCAAGACTCTTTTAATACTGTGGAAACACAAATGGATCTCTGGGGGACCGAGGGGACAGGCTTTGTGACAGAGAAGGCCTGTTTCCTGGATCCCATCAGATGACACAGCTATTGGGGGATGGGAACCAGAATGGGCAACAGAATGAACATACGTTGAAAAGCATGAACGAAAAGTTTACATTTAAAATGTATTATGAAAGATTCAGAATGATTAGCGAAGGGGGATACGAAAGGACTGGCTCTGAAGAGGGACACAGGATTTTGGGGAAGTGTCAACGGTACACCTTGGAAGTCAAGGAAGAAAGCTAAATGGAAAGCTTCTAGCACAGCGGGTGGAGTTGAAAATAAAAAGATTTGGATGGGATGCTATCCAGAGTATATTAGTTTTGTATGAGAAAGATGGTGCCACTGAAACAGCTAAGTGGTTAAGGCAGGGGTCTTCAAACCTGGGCCTTTTATGACTTGTGGACTTCAACTCCCAGAATTCCTCAGCCAGTGTGCCTGGCTGAGGAATTCTGGGAGTTGAAGTCCACAAGTCATAAAAGGGCCAAGTTTGAAGACCCCTGGGTTAAGGCATCAGGCTAGAAAGCAGAAGACTGTAAATTCTAGTTCCACTCTTGGCATGAAAGCTGGTCGGATGACTTTGCACCAATCACCAGGAGACTGTGAGTTCTAGTCCTGCCTTGGACATGAAAGCCAGCTGAATGACTGGACCAGTCTTTCTCAGCCCGACCCACCTCACAGGGTTGTTGTTGCGGGAAGAATAGGAGGAAAATATATTAGATATGTTCACCATCTTGAGCATTATATTTTTGAAATAAGATAAAGGCAGGATATAAATAAATAACGTTCAAGAAAAAAATGGATGGAAAGGAAGACTTAAGTGTTGTTAACATGTTTTACCATTACTAGTAACATGTTACATGTTGCAACACGCTTCAGAGATGAAATGTAGCCGAAGAAATGTTAAAATACAGATGTGGTTTGCATATAGAGTTCTGTGTGAATACTACATCTACAGTGTGTGTGTGTGTGTGTGTGTGTGTGTGTGTGTAGGTCTTGGCGTATTCGGGTCTTTTCCCGTGTAAGATTGAGAGTGTCTTGGCGACGTTTCGACTAGGTCCCGAATACGCCAAGATCTACATACATGTACACGTGAAAATCTACGAAAACATAGACACACACACACACACACACACACACAGAGAGAGAGAGAGAGAGAGAGCTGGGTGAATACTACATCTGTGCCAAAAGTTTGCTGTGATTTCTTCCATTATGCAAAGGAAAAAGTCATCCACGTGAACCATAAAATTGAAAAGGACTATTTTAAATGTACCAGGGAAAGCTGTTTGAAAGAATTCTGATCACAAAGGTACAAGATGACAATAAAATAACACTTCGGAAAGTGTCGTGTGGCTCTGCGCTGAGTAGATGGGAAAACCACGTTTTGACTTTTCAGCACATCTCTAGGAAACGTTATGAAAGCAGGAAAGTTGGTTGCACATTTTCTGCTTTAGAAAAAGCGAATAGACTTGAATTACGTGTCGCACATTTGAAAGTTGGCAGATGGACTTGTTATTAATAGCAATTTACGGAAGTAAAGTCTGTGTGACTTTACTGGATAGGCCAACATTGAACAAGGAATGAAACAAAAATGGGTTGTTGTTTTTTTTAAAGAAAATTTTATTAAATGTCCATTTAAAAACAAAAGTGGACATGATTCAACTTCCCTAGCTACAACACTACTATTAGTATTACCTTATGTTACAGAAAGAAATAACAAAAACTTAAAATACATTAAAATACATAAAATAGGTTATTCTTTGACTGCTCAGTAGATTCATGGATGCTAAATGCCTAAAGGACATTTGTAACAAAAGGCAAGGTAAGTTTTGAGGGGGAAAACAAACGTGTCCATTTTTTACACAAACAATGAGGTGAGAACCTGAGTAATTTGTAATGGATGTTAGATACACCTAATGAGGAATTAATGTATCAAAACCAAGGCAATTGCATTTATTTTATTTAGCACGTGGCATCTACAGAGGTCGTGCAATCACTGATATACTGTAGAAACACAAGTTTAAATAAAGCATATATATAGCTATGTGAACAATACATGAGATAAAATATTAAGATAAAACCATAAGAAAATCACCATAATGTGGCACCATAAAGACACAATGGGATAGATGTTACGGTTAAGATCGTAAGACGTTATAATAGAAGGCAATTGCAATAAGCATAAACATAAATGCTAAACTATTGAGAACACTGTTTATTGATAAGGCTGCTTATGAGGACCCAGATTGTTGGGGGCAATAAGCTGACTTTGTAATAATGCTGCTGGGGGGGGGGCGAAAGCCCTAATAAGCAGGCATATACATAGAATGAAGGCTATTGCTAAGCACATTTGATTTGTGCTTAAATTGTAAGCCGCCCTGAGTCTTCGGAGAAGGGCGGGATATAAATGGGATAAAAAAAATAAATCTACAGTCTGAAACTGGACAGTCCAGATTTATTATTCCAGCAAAATTACATTTTGGTATAACCCAATACCATTTTGACATGGTGCAGGGATAGGCAACCTTGGCTCTTTTATGACTCGTGGACTTCAACTTTCAGAATTCCTGAGCCAGCCATACATACTACCCAAGGGGTAGGCAACTTTGGCTCTTTTATGACTCGTGGACTTCAACTCCCAGAATTCCTCAGCCAGCATGGCTCAGCTTGGTAACCTCTCCCTTTCCCCTCAGCATGGCTGGCTCAGGGATTCTGGGAGTTGAAGTCCACAAGTCATAAAAGAGCCAAGGTTACCTCCCCCTGCCCTAGGGTCTCCTTCTTGTGCAGGGGGTTGGACTAGAGGACCTCCATGGTCCCTTCCAACTCTGTTTAGAATAGAATAGGATAGGAATAGAGCTGGTCTTCTAATCCAGCCCCCTGCTCAAGCAGGAGAACCTATATACCATTTCAGACAAGTGTCTGTTAAATGTTAAATTCTCTTAAATGCTTGAAAGGAGCCCAAGGTGGCAGAGAGGTTAAAGTGCAGCATTGCAAGCAAAGTCTATCCCAGGGGTAGGGAACCTCGGCTCTTTTATGACTCTGGACTTCAACTCCCAGAATTCCTGAGTCAGCTGACTCAGGAATTCTGGGAGTTGAATTTATTTATTTATTTATTTATTTAGTGTATGGCTGGTCACACACAGAATTAAAAGCACTTCATATTTACAAGTTAGAACAGTTAAAACAATTTTTTTTAAAAAAAAGAAGCAATTATAAAACCTAAGAGGAAAACAGAAATAACATTTCAGAGTTTAATGTCGAGTTTGGAGATCCATCCAGTCAGTAGCCGCCGTTGTTAGGCAGAGGAAGTCCTTCAAATCTCCTGGGTATCTTCTATTAGTGCATTCCCTCACTATATGTTGGATAGTCTGTCGGGGAGCCCCGCAATCACATTGTGCTGAAGGTGTCTTTCCCCATTTATACAGAGAATCGGCACACACCCCATGTGTTGTTCTAATTCTATTGTATGTCACCCATATGTGTCGGGGTAGATTAAATCCTGGAGGTATACTATTAGGATTAATATGCTCAGAAATATCTCGGGAGGTATAGCTACTCCATGCTTCCACCCACTTTTGTATAGTGCTCCGATGTTCGGCCAGCAGCTTAAGCGCTGTGAAGTGTGGTGGATTTCTTGACTTTAATCGACATCTTAAGAGATCAGAGGCACAGGTATGAATGGGTAGAGAGGAGTTTAGCAGGATCTTACTATACTCCTGAAAGAGAGCTTCTTGTCGTGGTGGTAAGTGTGGGGGAAGTATGTGGCTAAGAACTGGTAGTTCAACTGGAGTTGAAGTCCACGAGCCATAAAAGAGCCGAGGTTGCCTACCCCTGGTCTATCCAAATGCTCCACTCAGAAAGCCATTTGCACACATAGATCGTCCGTCCGTCCCCCCCCCCCCCCCCGAGTATAGTCTCCCTCTCGTTTGGCACCCCAAGATCTCTTGGTAAGATCCTGTTTGCAAAATGATAGTCTCCCTCTCGTTTGGCACCCCAAGATCTCTTGGTAAGATCCTGTTTGCAAAATGATAGTCTCCCTCTCGTTTGGCACCCCAAGATCTCTTGGTAAGATCCTGTTTGCAAAATGATAGTCTCCCTCTCGTTTGGCACCCCAAGATCTCTTGGTAAGATCCTGTTTGCAAAATGATAGTCTCCCTCTCGTTTGGCACCCCAAGATCTCTAGGTAAGATCCTGCTTGCAAAATGATAGTCTCCCTCTCGTTTGGCACCCCAAGATCTCTTGGTAAGATCCTGTTTGCAAAATGATAAGTCTCCCTCTCGTTTGGCACCCCAAGATCTCTTGGTAAGACCCTGTTTGAAAAATGATAGTCTCCCTCTCGTATGGCACCCCAAGATCTCTTGGTAAGATCCTGTTTGCAAAATGATCCTCTGAGCACACATAATCAAAGGATCTTTTAAAGGTGCTTGGGGGAGGGGACGGGGTGTGTGTGTGTGTTGTTTTGCAGTTCCCTTGAGCCCCAGACCCAGGAGCAATCAATCCCACACAAGCAAGTCGCTCAGATCCCAGACTCTAATATTAAAGTTTGAAGGGCCACCAAAGGCTGGGCAGGATCCTTCGGGCTTTTTACACCCAGCAGCAGAAGCCTCTGTGCATTTTGCAGACTGCGTGAACCCCCCCCCCCCCGTTAAGCAGGTCACCAACCGGCTTTTCATCCTCCCAGGTAAGTAAAAAGCAGATTTTCAAGAGCGCAAGCAAAGCAAGGCTTGTTGTGCAACGGCGCCCAACCTCCATCCGGAGCAGGAACCGGCTGGGCTTTCTGCGCCCCGCGGATGGCGATGGCGGCTTCCGTCCCCTTCTTTCCCCGCTCTCTCTTGGCGACTCGGCTATACCCGGTTGGGAAGGATGGGAACTGGAGTCGGGCCCCTCTCCGGAAGGTCCCAATGGCGACGTGGGGGGAAAAAAAAGGTCCTGGCGAGCCGTGTCAGAGGAGCCTGGGGCCTTCGGCCAAAGTGGGGGGGGGGAGAGAAAGCGCCATTACCCGGCACCTCGGGCTCCCCGGCTGGAAAATCCCCGCGGCTGTCAGGAAAGAAAAGAGGGAGGGAGGGAGGGAGGGAGGGAGGGAGAGTGAAAGAAGGGAAGGGAAGGGGAAAGGAAAAGCGAGAGAGCGAGAGAGACTGGAAGAAAGGAAAAGGAAAACAAAAAAGGGGGGGGAGAAATGAAATGGAAAGGGAAGGGAAAGGGGACCGAAAGACCGAGAAAGAAAGAGCGAGAGAAAGAAAGGAAAGAAGGGAAGGAGAGAAGAGAGGAGAGGAGAGGGGAGGGAAGGAGCACCAAAAGACCGAGAAAGAAAGAGCGAGAGAAAGAAAGGAAAGAAGGGAAGGAGAGAAGAGAGGAGAGGAGAGGGGAGGGAAGGAGCACCAAAAGACCGAGAAAGAAAGAGCGAGAGAAAGAAAGGAAAGAAGGGAAGGAGAGAAGAGAGGAGAGGAGAGGGGAGGGAAGGAGCACCAAAAGACCGAGAAAGAAAGAGCGAGAGAAAGAAAGGAAAGAAGGGAAGGAAGAGAGAAGAGAGGAGAGGAAAGGGGAGGGGAGCGAAGGAGGACCGAAAGAAAGAAAGAGCGAGAGAGAGACTGAAAGAAAGGAAAAGGGGAAAAAAGGGAAGGAGAGAGGAGAGGAAAGGAAAGGAAAAAAACAAATCTCTCTGCCAGGAGATCCGAGCGCAAAAGCCGGGCTTCCCTTCCTATAAAGCGGCACCCTCACCCAGCCCGGCGAGGGCCGAGATGTCCGGCGAGGGCGGGCAAAGCAGCCCCCCCCCCGCCTCTCCTCAGCGCTCCAGCTGGGAGGCGAATCCAAGGGAGCGAGCGGCGGGGGGGGGCGCGCAAGCGGGAGGACACCCCAACCCCCCGCGCCGGCTTCCGCGCGCCCGCCACCTCCCCTTCCCCTTCCTCCCCAGGTGGTACTGCCTCCCGCGCCAATCCTGGCTGGGCGGAGCCGGCCGGCGGGAGGCGGAGTTGGCGCTCAACAGCCGGCGCCGGTTACAGCGAGGGGAGGGGGCAGCCAGAGAGTCCCGCCAGCCCTCGTTGCGTCTTCGCCGGTGGAGGAGGAAGAAGAAGAAGAAGAAGAAGGAGCGCCTCGCTGCCGTCCGCTCGTTCTCTCGCTCGCTCGCTCGCTCGCTCCGCCGGCCTAACCCTCCCCAACCCCGCGCCCCGATCCCTGCTCGCGCCCGAGGTTGAGCAGCGGCGGCGGCGGCCGAAACGAGGGAAGGGCAGCCGAGCGATCCGGCTCGAGCGGCGGAGGCGGCTGGGGTGGGATGAACAGCCTCGAGGAGGACGCAGGTGGGTCAGCCGGGCAGCCGCCCCGTTTCGCCGGACCGAGGAGGGCGGAAGCCGGCGAGGGCAGGGCGGCGGGGCGGCTTGGCGAAAGGGAAGCTCGGCCTGGGAGCCAGAGCGGGCCCGGCCTGCCGGGCGGAGGGCGCCGGAGTCCGGGGCGGGGCGGCGGCTGCTGCTTTCCCGGCACGATCTAACCGGCCTTTCTCCTTTTTTTTTCCAGCTGCCAGCCCCGTGCCCAGTCCGGGCTTCCGTCCCTTCGACGAGGTGAGTCCGTGCGCGGCGGCGGCGGCTCCAGACGAGTCCCAGCCGGCGGGGAAGAGGAAGGGAAGAAGGGAAGGGAGGGCCGGGCAGCGGCGGGGCAGGGAGAAGAGAAACCGGGCGGGCAAGAAGACGGGAGAGCCGCTCCATCTGCGCCGCTGCCGGCCCACCACCCCACCCCACCCCAACCCCATCTTCCCAAGCCGGCCGGCCGGCCGGTCGGTCGGTCTCCGATTGGGGGGGGGGGGGGCGGCGTGGGGCTGTCCCCGCGGAGACTCGGCGCTCGCTTTCGGAGCGGGGCGGAGAGCGTGCTTCTCCCCGGCGGGGGCGGCGCTCGCGGCTGCCTTTGGCGCGACGGCGGCTCCGCCCCGGCTCCGGAGCCCGAGCGGGAGTTTTGGCAGCGCCGTCCCGCGTTTTCTTCAGCCGGGGAGGGGTTTTTGGGGGGGGGGGTTGGTTTTTTTTTTTGCGCGGGAGAAGCCCGCCAGGCGAGACTCTCGAGGCCGGTGGGCGGCGAAGTTCCCCCCACCCACCCGGGCCCTCCCGGCTCTTTTTTCCCCAGGACGGCGGCAGCGGCGCCGGCGCCATCTTAAGCGCCACCCCGGGGAGTGGGGGGCGGCGGCGGGGAGAAGCGTGTGGGGAGGCCGACTCTCCCGCTGCCCCTTGGCTCGAGCCGGCCCGGCGGGTACGGGAAGGGTGTGCGTGGAGGAGGAAGGGGGGCCCCGGAAAGTTCGCTTGGCCCCTTTTTGGGGAGGGGGCGGCGGCGGCGGCGAGGAGGGTGTTTCGCGCTCAGCTCCCGTCGTGTTTGACGCGGCACGACCGGGTGGCATTTGGGGGTGGGGTGGGGGGGTTGCTCCCTCCCCCTCAGAGAATTTTGCCCCCCCTCTCTTTTTGGGGGGTGGGTGGGAGAAGGTTTTCCACCCCCTCCCCCCCCCGCCTCTGCTCAGGTCTTGATGTGTGGAGAGGACAGTTCTTCTCTTTCTCTTCCCCCCCCCCAAAAAAAAGGGAAAATTATTTCCAGGCTTTTGGTGGATCTGCCCCTTCTGTCTCAGGGTCACCCTGGTGGCTTTATCTCCTTCCCTCCGTCCCTGAAAAGATTGAAGTTAGGCCAGTGTCTCTTCTTCTTCTTCTTCTCCTTCTCCTTCTTCTTCTCCTTCTCCTTCCTCCTTCTTCTTCCTTCTTTCTTCTTTCTTTCTCCCTCTCCTCCTCCTCCTCCTCCTTCTTCTCCTTCCTCCTTCCCCTTCCTCCTTCTTCTTCCTTCTTCCTTCTTTCTTTCTCCTCCTCCTCCTCCTCCTCCTCCTCCTCCTCCTCCTCCTCCTCCTCCTCCTCCTCCTCCTCCTCCTCCTCCTTCTTCTTCTTCTTCTTCTTCTTCTTCTTCTTCTTCTTCTTCTTCTTCTTCTTCTTCTTCTCCGTTCACATCTGCTGCCCCTTTCCTGTTTTGGGATGTGGCAGGAAAGCCTGCTTTTTAGGGACCCCCCCCCTCCCGTTCTTGGCCTGGATCCATTCAGACAACTTTCCTCTTCTCTAAACTGTAGGCGGGGGTGGGGGTCTGGAGAGCCAGATGGGTGGCCCATAAATTGAATAAAAGAATCTCCCTGAGGAGCGGCATCCTTTTTTTCCTAGTATGGATAACGGAACACAGAGTAACCCAAGTTGGAAGGGGCCTTGGAGGTCTTCTAGTCCAACCCCCTGCTTAGGCAAGAGACCCTACTACACCATTTCGGACAAATGGTTGTCCAACCTGTTCTTTAAAATCTCCAGTGTTGGAGCAACCCACAACTTCTGGAGGCAGGCTGTTCCACTGATTTTTTAATTGTTCTCACTGTCAGGAAGTTTCTCCTTAGTTCTAGGTTGATTCTCTCCTTGGTTAGTTTCCATCTGACGTTTCTTGTCCTGCCTTCAGGCGCTTTGGAGAATAGCTTGACTCCCTCTTCTTGGTGGCAACCTAACGGTTTGAAAGCATGCAAATGCTAGTAGATAGGCAGGTACCACATTACTGGGAAGGCAACACCATTTCGTGCACTTTTGGCCACATAACCAAGGAAATTATCTTTTGGACAATGCTCTAGGGCTAGGCCAAGAAACAGAGATGAGCACCATGCCCTAGGGCAGGGGAATTCTGGGGGTTGAAGTCCATGAGTCATAAAAGAGCCGAGGTTGCCTACCTGTGCTCTAGGGTCAGGCATGACTGACAGAGAATCCTTTACCTTTTAGAGTTTCTTATGGAAATGGGGCAAGGAACGAAGTGTAATCCCTTCACTCTAGACCGTATCTGTCCTGCCTCGCCTTCTCAACTTTGGGGGCTTGCCAGGGCATTTCATCAGTATTATTTATTAAATTTATATGCTGCCCATCTCGCTATCAAATGACACATTGGGTGAATTGAAGCCCAGGCTTTTGCCAAACCCCCCCCCCCCCCCCGACTGTCCTGGCATGCTTCAAATTGGGTAGGGAGGATATTAAGAATTCAGTGAAATCTCCCTTGTTTTGGCTGGAATCTGATCTCCGGCTTTCCTTTGTCTGCAGGGCAAGCCTGCTTGTTTGCTTTGACTGCGTGCCTGCAGGGAAATGTCTCCACACTTCCACCCCATTATCATTGTTATTATCATCTTCCCCACTAAATAGCAGGAGAGTTCCTTTTTCCCTGGAGATCCGGGCTCTGAGATTTACTGCTGGAATTCACTCTCTTTCTCTTCGAATTTGGAAGCAAGAAAAAACACAAGGCCAAACTGTGCTTTCTGTCGTGATAAGAGATTGGGTGGCCTACGTTTTTTTTCTCCTTGTTTATAATATCTTGGGAAGCTCAATGTCCCAGAAGTTTAAAACAAAAAAAAACAAATTTCCCTCCTCCTGTTAAGAGAAGGTGGGATCCTCAGGGCAGTGATGGTATTCACTGAGGCAGAAAGCATGTTTTGGCTATAAAATACCTTGTGGCTGTATCCCCACATCATCTCTTTACCTGGTCTTTGAAAAATCCGATTTTCCCTGTTTGTTTCCCTGCTGGCTGGAGAATGCTGGGAGTTGTAGTCCACCCATCTTAAAGCTGCCATGGTTGAGAAACACTGAAAACTGAAGAATATAGGTTGGATTTAAACAACATTGTGATGTGACAATACTTGGTGTTCAGTGTACAGTTGTGGTCGGCCCACCCCTTAAGGACATCCTTACCAGGCTGGAAGGCTGCTCACTCCAAATAATTAGGAGGCTGCACTGGCTGCCTTACAAGAAAAGAGTACAATAACGGAGGCCCTTTAGCTTGGAATGAAAGATAATAAAGGAAAATAAGATAGAGATGGAAGTGTGTGAAACCACACAAACCTTAAATATTGGGCAAAAAGGATGAGTAGTGTCAGAACTCAAGGTCATTGAATGAACCTAAACACGAGATTCAGGACAGAGAAGAGGAAGCATTTTCCACCCGATGTATAATTAAATATTGTCGCGAGCCATCTAGAGTTGCCTTTTGTGAGATGGGCAGCCACGGATGTTTGATTGATTGACAAATAATGGAATTATCAGCAACTTGGATGGTTCTAGAATGGGACGTGGCTATCCAAATTGAAGGCTGTGGACACCATTCTGCATTTATGGCTGAAGGCTTGAAATATGTGCAGTTGGGAAGCCACAGTGGAAGGAAGTGGGGAGTCCAGGCTGGTGAGCTTTCTAAAGGCATTCAGATGTCCCGTGTGATCCAGAAGGTCAGGGATCCTCTTGTGTTGCTGGTGCCACACCAGAATCTCCCACACAAACCAAACTTAACTGGTCCTTGAGATGCACACACGTTTTCTCCTGACCTGGTATTGACTGTCAGTAATATTGAGCAGGATAATCAATGGCCTGTCTCTGAGGGAGAGAGGTGCTTACATTTGGATAGCAAGCAATCCACCTTGAAAGGTATTTTGCTCACAATGCTGACCAAGGATAACACTGGCAAGATGGTAGGTTTCTAATATGAGTAGGGTGGGCAATGATTTATGGAACTGAATGGGGTTAGCCTAGGGTTTTGTCAAATCAACCTGCATTGGCTGCGTTCTTAATGACATTCCACTTGTTGGGGCAATGTTCTAGAAACGCTCTACAACTTATGCTCGACTGGTTGGTTAACATTGTAAAAGGATATCGAGATCCAGGCTTGTAAACCCACGTATCTTTGCAGCCACCCCAGAAAAGGCAGAGAACTGTAGAAGACTTCAATCAATTCTGCACCTTTGTGCTAGCCTACGCAGGCTACATTCCCTACCCAAAGGAGGTAAGAAAATGTTGGTCATAGAATCTGCTTTCTTGTCCTGGGTGCTGGGCGTCCCCACTCTCTCCCATCTGCAATAAGACAGATCACACGTCTTTTTCTTTTTCCATCCCCAGAATGAGCCGTGGACATACCGAGGCAACAGGAGCCCCCAGAACAGCACTGGAAGCACCCAAGACAGTGACAGTTGGGGATCGTCCCAGTCCTGCGACTTTCAAGTGCTTTCAGATGACGGAGGAAGCAGGAACACGGCCTACAAGGGGACAGGAGAGACGCTGAACTGCCCTAACATAACCGGTAGCTTTTGCACCGGCCGGCACCAGCAAACCAAGAAGAGAAAGCAGCCATCATCAAAGAAATTCAGTGTGAACCAAGTGGTGGACAAGGGCTTGATGCCCCTGAAGGACCATACGCAGAGAACACTGGAGGCTTGCGAGGAGGTGAAGGAGCTGAAATCCTGTCTCCAAGAGCTGCCATCCAGACCTCTCCTGGAGCAAACGGAGAAAGACTTTCTCCCTGGACTTTACGCTGAAGAGAAGACCGAGGAACAAGGGACCTGCAAAGAGGAGAGAACCAACTCTGCCTCTTGGGACCTGGCGGAGCAAAGCGCGGAAGAATCTGCAGGAGAGGTCCCTCCACTCAGCAGTAAGTCTGCAAGCACTGGTTGTTTTTAGAAGCAATTCCAACAGGGGGTGACCACTTTAACCAGATGCAGCAGCCAACCTCGATCCGCCTAGCGCACAGGTCTTTTAACATCACAGTTCCCTAAAACAGTGTTTTCCAACCTCAGCAACTTTTAGTTACTTGGGACTCAACTCCCAGAATTCCCCAGTTGGCGATGCTGGCTGGGGAATTCCGGGAGTTGAAATCTTACCAATTTAAAAGCTGGGCTAAGAATCGCTGCCCTAGAGAACTGGTGGAAATGACTTGGCTTTGTGTCTTCCCTGGGAGTGATCCGATTACTCTGAGGAGTGCCAAATGATATTATTTCCCCATTGCTAGTAGTTTTTGTGCATGCAGAGATTAGGCAACATTTACAGTGTAACGTCAGGATCCAATAAGCTGCAAGAATTTTTCACGAATCTCTTGGATTTAGAATGGTCGGCTCCTTAACCTCATCAATTAAAGCTATTGTGGCTGTTTTTTATCAAGTTTTCTGCGGCCTAGTCTTTTAGGTTGAAGGATGCTGTGCAAATCCAGGCAGTGAGCAACACAATGTGGTCACTCTTTTCTGATATTTTTCTCTCCCCCTCTTGCAGATCTGCCCAAGGAGTTTACTGCAGCCTCAGACACTAAAACAGATGGTAAGTTAAGGGTAATACTGCCAACTGCCAGTAGGAGGGAGCAAATGCATTTCAGTTGGATGTTTTAATGAGCCCAGAGAGCCACAATTCTCAGTCTGGCAACTTTAAGCCCTGTGGGATTCAACTCCCAGAATGCTGAGCTGGCTGGGGAATTCTGGGAACTTAAGACCACACGTCCTAAAATGGCCATGGTTGAGAAACACTGCCGTAGTGGCTCATTCAATCACAAGAGGCACGTCATTTAAAGCTTTTTGCATAAAGGAAGTGGGTTGGAAGCAAAGGGAAGTTAAAAAAGCTAATTTTACAGCCATCTCTTAAGGAACCTAAGGGGGGGGGGAAATAACCTTGCTAACCACGACGTTAGATTGGGGTGTGCTGGCTGAATGAAACAAGCAAGGTTGCTGTCCGTAAAACGTTCCTTTTTTCCCCCTGCTACGCAGAAGACGACGCTTGGGACTTAATCACTTGCTTCTGCTTAAAGCCTTTTGCTGGCAGACCCATGATCGAATGCAACGAGTGCACGACTTGGATACACCTCTCCTGCGCCAAGATCCGCAAGTCCAACGTGCCCGATGTCTTCATTTGCCAACGCTGCCGCGACGCGAAGCAAGAGATCCGCCGGTCCAACAGAGCCCGGACCGTCCCCCGCAAGCGCTTCTGTGATTGACCGCAGCTGGGAGGGACCAAGGGCCGCCCTCAGAAGCTTCAGTTGGGATTTCTGCTGCCAAGACAATCAAAATGCAGGAACTGCCCCCGGGGAGGAGACCAGAGAACTTAAAATGTTTTGAAACTGGGCAAGAGGAGACACCAAGGTGCTGTTGAGATCTCAGGGTTATGCTAGAGCAGCAAATGCACAAACGCCTGGCAGACACAAGCGACTGTGGCGCGGTGGGGGGGGGAGGGATTGCTTCAGGCAATGCACTAAGTCAAGCCAGTAGTCTCTCTGCCCTTGCGCAGAGGTGCCTTTTCTCGGCAGCCTAAAGGGAGTGGGGCCCAAGCAGAATTTTCCTGTGGTATGCTAGCTGCTCGGCCTTGAGCTGGGTCGGATTATGCACCCCGATTTTGTGGTTGCTCTTTGCCCCTTGGTGGGTCAACTCCTTTCCCAAAAGCACACTTCAAGGGGGCCGAGTCCCTTCCCCTTTGTGCACGGACGCACACACACAGCTTGGAGAGGGCTCTTCTCTGTCCCCAGGACAGCTGGCAGTCAGAGCTTCCCACCCTTTCAGCATTTGAGCGAGATGCCGCGCGACAGCCAGGCTAGTCACTATTGGACCAGGAAAGGGGTGATAATATTCCCCAACTGTACATACTTGTTATGCAGAGGCTTAGAAAATATCTAGCTGTTATCTACTCGACTCACTGACCTAGCCTAGACTTCCAGTTGCACTACTGTCTTGTTTGAAGGGAACGTGGGGCTGGGAGGACAGCAAACCGGGGAACGGCGATGGTAGTACAGTAGCTGTAAAGCCGCCTTGGGAGCTAAAAGGGGAGATGGGTGGTGAGGCACCTCAGAAGCAGATTGGGTCCTGCTTGTCTTGGAAGAGCAATCTGGGGGGCTTTTTTAAAAAAAAGAGATCTGCGTACTATGCAAACTACTGGGATATTGTGCTAGCAAGCAAATGCTTGTTTGGAGGGGATTGCCACTCTTTCCCCGCTCCACTAAGCCTCTTCTGGTTTGACCCATGTGCCTTTATTTCATTTCATCCTTCAGCTACGCGTCAATCTAAAAGCTCTATTCTGAGGGCCCACAGAATATGCAGTAGTCTTACAATGTAGGTTTTGCCCACTTTGGAATAGGCACCGGGTCACGGCTGAAAGCAAAAAACAAAAACAAAAAACCAGACCTAACATGATCCCATCAGTACCTCTGCTCCCCTTGAGTGTTTACATTTTTACAGTTAGTCTCTATAAAAAGGTAAGGTAGCACAGTACATGCTGTATACTGGGTATATACTGAGTGATACATATAGATTAAAATACTTTTAAGCAGCTCTTGGTGCTTCATTTCAATGCAAATCAAACCACTGCTTTATCAATGGGCCACCTTTGCACTCGGCCAGGGGGTAGGCCACCTTGGTTCTTTTTATGGCTTGTGGACTTCAACTCCCAGAATTCCTGAGCCAGCATGGCTCAGCTTGGAAACCTCCCTTTTCCCTCAGCGTGGCTGGCTCAGGAATTCTGGGAGTTGAAGTCCATGAGTCATAAAGCGGCCTAGGCCAGGGGTAGGCAACCTTGGCTCTTTTATGACTGGTGGACTTCCAACTCCCAGAATTCCTGAGCCAGCATGGCTCAGCTTGGAAACCTCTCCCTTTTCCCTCAGCATGGCTGGCTCAGGAATTCTGGGAGCTGAAGTCCACGAGTCATAAAAGAGCCAAGGTTGCCTACCCCTGCACACTAGGCTCTTGTCCTAATGTTTCTGTTTGTCCAATACCCCTCCCCCCCCCCCCCGTTTAAATGTAATACTTTCTCTCATGCACTCTCGTATTTCTCAATTCTCGATTCCTCTTACTACCTTTCCCACAGGGATATACCTTTTTTTTTGCCAGAAACCAGCATTTACTTCCAAGTTCCTAGCAAAAAAATGGCCCACAGCAAACAATGGGTTTGCTTAATGACCGCTACAAGAAAAGGCTATAAAATCAGGTCAGTCACATGAGTGACTTGCTTTACAACCTTCAGGACTCTTAACTGCTAGACTCGGTCGTAAGGACTACCTGTCGTGTAACTCAAAAAGTAAAGTTGGAAATTGGGATGCTACATTAAGTCCCTTAAAGAGCGGATCTTCCTAGATAAAGTGTAATCCTTGGTTTGTTTCCTCCTTTGGCATGTTAACATTCATAATCCCATTAATAGTTAAGCTTTAAAGACAGGTTTGGAATCGCGGGCTCAATGGTTCAGCCTTAGGGTTAAAATACAGATGGCAATACCATTGCACCTTTTCCAAATCTTCCTGCAGTTTCCTGCATTTAAAGCTTCTCTTCCAGTCATCCCATGTTCTCTTTGAGCAGAAAGGCAATCCCCATGCCTTAACGAAAAGATATCAGAATACTGTTAGCCGTGGGTAATAAAAATAAGTAGAACAAATGAGGCATTTACATCCCGTTTTCTCAATTTCTGTTTCTGGTTGCATTAAAAAGCACGGGGCAACATCCAGCAAAGTTTATTTTTATTTTCATAACCAAAGCCAGGTGGCAAACAGAAGGAATTGCTTTTTTACCACGTCCCAAAGAAAAATACCACAAACAAGAGTTCCTTTTCATGAAAAGCCAATTGCAGTCTCCCCCCCCAAAAAAATCACATTTTTAATTACAATTTTTTAAACTTCACTTCTTTTCAAAAACTCAGTTGCAATTCCCTCAAAATTACTTGTTTTTTTAAAAAAATTCCTTTTATATAAACTCCCTAAGCAAAGATGCGCTTTTCACCTGTGCTGAAATAGAACCCGGTCAGCGTATCGATCGGCTTGCCTAAACGACAATCTCACTTTTTCTCTTTTACCACTGGATAACATCATTCTGGGTATATAACAGAGCGTGTCATTTGCAGCAGGAAATGGAAGGATTTCCTTTGGTTTTTGATCCATGCTCAAAACCTGCAGTTCTTAATTAACCGGATTATCATCATCTTCCATGCAACTTGCCGCCTTCGTTATCACACTGGGCATTTCTTGGCCAACAAAAGTTGCAGAAAATACCGGCCACACGTTAGATGAGGACAATTTAGCTCTGCCGTGAATTCAAACATCATTCAGTTATAAGCATATAATGCCCCAGGTCCTTTTTAGCGTTTCTGGTTAAGTTACTACATCTCAAGGAAAAATCCATTTTTTTTCATTTCCCAATGCGTCTAGCATGGAAGAAAGCTGGAAATCAATCTGGAATTGCGAAAGCAGCAATGGTTTGCTTGTTTTTTAACAACAATGTCCTACTGCCTGGTCAGATAAAAAGAGAATGAACCATGATGCTCAGCAGGAGGAGAATAATTGGGGCTGCTCTAGAGAGGTTGGTCTGGCTGAAGGCGCTTTGCACATTCCCAGGAGGAACGCAGATGTTTAAAATGCTGACAGGCACACACAGAGAGAGGCAGGCTGCACACTCTAGGCCAGCGTTTCTCAATCTTGATGACTTTTAAGATGTTTGGACTTCTGTCCTCTTGGAGAAGACAGGATAAAGGAGAACAGGTAAACAGGTTGAAGGCGCATCTCTGGAAAAAAAAGAAGAAAATCAGAAATTTCCCACAGCTTCACTCTTCATTGGCCCAGGCAGCAGAGCATTTTTCCTCCTCCAGATAAGGGAGCACAGCATCCGTGTAGAATTTCTGCAGCTTGGGGACTGTTTGCTTCCAGAAAACCGGGTCAAAATCTACTGGGGCAATTGCAGTTTCTTTGTTGGTGTGAACGACAAAATCAGCTTTGCCCAGGCCGGAGACTTTCATCTGACACTGAACTTGGGTATAATAGGGATGCTCTTTCTTCAAGGAGTAGGAACTGCCCTCCTTTTCCAGGCAGAACGTTTTATCTTTGCAGGCTTCGGCCACTGTCTTGTTTCTGTGTTTATAGGGACACTTCACCTCCAAGAGACCAAGATTCTTGCCGGTATCCACTTCTTGGATAATGCCATCGGGGCTGGCAGCCAGCCAGGGCTTGTCTTTGTCGACAAAGAGGCCGCAATCTTTCACCTTCACCGGCTTCTTTGCCGTGCTGGACTTGAGGGCTTCATAAGCTTCCACTGCCTTCTTCTCATTGCGGACCCCCCAAGACATGGCCGGGGTCTGTACCCCAGAGCCCGATCCCACCACAGCCTTCAGGTACGACTGAGGCACTTCGGTGGTCCAGCCGTTTACAAACTTGCTGTTGGAGATCTTGGGAGCGATGGAGGCCGTGATGCGGTTCTCGCGCCACTTGTGCCATTCGGGGTTTCTCCACTGACCCCGCGTTTCCCTCTCGACCTCGGCCACTTTTTCAGGGGGAAGGGGCGCAGGCAGGCCCCTCGCTTTGCCTTGGGTTTGTCTTACGGCATCGGAAGCCTTTGCTCCACCTGATGCCGTGGCACTCTTGGCTGCTGTTCCCTCACTCTTCCTTCGTGTACCTCCTCGTTGGCCATTAGAAGGCGTTGCGGAGCTGAGCTGGCCACCTTCCCTTGCTCCTCTAGGCTTTGTGGAACAAGCCACTTTCTCTGCGCCTGATCCGCTACCCTTTCCGCTCTTAGGAGCCGGAGCCGTTGGCTTTGCAGCGGTCGCAGTGATGGTCCTGGAGGAGGCCGATGAGCGAGGAGCTCCCGGACCTGCCTTTGGGGCTGTAGCCGCTGGGCGTGGAGATGCAGCAGAATCCGATGTTTTCCTGGGCCTCCCCATTTTTCAAATTCTTGCTCTGCAAATATTTTGAGGGAGGAGAGAAAGAGAGGGAGGAGGAGGAGGAGGAAGAAAGAAGAGACAGAAGAAAAGAGTGAGAAGGAGAATAAAGAGAGAGAGAGAGAGAGAGAGAGAGAGAGAGAGAGAGAGAGAGAGAGAGAGAGAGTTAATGTAGATTGACAGACACCTAGGAAATCATTTTCTAATATTCCTGCTCTGCAAGTTGTTATATCTGCTGCCTTTTATTTATCAATGGCTGAAGACAAAAAAAAAGTCATCTACAGATAATCTTGGAGGTAAACCTCGACTGAACAGCAGCGCGCTTAGTGACCATGTACAACAGCACCGAAAAAAAGGGACGTGACCATTTTTCACAGTTCCATTTCCAGCATCCCATGATCACGTGATCAAAATTCAGATGGCGGGCAACTGGTTCACATTTATTTTTTTTTTTTTTTATTGAAAAGTTTTAAAAAATACAATTTTCCTTTAAAAAAACCCCCCTTCCCCCTCCCTCCTCCCCTCCCTACCTCCCCCCTATCTCCCCCCCTCCCCCTCTCCCTCCTCCCTCCCCTGCCTCCCCCCCTCTACTTCCCCTCCTCCCCCCCTCCCCCCCCTCCGACTTCCCAGAGCAAAATACAAGGTATATATCTAAAAAGCAATCATAAACAATCATATACTAACAATTATAAACTCTAAAATCCATCACTCTCTAGCTTATATAAAGTAAGCCAATCCTTAACAATACTAAATATATATAAAAAACTAAAATAAAAGAAAACTAGCATCATTCCCATCTATGTTCTTCCACATTTCCCTATTACCTAAACATATTCTCATTTCCACATCACAAACACCTATCCCTATTAACCTCTCTAGCCAAAATAGACTATAATAGATAGTTCTTACACAAATTAACCCGCATTAACCCACAAAACTTTCTTCCTCTTCCTCTGTAATAAATTGTCCATTAATTCCAAATTAAAGATTCTGTTATCATACATATCATCCCAAAACTTTTAAAAACACAGCTACCACTTGTCTATAAGTATATTGTGGAAGTTCCATAGATTTCTGCTGGTCTTATTTTTTTGTCTTTTTTGAGCGTTTTAAGGCAGCACGCGTCACCCTCTGTTCTCTAATATCATCCAAAAGAGTTGCAGCTTGAACTCCTCCTGTACCCTTCTCGTCTATCAGTCCATCTTCATCCTCTTGATGTTCTCCTTCTCCAGATCCCTCTGCAGCTTCCAGAAGTGTTGATGGGGTTACATTTAAAACATTGTTGTAGAAGTCATGCGCTTGCTTCACATTACCCAAACAGTACCTTTTGCCATCATACATGAAGCTCAGCCCAGCTGGGATCTCCCATCTGAACCTTATATCCCTTTGCTTGAGCTCTTGCACAAGAAAAATAAAATCCTTCCTTCTCTTTAAAATCTTTGGAGGAATTTCTTTTAGAACCAAAACTTCTTGACCAGCAATCACAACTTTGGTATCATAGGCAGCTTGTATAACTTCATCTCTAACTTCCCTTTTTACAAAATAAACCACCACATCTCTAGGCAACTTTCTCTGTTTAGCAATCCACGAATTCACACGAAACACTTTGTCCATACCTTGTTTTAATTCAGATGCTGGATGATTCAATACCCCCTCAAAAGCCTCAGAAACCAGCTGTTTTAAATCTTCCTTAATATTCTCTTTTAGGCCTCTAATTCTCACAGCAAACTGCATCTGGTAAAATTGGGCCAGACTCTGTTCACTGTCCATTTTGTCTTTTAAATCTTCAATTTCCAAAACTTTTGCTTCTAATATAGCATTCTTTTGAGTCAAGTCTTGCACTTGGTCATCCAGCACCTCCACACATTTAGCAACTTTATGCACTGAGGACAAAATGTCTGCCTTCATCTCTCTAAGTTTCTGTTCCATCCTTTCTTCCATTCTCTGCTCCAATTTCTCCAATTTCTCCTCCATCTGTGCAAATTTAGCACCCATTGACTCCAGAATTAACTGGGTATGTCTTTCAAGATCCTTCGAAGTCAATACATCAGGAGAATGCAACGCCTGCAGTAATGATTGTTGTTGCACCGGAGAATTTCCAGCACTCCGAAAAGTTCTAGGGGGAGGTTTAGCCGCCATCTTTTACTTACAATTGTGACGCACTTTCACTTTAAGTTTTAAGCAAAGTCCATCAAGCTTGAGAGTAAATAAAATAATCTTCTTCATCTCTTCATCTTTCCCTCTTGTACTGCTCTGCCTGCTCTTTTCCTTTCATAGTCTCTCCTTCAAGCAGGGATGGTCGCAGACGCCTGGCTCTGCTCCATAAAGTCCGGAGCAGAGACGCTAGCCAGCTGGGAGCAGCCCAGGCTACGGGGGAGTTCAATCCTTCAGCCGCCCAAGCTCCAAGCTCAGGCGGCCCCGGAGAACTCAACCCCCACCTGGGGGCTCACCCCCTCCTCTTCTCCCGAGGAGGGGGCTTCAAATTCGCCCGAACAGCTGATCGGCGCTGTTTCGGGCGAAAAATCACACAGCTGAGCTGCGGGCAGCCCGGGAAGGCTGTCTCCGGCGCCACGGAGCCACCGGAAGTCCCAACTGGTTCACATTTATTGACCGCCGCTGTGTCCCAGGGTCAGGTGATCCCCTTTTGCGACCTTCTGACGAGCAAAGTCAAGGGGAGGGGGGAAGCCAGATTCGCTTCACGACCGGGTTACTAACTGCAGTGATTCACTTAACCACCGAGGCAAGAAAGGTCCTTGGTGGAGCAGTGGGCTAATGCCTCCTTAAGTAACACCAGCTGCCTGCAATTAGTGCAGGTTCGAGTCCCACCAGGCTCAAGGTTGACTCAGCCTTCCATCCTTCCCAGGTAGGTAAAACGAGGACCCAGATTGTTGGGGGCAATTAAGCTGACTTTGTAATAATGCCGCTTGGGGTGTGTGTGTGAAAGCCCTAATAAGCAGGCATATACATAGAATGAAGGCTACTGCTAAGCTTGTAAGCCGCCCTGAGTCTTCGGAGAAGGGCGGGATATAAATGGAATTAAAATAAAAATAAAATAAATAAAATGGGGCAAAACTCATTTAACAAATGTCTCGCTTGTAACAGCAGAAAACTTTGGGCTCAATTGTGATCGTAAGAGATGTAGATGTCGGAGGTGGGTGGGTGGGGAACCGATTGGGGTGGGGGAGAACTTGACTTTTCACCTTGCTGGCCAAGAGACAAGGTTTCAAGGACAGCCGGTGTGAGAGAGTGCAGCTGCACACCAAGAACAACCATTCCCAAAACATCTGATTTGAACGCGATTGGACAAACAGGAACCAAGGGGTGGAATTACAGTTGGGAATTTGGCCCATCTAGCTTTGCTTCTGGCCCTCTCAATGCATCTGGCCCTCTCAATTCCTGGCAAATAGATGGGGAAGAAATGGAGGTAGTGACAGATTTTATTTTCCTGGGCTCCAAGATCACTGCAGATGGGGACTGTAGTCAAGAAATTAAAAGACGCTGGGGAGGAAAGCCATGGCAAATCTAGACAGCACACTAAAAAGCAGAGACATCACCCTGTCAACAAAAGTGCATATAGTCAAGGCTATGGTCTTCCCAGTTGCAATGTATGGCTGTGAAAGTTGGACCATAAGAAAGGCTGAGCGCCAAAGAATTGAGGCCTTTGAACTACGGTGCTGGAGAAGACTCCTGTGAGTCCCTTGGACTGCAAGGCGATCCAACCGGTCAGTCCTAGAGGAGATCAACCCTGACTACTCTTTAGAAGGCCAGATCCTGAAGCTAAAACTCAAATACTTTGGCCACCTAATGAGAAGGAAGGACTCCCTGGAGAAGAGCCTAATGCTGGGAAAGGTGGAGGGCAAGAGAAGAAGGGGACGACAGAGAATGAGGTGGCTGGATGGAGTCACTGAAGCAGTAGGCATGAGCTTAAATGAACTCCAGAAGATGGTAGAGGACAGGAAGACCTGGAGGAACGTTGTCCATAGGGTCGCGATGGGTCGGACACGACTTCGCAACTAACAACAACAAGCTTTGCTTTACTATCCTTCACTATACCTTAGTATACTACACGTTTGTCATAAAAATGGAGTCATGGATAATTACAGGGAGTCCTCCATTTACCAGTTTAGTGACCGTTGCAACGGCACTGAGAAAAAGTGACTTACAGCCATTTTTCAACCTTACAACCGCTGCAGCATCCCCGTGGCCAGGTGATCAAAATTTTTGGATGTTTGGCAGCTGGTTCACATTTATAAGGGCTGCAGTGTCTCCCTGGGTGTGTGTGTCATGTGATCCCCTTTTGTGACTTTCTGACAAGCAAAGTCAGCGGGGGGGGGGAAGCTGGTTTCATTAACAAGCGGGTTGCTAACTTAACTGCAATGATTCACTTAGCCACTGTAGCTAGACAGGTCATAAAATGGGGGCAAAACTCACTTAACAAACTTCTCGCTTAATAACAGAAATTTTGGGTTCCGTTGTGGTCGTAAGTCGAGGACTACCTGTACTGCTTAAGGTTCAAGCAGAGGCAGGACTGACAGTCACAACGGACCATGTTCCACATACAACTAACTCCATGTTTCTCGGCCTCAGCAACTTTATGACCTGCAGACTCCCAATTCCCAGAATTTCCTAGCCAGCAAAGCTGGCTGGGGAATTCTGGGAGTTGAAGTCCACATATCATAAAAGTTGCCGAGGTTGAGAAACATGGGCCTCACCATGACAACTGCTTGCTAAGCACATTGATTTGTGCTTTAGATTGTAAGCCGCCCTGAGTCTTCGGAGAAGGGCGTGATATAAATGGGATTTTAAAAAAAATACCTAAAGAAGAATCCAAGCATCTTTCATGGCTAGCTTTCAAGCCTTCTTATACTGCTTCTCTCCAATGACTGAATCCATTTTAGCCAATCTAACACTATCTACAACTTAACTCTAAAAATGGGTCCCTGTCCCCATTTTTCCCCCCTCTTTCTTTTGATTTGGGTCTAAGTCTGCAAGTAAGCCTAATTGGACAAGTATCTAAGGGCCTTCTCAGTGGGTGCGCCTGCCCTCTGGAACCAGCTGCCCATGGAGTTGAGGACTGCCCCCGGCCTCTGTGCATTCCGCCGGGACCTGAAGACCTGGCTCTTCGAGCTCTCTGGCCCAGGCTGAGAATTTTAATTTTAATTTTAATTTTAGTTGGGGTTTTTATTCTCTCAGGGACTATTATAATCTTTTTAATTGTTTTTAACTTTTGTATTTCTTGTTTTAATTCCCTGTAAACTGCCCTGAGTCCTTCGGGAAAGGGCGGTATACAGATCCAATAAAATAAAATAAAATAAAATAAAATAAAAATATAAAATAAAATAAAATAAAATAAAATAAATAAAATAAAAAAATAAAATAAAACAAAACAAAACAAAATAAAATAAAATAATAAAATAATAAAATAAAATAAAATAAATACATACATACATACTCTAGAAGCTTTCTCAACCGACCTCAGGGCCAGCCTACAGCATTTTGAATGAGATTGTATACGTGCTGCTGACTGCACACACAAGCAAATTGGAAAGAGGTGGGCACACCCCTTTGTACACGCACAAAGAGTCATTTTCCTCTGAAAGCAGCGGGGCCTTCAACCATCTGTGAGACTCCCCCTAATTCTATGTGACTTGAAATAAAAACAAAAATGAACACATTCCTGAATGTTGTTTGTCTCTAGCCTGTTTCCAGACTCTTGCCTGCTTTTATAACCTGTTTTTATTCCCTGAATAGCTAGACTACAGCTCCCATTCAGAGGATGGTAACAACCAGATGACTGCAAATAATATAAATCCTTCCATTCCCTACCATTCAGTCCGAACTGAAGAAGCTTCTTGGATGAGAAGCGTTACATTTTCAATGGGAAAAAAAAACTGAAGTCCAGTTAGTTGCCTTTTGAAAAGCTCCTTTGAGC